>NC_092130.1:120903103-121208014 GCF_043159975.1 Macaca nemestrina
ATGAGGGAGGCCTTGTTGATGGGTGTAGTTTGTTATGCTTGGCAACACCTTCTAGTTAGTAGTGGTTGAGTGCTTGCTAACTTGTGAATTCTTCAGAAGAGAATAGAATATAAAAAGCCCTCAAGCCTCTCCTGTCTTCCCCGCATTGTGGCTAACTCAGGGCAACCAGCAGCAGTGAGCTGTGGACCCAGGCACTGGCTAGAGAAGTTGACAGACCACGAACACGGGGCAAGCTGAGTCTTTCTGTTTCACTTCCGGCATGTTTTTCACCCACAGGGATATTTTGGTCTGTTTCAAAGAAGAGGAAATCAGCCCCTAGCAGACTGTTTCAGAAAAACAGCAGAAAAAAAGAAAAAGAATTAAAGCCATGTCTCTTGGAGAGAGAGATAAAAATCTGGATTTTGTTTGAAACAATGTTTCCATTTCCAACACCTCAATTCCATAAGAAGTCGGAGGAAAAAAGTCTTGTTGGGGTCTCAGTATGCACAGTGCATTTATTCTCTCTCTCGTTTCTTAATTTGTCAGTTTCTTTCTCCAAGTACCAAATCCAGTAAATGTTCTTTAAATGGAAAGAAAAAAGCAATAATGAATGCCAGAAAACAGTTTCCCAACCAGCCAGCCAAACCACAAGTATCCAAAAATGTGATTTCATTTTTAATAATATAGAAAACTGAAGAATATCAAGTAGAAATATAAAGAGAAGGAAAACATTGACTTATTCTAAACACCAATAAAAAGGATTTCCAACTTCAGATTGTTTGTAGATGACAGATGAAGAGAAATGGCTACTCAGTGAAGGAATTCAGAACCCGGTGTTCACAAAATTAAGAAGATATTAGCGATCAATGAACTCTAAACCCTCATGTGGGTTTGCCTTCTCTGAATCCTTTGAAATTCACTCTCTATTCAATGTCCAAATTTCCTTTATATGTAAAATGGAGCCAAGGAACCCACATTGTGAACTCAGAAACTAAAGACAGTGTAGGGCGAAGACATTCATGTTGTAACCTGTGTCTTTTATGCCAACTCTGAGAATTTAAGGAGCTGGGGAGGCCAGTAGGCTGACTTAAGCCCACAAAGGATGGCCTCTGATCCCTGAAGCTGGTGGAAGAAGCAAGATAATTCCTAACTACTCAGGTGACATCTCTTCCAAGAAGTTTCCTCTAACCTACTCCCTAGCCCAGGAGGGAAGGCTTAGACCCCTCATCTGTTTTCCCAGAACACCTGGGCATATCTCTTATTGCATCCAAATGGTTCTTATAATGCAATGCAACACAATACACAGTATCTATATGTCTCCCTTGTTAGACTATGAACTCTAGAGCAGGGATATCTTTACTTCTCTGGTGCCGAGTATAGTGGCTGGAATATCAATTAACGAATTGACATGAATGCTTTCTATCTTTGTATCTAAATAACTCAGGCCATTTTAGTTGTTCTATCCTATGGTTATATCATTCTTACCATATTTTAGTACTGGCAAATAGAATTCATTATTTCCCGGGATATATCAGTTAATAATTTCATAAACAGAAAAACTCGCTACATCTGGACCAGGGCTTCCCAAACTTTACTGTGCATGCAAATCACCTGTGGATCTTGCTACAAAGCAGATCTTCATTCATTTGCCCTGGAAAGGGGCCTGAGAAACTGCCTTTCTAACAAGCTCCCAAGTGCTGCCAATGCTGTTGGTCCATAAAGTAACAGTGGCTTGAGCCAGATAGAGTTTAATTTTGTTTCCTGAAAGTTAAGTCAGAGATTAGCAGTCCAGGCCTGGTATGGCCGTTCTGCCATATCATCAGAAGCCCAGACTCTTCTATCTTTCTGCTTTACTATCCTAGGATCTGTTTCCCCAAGGTCTCCTCTTGTCCCAAGATAGCAGCTGCTGCTCTAGCCATCACACCTATATTGAAGTCAGCAGAGAGGAGGAAGCACCAGGACAAATGGCTGCACGGCTGGGTCGGCCTCTTCTAAAGGAGCTGTCAGGAGGAGCCCACCTGACAACTTTCACTCATATCTCACTGGTCAAAAGTGTAGTCACCTATCTAAAGGAAGGCTTGAAATGTGATTTTCCTGTTGGGAATATGTTGCTGACTACAATGAATTGAGTTTCTCTTAGTAAGGAAGAAGGGAGAATGAATGCTGGGTAGATGCCAGCAATCTCTACTATGAGTCAGATGAGATTGTTGTGGATCCTCTGTTACTCACCTGTGGTTAGTAACCTCTGGATTGTGCCCCATTCCTGAAGAGAAACCAGTTACTCTGTTAAGGTCCATGTGAAACATCAGCTGTCTTTGTGACAAGTTCTGTCTCATAGGCTCCTTTATTGTGCTTATTGACTAAAGCCATCATCACCCTTGGCTGTGAAACTTGAAGTAAGATGAGGGGGACCAGAACTTCCTACCCTCACTGCCTCCTCTTTGCAATAACATTAATTGTCAGAGCTTAGTTTGGCCCAGGGCTTATTTGCGTCCTTGTGCTCTCGGATGCCAGGGAAACATGGCTACTGTGACATCAGATGAGATCCTGGCTCAAGGATACTGGCAGGGTCTCTAGCTTATTGTCCTTAAGGTTATGGCGTATAAATAAGGGAATGAGTCCAAGGGGATTGCTGTTCTTCTTGCTTGGTGCCAATCAGTTCATTCCTTGAGTAACAGTGGAGTCACCCAAAGTGAAGAAACAATTCCAGCCCATTGATTTCAGGCTGAGCACTCACAGTTTTTCCCTGGCTCTTTGCCCAGGATTTCCAGGGAGTGTAGGCAGAGGCTAAGAAGCAATATATATTCCTGAAAGGAAGGCTTCTTGAGTGATTAAAATGATGGTATCTGTTGGTGGCTCACAGGCAATAACAGAGAACACAGGCAGGGTGCCCTCTGAGATGCCCCCCCGATTCCTGAGTCATGATGTGGAAGACAGGGAAAGTGCACATCAGCCACAACAGGAGAGAAAAAGGTAGTTGTTTGTTTTCCTTCCCTTCTCCTCCCATCTCAAGGAATTGATCCCTCCAAAATCTCAATCTGAGATAACAAAAACAATTTGCAAATTCAATAAACAGTGCATTCATTCATTATTACTAGAACTACATTCATGGAAAATAATTTATATAAATTAACCAAAAGTTGCTTTTTTAAAAAAAAGTAATATGATTTATTTAGATGGGTTCAACCATCAGATTTTGTGGGGGAGGAGGGTAATCCATGAATCTATATGTGTGCTAAGCATTGCTATAAATTGAATGTGTTTTTCATTTCTATTTATTACTATTTTTCAAGTCCTATAGGTGCAGTTTTAATTAGTGAAATTAGTGAATTTTAATTAGTGAATATTTTAAGATGTGACTAAATTTTTATCTGAGAAAATACATTATGGCAAAAAGCAATCACTAGATACTAAAAATATAATGACCATTATGTGAGAGTATGTAGCATTCAAGTATTAAAAAAAGAAGTCCTTCTACCTGAACATGTTGGTGTAACTGAGCCCACGTTCAGCTGCCCACTGCTTGAAAGTGAGACACGAGAAACGAGGTTGGGTATGCCTTGTTATCCCCCCTGCCTTTATAGTTTAGACACAACAAGAGCATTAATGTTAAAGTAGAGATCATGAGACTGGCAGCACAGCCTGTGGCAGTAAGATACCAGATTATAAACAGGACCTAAGGCCATACCCGGCAAGGGTTAAGTCTCCACCCCAAGATAAACGTGGGTCATGTGTTACATGCATGTTTGTTCAGTACACATGTGTCAAGACCACCTTCATAAATATTTATAGCTACTTCTGTAACCTGTAAAATATGTATGTTGAGCCAATCTATCATCATATCCCCACAGGAGCCCTAGATGCAATTGACAGTAGGGAAAAAATGTATTGATTTTCTTGCTAATATGGTAGGCCATTCCAGGTTTCTGCCCTGGTGTGAGAACCAACCAATGCTTTAAGAGATTTAACAAGTGCCAAATATGTTAAGACATTAGGTAGTATATTAAGTTTTGTTTGTAAGTTTGCTTCTAGCAAAATCACTTATCCCATGGATGTGGACCTGCATCCTTTTCAACCAAGAAATAGATCCTTCTAAAGACCCGGAAGGAACAAGGGCCTGAACATCAGCTCACTGCCAGGTCAAAATTTTCATTCCACAGTTGCCCCACATTGACCCTGTTCAGCAGGAAGTAGCCAACTGAGAGATGACATCCCATTGTCCCTAATCCCACAGAATTGTGGAATGAGCCTTTGACAGTGGGGAATTGTAACAGTGAAACAGCAAAAAAAAAAAAAAAAAAAAAAGAAAAACCTAACATAACTAATTCCATTTTTATTTAAGGGGCCTTTACCCATTCCTGCACGTTGGGTAGGGTAATTTTAGAGCACTGAGATAATATGCAAAAACAGCAACCAAATATTTTGTAAATGGAACTCTGGGATTAAAGGGGAAGTATATAAACAACTAATTATGTTTTGTTAAACATTTACAGGAGCATTGTGACCCGACCGAGGACAAAGAAGTTCCCAGCCTCCTTCTCTCAGACCTTTCACGGTTCCTGATAGTTGGGGAATGAGCCACTGTGCTGCTGCTGTAGCATCGGCAGATCATATACTTCACCAATCTCCATTTCTAATCCTAGTACTCACTCAGGTCCGTCCCTCTGTCCCAGAGACACTGTCAGCCTTTTATTATAAAATCGCCGTCTATGATTTTTCAAGAGGTCCTTGAATAGCTCTTTGATTAAGTAGATCTAAGGCAAGTCGCCACCGATCATTTTGAAAGGAAGTATGGAAGGGAATATTTTTGACTCAGCAAGGAACTGGGGCATGGCTGCTCTTGGTGGGAGGTGATAAGCAATGCTGCTGCATCGCACCTCCCACCCCCACACACATACACACACACATTCAGTACCCATGATTTTATAATGGGCTAAGGAGCCTGCAGGAAAACGAGGTGCAGCAAAGCGTCCTCCTCAGTGTGACTCTGTAGTTTCCCTGTCACTTCTCAAGGGATAAAAATCTTTGTTGTGCTGTGGGAAATAGTAGATACTCAAAGCTCTTTGAAAACCTTTGTGATGCACCCTCTGCAGTGCATGCCCAAAACCCTGAGTGCAGTGCCCTAAAGGTGCTCTTCTCTGTGGGTGGCTAGGTTTGTAGGAAGACCCCCCAGCCTTCCCTCCACTACTCCTGGCAGAATGGCTCCAGCCCCATCCCACGCCAACTTCAACCAGAGAGCTCCTGTTTATTTTATGTGCTGAGATTCCAAACATAATTCTATTAATCTTTTTTAAAAAGGCCTCTTTTAAAAACATTTTTGAAAGCTACTGGTCTCTTGTATCCACTGAATTTGGGGAATATCACATCATATATATGTGTTTATATGTATGCGTGTGTCTGCACACACAAGCATATACATATATAATATATAATAATACAACATCTTTGTAAAAATATATCAGGATATGACAACAATACTGAAGCAGCAGTGGGACTGTCTTGTATTTTTCTGGCCTGACTCTGGTGAAGAACAAGGTGGTATTGAACCTCTGGGTGAGTCTCAAGAAAAGAAACAGAGTGATGGGACCATGTCAAGCTCTCAGAACTTCTTTATACCCCTTCCTGATTTTTTTTTTTTTTTTTTTTAATGAGACAGATTCTTGCTCTGTCATCCAGGCTGGAGTGCAGTGGCACAATCTCGGCTCACTTCAGTCTCAGTCTCCCACATTCAAGCAGTCCTCCTGTGTTAGCCTCCCGAGTATCTGGGACTACAGGCATGTGCCACCACACCCAACTAATTTTTGTATTTTTAGTAGAGATGGGGTTTCACCATGTTGGCCAGACTGGTCTCGAACTCCTGACCTCAAGTGATCCTCCCACCTTGGCCTACCAAAGTGCTGGGATTACAGGTGTGAGCCACCTCACCCAGCCTCCTGATTTTTTTTTTAATCAATCTGATTTTAATAGACAGATTCCCAAGCCTTGATTACCCCATCTCCCTCTACTGAAGGGCCCTAGGAGAACCCTCTTTTGAGTTGTCCCCACAAACTCCTTTTACTCAATATGATGGTCAAAGAGAGGTTGTAAAGGGTGCACAATTTTATGAATACCTTTTTAATCTATCCAGATGGTCTCCTGCTCGGAATTACTATTTCGTCTTATAGGCCAGAGGGTAAGATGAGACCCTGCTCTGGCAGGCACAGTGGCTCATGCCTTGTAATCGCGGCAATTTGGGAGGCTAAGGTAGGTGGATTGCTTGAGTCTGGAGTTTGAGACCAGCCTGGGCAACATGGTGAAACCTCATCTTTAAAAAAAAAAAAAAAGTACAAAAATTAGCCAGGTGTGGTGGCACATGCTTATAGACCCAGCTACTTGGGAGGAGAAAGCCGAAAAATCGCTTGAGCCTGGGAGGTGGAGGTCGCAGTGAGCCGAGATAGAGCCACTGCACTCCAGTCTGGGTGACGAGAGTGAAACCGTGTCTCAACACACACACACACACACACACACACACACACACACACACACACAAAAAAAAAAAAAAAAGAGAGACTCTATTTCTACAGACAGTGATGAACTTTATTCCCCCATGTCACGGTCCTTGTAGCTTAAGGAGGTAATGAGAGGTGACAATGTGCTAGCAGCCCTCACTCTCAGCGCCTCCTCGGCCTCGGTGTCCACTCTGGCTGCGCTTGAGGAGCCCTTCGACCCGCCAAGGCACCCTGGGAGCACCTCTCTGGGCTGGCTGAGGCCGGAGCCACCACCCTCTGCTTGCGGGTAGGTGTGGAGAGAGAGGCGCGGGCGGGAACGGGTGCTGCACTCGCGGGCCAGTGTGAGTTCCAGCGGACGCCGGCACGGGCACCGGCTAGGCCCCCGCACAGGGAGCGGCCAGCCAGCGCCCCTGGCCCAGGGCAGTGAGGGGCTTACTCTGCGGAGGTTGCGCCGGGTCCCCCAGCAGTGCTGACCCGCCAGGGCTGCATTCAAATTTTCGCGGGGCCTTAGCTGCCTCCCCGCGGGGCAGGGCTCGGGACCTGCAGCCCCCCATATCTGAGCTCCTCCCCCTGCAGTGGGCTCCAGCATGGCCTGAGCCTCCCCGAGGGGGGCCGCCCCCTGCTCTGTGGCAACGGGTCCCATGACAGCCCAAGGGCTGAGGAGTACAGGCGCCTCGGGACTGGCAGGCAGCTCTGCCTGCAGCCCCGCTGCAGGATCCACTGGGTGCAGGATCCAGCTGGGCTTCTGAACCGGATGGGGACTTTGAGAACTTTTTGAGCCTGAGGACTGTATGTGCACCAATCAGCACTCTGTGTCTAGCTCAGGGTTTGTAAATACACGAATCGGCACTCTGTGTCTAGCTCAGGGTTTGTGAATACACCAATCAGCACTCTGTGTCTAGCTCAGGGTTTGTGAATACACCAATTGGTACTCTGTAGCTACCTAACCTAGTGGAGACTTGGAGGACTAGCACTCTGTGACTCTGTGTCTAGCCCAAGGATTGTAAATGCACCAATCAGCACTCTGTGTCTAGCTCAGGGTTTGTAAATACACCAATCAGTACTCTGTGTCTTGCTCAAGGATTGTAAACACACCAATCAGCACTCTGTCAAAACGGACCAATCAGTTCTCCGTAAAGTGGACCAATCAGTGCTCTGTAAAATGGACCAATCAGCAGGATGTGGGTGGGGCCAGGCAAGGGAATCAAAGCAGGTTGCCTGAGCCAGCCAGGGGCAACCGGTTGGGGTCCCCTTCCACACCCTGGAAGCTTTGTTCTTTTGCTCTTTGCAATAAATCTTGCTGCTGCTCACTCTGGGTCCACGCTGCCTTCATGAGCTGTAACACTCATTGCAAAGGTCTGCAGCTTCAGTCCTGAAGCCAATGAGACCACGAACCCACCTGGAAGAAGGAACAACTCCTGACGCGCTGCCTTTAAGAGCTGTAACACTCACCACGAAGGTCTGCAGCTTCACTTCTGACAGCCAGACCAGGAACTCACCAGAAGGAAGAAGCTCCAGACACATCTGAACGTCTGAAGGAACAAACTCCAGACACACCATCTTTAAGAACTGTAACACTCACCACGAAGGTCTGCAGCTTCACTCCTAAAGTCAGTGAGACCAAGAACCAGCCAATTCCGGACACAGTATTTGAGGTTAGGCTTCTCTGACCTTTTGCCCATTCTGCCAGGGGTGAGATGTTGAACACCACACTGAAGTTAGATGTTGAAGATTGAAGGTCATAATCCCTATATGTTCAGTCTCATTCACTTATCAAAGAATATTTCTAACTGGATCCCCAACAGAATCCTTACAATGGAGTGCCATCTCCATTGGCCTCAAGAACTGATGATTCTTTTAATCCTTTCCTTATAGTGCCTGGGCCCATCGCTTACTTTTTCTCATTGCCCACCTGCTTTTGCTGAGATATAATACCCTTGCATAACCTCCTTGGTCAGCGTAATCACTTAACTCCAGGAGGCCCCTTCAGAAAATCTGCAAATCGCAGATTTTCCCCTCTGAGAATGCTTGAGCATAGCTTATTCAGGCCTAGATAAGGTTTGTTTCTTCGAGAGAAGGCTTGTCCCTGTTGCTTCCAGCATAGACTCCTGGCCACAGGACCCAAGTCTGAATTTTGGGTGTGTAACTTACTTTGAGCAAGTTACTATTTCGGGTCCTCAAGATTCTCCTGTGAAAAATGAAGATTAAAAATAGTCCTTACCTCCTAGCGTCATTTGAGAGTTAAATGAGTGAGGGCATTCTATACATTTAGACTATACTTGGCATATAATCAGCTATCAATAAATATTAGATACTATTATTTTGGCAAGAACTGGAAGTGACATTGGCTTTACCAAGTTCATTTGTCCATCTGTTCATTTGAAATGTATCTACTGATCCCCTATGATATGCCAGCATTGTGATCAGCCATAATTAAGAACAGCCACTCCATACAGTCTACAAACACATGTATGGATTCTAATGCATTGCTTTTTCCGAAGTTTTTTTATTTTTTTAAACATGATATGCCTTCAAAAAAAAAAAACCGAATTTTAAAATGCTCATGTCCCCAGATTCCTGGTTATAAATTGTAAGTTCTCTGATTGGGAGAGCATTTGGTGGTCTACCTACTGTTACCTCTGAAGGCAAATTTTTACTGTCAGCATCAAAAGGACTAAGTTAGGAAACTCATGGCAGGAGATTAAAATGTTTTTTTCTAATGAGGTTTTCAAAATGTAGACATGATTTTTCTCCACATTTGTATTCCTCTCTATTGAGATAAATACAATCTAAAGTGAGGCCTGTAGAATGAATAAAAAGTAAATAATATTTTAAAAGAGACCTTATGTCTGAGCAGAATTACTGCTCTAGTAACTGGTCCATGGAGTGGGGGTGCAGAGGGTCCCACGTCAAGCCTTCAAAAGATGATGTTATGAGGTTTTGAGGTCAGGCCCTGAAGGGGTGTGGCCAGGGTTCAGATCCAGCTTCTACCATTTCTCCTGGCTGACCTTTGGCAAGCGGCTGGCTCAACTCTCTCTATGCTTGTTTTCTTTTCTATAAAGGTAGATAATAAAAATACATATCTTGTAAGAGTGTTACGAGGCTAAAATGAAGTGATACATGTAAAACATTTGTACATATGCAATAAATATTAGCAGTCAGTGCCAGTCATTGGTCTATATTTTTTCCTCATGAGCGATCTTTTAGATACCAATACCCTATGTCAGGAAATAGGTGTAAAAAAACAAACAAATAAACAAAAAGGTACCAATGCCCTCTTAAAATAAAAATTCTTCACCAAAAAAATTGTTTAAATGTAATCTGCTACAATTCAGCTGTCTCAAGTTTCATTTAAAGATGAGGCATAATGTGACATCTGTTTTATAAGTACAAAAACTCAGGATCCAAGAATGGTTCTCTAAGTTTATAAAACTCATAGGTGTCAGAAAAACATAGCATAAGCTCAGGATATCTGTCTCCAAGTCCCTCCCCCTTTTTATTTTTTAGCTTCATGTATCTGTAGACTGGGGTCGAGGGGAAGATCACTGTTTTTCAAAAACCGGAAATTCTCAGAAAGTACCATTAACTATATCTAAAAATGCACCCTGGCAGCTATTTTTAAGTTACTAAAGTCAGCATACTATCTATGCAGCAGCCATTCTTAAAGAAAGCTTCATGTAGAGTTAGAATATCAATGGGGAATGAATTCCAAAAGGAATGATGGGGGCCTGCACCTTGGTGACTACTGGACAATTGCATGAGGTGCAGGAATCATCAAACCAGTTTTGTACAGAGATTTTGAAATAGGAGAAAATGTACTTTCTCTCTCTCCCTCTCTCTTTCTCTCTCTCTTTCTCTCTCTCTGTCTCTCCAGTCCAGCAGTTTGAAAGCTGGGAGAAGTCTTGGCAGAAGCTGAAGAGCAGCCCAAGGTTTCCTGCTGCGTGAAGGCAAAAGCCTAGAGCTCATTGGAACAAGCCCCTCTCACTTAGGTTTGCTCTTCTGGAGAGCTGTGGAAGAGAAGCCATTTGCAGGGTCATGTAGAGTACAGACCCTCCAGAGGACCAGGCACCATCCCAGGCATTTCACACATCTTACCCCATGGAGTTGTTATGCAGGGGATTACCAAGAGACTATTTTGACACAACTGTTTTAACACAGAGCTTAAAGAATAAATTATCAGATAATGTCAACTGCCCTATTTTGACCCTCACATCACTCTGGCGTGTCTCCTCAATTATCATTTTTGTTGAAACCTGTTACCTACTATGTACTAATTTTATTATCTTTTCTAGCGCCCCTCTTTCCACTCCCTGTCCCTGAACCTAGCCTACCCCACCCCACCACCACTTCATTCCTCCTTGTTGGTACCAGTTGGCAAAATCTATATTATTAGAAAATTTGTTTTGATAAAATTGACACTAATAAAATATCTGAAAATCCACTTTTTTCACATCAAAAGATATTTGATTAAAATGAATTATGATAACACTTATTCAAAATGTACAAAAGGTTGAAAGATAATATTGCATTTATGATTCATAAGAAAATTATAGGAAATTTCTCTCAGATATTTGGAAGTAGTTCTGCCTTTGTATTCCTTTTTCAGGCTCAAAGTCTCAAAATTCTTCTCTCCATTCTCGTACATTTAAGCACTTCTATGATGGCTCTTCCCTTTACATGTTCTGCTCATATTCTTGGTCTTTTCAAGACTGAATAAATAAAATTGATTTACCAATTGTCGCACATCCACTGTTCCACGCTGAACTGGAATTTGCATTTGTCAATGTGCAAACTTTGACCAGGTTGTCTATGTGGCCATTGCCTCATTGGTCTCTTAAACTTTATATTTAAGGCAAAAAAAAAAACATGTTTGATGAAGTCCTCACCATTTGACTTGAGGACACATGTGGAGATGGCATAGTGGTTAAGAAAGAATACAGGCAACCTGGTTTTGAATCCTGGCCCCATCCACTTACACTGTAATGTTAGGAAATTCATTTAATTTCTTTGTGCTGCAATACACTGTGAGGAGTAAGTGAGTTCTACATAAAGTGCTTATTATCTGTGCCAGACATTATTTAAAGTGTTATATACATGTTAGCAATTATTTTTACTAATTTAAAATTGTGTGCATTATCTGTTTAGATGAACATTCCACTTAGTAATAATAAGCAGTTTTCTTTTTTCTTACTCAGTTTTGATGCAACTCTAGGAATAGAAATTGTGGTTGTGGCAAGAGGCAGGTTTGGGGCAAGAAGCAGAGTAGAGGTTGGGAAAAGGTATAGAGGTTGAGCATGGTTCAGGCATGAACAATGTACAGGTTTACTGGGTAGTTTTGTAAAAGTGCTATTAAAGGAGAACAGAAGAGATGAGATGATGTTTCCGTTATGCATACAACTCAATTTTTTTTTCACTGAAGGTTTTATCGCTTGATTTTTCTCCCCATAGCAAAATGCTCCAGAGATAAAAAGGTTGCACCAGGAAGACTTCATCAAAATGTCATGTGCTTCATTGTTTAGCAGGTAAAGTATTGTTGTGTTGTGAAAATGAAAAAGTGAAATGAGTAGACTTAAAAGCCTCATCCCAGTTCAGGCCCACTTCTGAATGGGCCTGATGGGGAGAGGGAAGAAGAAGAGTGGACGTCCCTGACTGAGCATCATGGAAAGTTTCAGAAGCTTAGGAAGGCTAGAGTCTAGCATCTCTTAGACCAGAACAAAGAAGTGAGTGGGCCCAGAGGATTGGAGTACCCAACAAAGCCTTTCTTCTAAGCTGGTGTTTGCCCCAGTCAGCCAGGAGTGGGAAGCATTTGGCATCCCCACTGCCCCTCACCTCTTCCCACATCCATGGTAGGCAGAGCCAACACATCAGAGCAGTCACTCCTGATGAGCTCAGGGAACATTTCAGGTTTCCACTGCACATGATGCTCTAGGTAGGTTTCCCCGTGAGTGCGGTCATCAGGACTGGATATATAATTTGTAGGGCCCAGTGCAAAATGAAAATGTTGAAGCCAATGTTCAAAAAGTAGTAAAAATCTCAAGATGGCAGCAGCAGAGCATTAAATCAAATGTGAGGCCTTCTGAGCATGGGGCCCTGTACACAGGTTGTAAGCCCATGAAGTCAGCCCTGTCTGCCCTGGATCAATTCCCTGGAAACAGACATTGAATGCCTCAGATCAGCATGCCGGAGGCTCACTGGGGAGTGCTCTTGGAAACGCATATGTAAGGAGATGAGGGAAGCAGGATCGGCAAGGGGAGAAGCAGAACTGCAATACAGTTGCAACAGAGACCTCAGTGATCCCACAAGAAACCCTGTGTCCTGGGGCTGAGGTTGCTCCTACAGAGACAAGGGACCAGAATCTTTACAGCTTCACCACATTGTACACCCAGCAGTCACTGGATGCAGGCCACTCCAGGGAGAGGGCATGGCCTTGGGCAAGGGCTATTGCCAGGGAGACAGAGACCAGCACTTCAGTTGCCAACTCTCCCCGTAGTTGGTATATGAGTACCTCATCCTGAAAGATCTGTGCTGAGACCACAGCATCCACTACGTATGCTACCTCCAGCCCATAGATGGCCATTATTTTCCATTCCTGAAATCAATGTGGCAATTGATTGACCTGCTGGGACCATGATGAGGTCACTTTAATAAAATAAAACAAGGCAAACAGCAAGGAGAAAAAAATGCCAGGAAATGCACCAGGGAAAATGGTGCCTCTCCTTAAAACCTGGAGCAGAAGATCCGAGGCACTGATTTTACAGGGAAACGTGGAAGCCCAGCAAGTATTTTAGCAACCTGGTGGCTTTTCTACTGTTTTTATTGTCTGTAAGAATTTTCTTATATTTTCCCTTTCCACAGCAAAGAGAAGCTGGCATTTTCAAAATGAATTCTGCTAAAGACTAGAAGGGAAAACAATATGTAATATAATAATGTCAATAACAATAATTAAGTCTTATGATTATAATAAGCATGACTTTGGGAATATTCTCCATCAAATGGCCCAGATTAACACAAATATATTTTGAGACTCTAGAAAACACAAAGTGCGTTTATGTCTACCAACAGGAGACATAAACACATTTTGAAATATGTATTCTGGACACAAATTTCAAAATATATTTTTCTGGAAAAATATATTCTGGACACAAAGTTCAAAAATGAATCACTATAAAATTATTTTCTGGCTGCTTTAAAATTGCAAAATTGTAAGTTCAATAGCTTGTAGTTCTATTTGTAACAAAAATTTAGTTTTTAAAGGAAATTCAGTTAGTTAATTTCCAGTGCACTGAAACAAGTATGCCAACAAATATTAACTATCCTAAAGATGCTTATTTTATGAATAAGAGGCTCAATTTTAAAAAATATTCCAAAACGGTGTGTGTTTAGAAATGTATTACATGTCTTTCAGACTTGTCATGCATTTTTTTTTTAATTTGGAGTTCTTTCCCCCTATTTCATCATGATATTTGCAGGGTTTATGTGTGTAACTGTAAGTGAAGAAGTGGTGCTCAGAAATTATTTTAGTGGGGTCTAAATTATTGCAGGGGTGTCCAATCTTTTGGGTTTTCTGAGCCACATTGGAAGAAGAATTGTCCTGGGCCACATATAAAATACGTTAATACTAAGGACAGTTGATGAACTGGAAAAAAAAAAAATCACAAAAAAAATTTCATAATGTTTTAGGAAAGTTTATGAATTTGTGTTGGGCCGCATTCAAAGCTGTCCTGGGCTGCATGCAGCCCTTGGGCCACAGGTTGGACAAGTTTGGCTTATAAGTTCCTATCCACTGAGAATAACCCAAAGGGAAGCAAGTACTAAGCTCTGCCCCTCTTTCCTGAATATATCAGTTCAGTGGCATGGTTCCTCAGAAGTCCTAACTTGCCCAGGACGAAGCCACACCTTGGAATTCTTCTTCCACCTCACCCTCTACACCTAGCAGGACCCTGATTCAACCATAGCCTTATAAGGAAATCCAATAACCATGTTAGAAGAGAGGAATTCTGGGCTGGGCGCAGTGGCTCAAGTCTGTAATCCCAGCACTTTGGGAGGCCGAGGCAGGTGGATCACGAGGTCAGGAGATCGAGACCATCCCTGGCTAACATGGTGAAACCCCGTTTCTACTAAAAATACAAAAAACTAGCCGGGCGTGGTGGCGGGCGCCTGTAGTCCCAGCTACTCGGAGGCTGAGGCAGAAGAATGGCGTGAACCCAGGAGGCGGAGCTTACAGTGAGCCGAGATCGCGCCACTGCACCCCAGCCTGGGCGACACAGCGAGACTCTGTCTCAAAAAAAAAAAAAAAGAGAGGAATTCTGGCTGGAAAAAGTGTGTATATGGGGGAGGAGGGAGACCCTTAAATCAATGTCATTTGCCACCCTTGTTGGTTTCCAAGGACCAACAAACTCATTAAGTATTGAAAACCACTCTCCAAAGTACTACACACTTTGCTCAGGGCTGTTGTTTGGGGTCAAAATGAAATTATAGCCATGAAAGCAAAGCAGAAAGGATTCCAAGTACTGACAGATGCTTCTCTTGTTCATAATACTTTGTGTGTTTCTGGACAAGTAAGCCAACAATAAAATAAGTATTTCCCAACAAGATGAATAGCTCCATGAAGGCAAAACACCTTTCCTCTGCACCTTTGCACAAGGTAGGGCCTCAGTAAAAATGTGTTGACTCTAAAGGAACATGGCTTACTATCCCCGCACACAAAGTGAAATTTAATGTTCAAGCTCCATTAAGTTCTCACTAATTAAGCTGGAAGATCTTCCAAAAGATCATTAGTGCAATGCAAAATGCATAGTAACAGGTAACATTCGTTGAGTGTTTTTCTACCATACAGCACTGTTCTAAGTGCATTACACACCTATAGTACCTGTGAGGTATATAATATAACCATTTTTAGATGGAGAAACTGAGACATAGGGGTGTTAACTAACTTGCCCAATATCCTACAGCTACTAAATGTCAGAGCTTGGATTCAGATAGGATCAGAGCCCAGGTTCTTAAGCATTAACCTTCAGAAGGATAAAAGCAGATGCTTGTTACTGATACAATATGAACCTGGTTCCTGGAGTCCATTCCCTCGTGAGGTCCTATGTTTAACCCAGACAGAACCAGGCACACTTTTGGTTCCAGCTTTATTCAGCCACCCAACTCTATCCTTTTAAAATGCAGAAACCAAGGCTCAGATGTATCAACTCTCTTGCCTGAGATAAGAAAACAAGTTAGGGTAGGAGGGATGCCAGTGCAGTTACTAAACTGTTTACTACCTAAATTACCACAACACCTCAGCTTCAGGATCTAAGTATGTTTGGGGAAGTGAGTGAATGTCTTAAATTCCATTTGTGTCTTCTATGATGCCATCACCCCCTGCTTGGGATACAAAACGCAAGCTTCTCAGTCCTTTGCCCTTTCTATTTGCAACTTGAGATACTATTCCACTGATCTAGGACGGAAGACTCATTTGAGGCATTTCTTAAACTCTGCAAATTCTCCGTTTCTGTCCTCCGATCCGGGTTGGAGACCAGAAATCTCTTTTTAGCAAGCAAACCAAATGATTCTGATATCAGAGAGATACTGCCCTGGGCTGGGCGCGGTGGCTCACCTGTAATCCCAGCACTTTGGGAGGCCGAGGTGGGCAGATCACGAGGTCAAGAGATCGAGACCCTCCTAGCCAAATTGGTGAAACCCCATCTCTACTAAAAATACAAAAATTAGCTGGGCATGGTGGCAGTCACCTGTAATCCCAGCTGCTCAGGAGGCTGAGGCAGGAGAATCACTTGAACCCTGGGAGGTGGAGGTTGCAGTGAGGCAAGGTTGCGCCACTGCATTCCAGCCTGGTGACACAGCAAGACTCCATTTCAAAAAAAAAAAAAAAAAAATTACTGCTCTGGGTTAGAAGGATTATTTCTTATCTGTGGCTTGGATAAATATAAAGAGTGTGTATGTGAGGAAATCACAACAAATCCCCTCATCCCTCCCTAGCCTGGAGCAGACCTCGCTGGTAGTTGGAGCCCACAGGTCCTTGTATGTGTCTATGCTCCCTTCTCAGTGGTTTGACTGGGCTTCTAGGAAAGACCACACCGCAAACAGGGAACCCTGCAATGTCCTGCATGCAGCCTTCACTCAGCCTGCGTGTGTGCTGGGCTGGGGGTGTGGGAGAATGTGATTTGACTGTGTTCAGGCTGCCATGGTGCACAGACAAGCTGGGACTCTGTTTGCAAGGCCCAGTTTCCATTCCTGCTGGTGCCAACAGCTCAATGTGGGCAGTCAAAACTCCGGATTCCTTCAGGGAGAGCCAGTTATCTGCCAAACTTCCTTTGTTTTCCAGGACTCTGTCTTGGCATCTCTGCCAAGGACATGTTTTGGCTGGATCCACTCCCCTGGCGTCTGCACATCTCTGGGAAGCTATGCTAAGAGAGAAACATGGCCCAAGTGGTAGCAGGGGAGCCAGGGTTCTTGTCTGGTTAAACACAGGACCCCACATGGGAAATGGGCTTCAGAGATCAGCTCCTTTTGGACCAGGGACCAGCATCTTCCCAAGACTGCCATGCACCCCTCAACCTTTTCGGAGATCAGACTGCTGATGGGAGCAAGGACATGCCAGGCTTCTTGAAATCTCTGATGAACTCCTCTCTGTTCCCCAGGAGAGGAGGTGCAGGGGGTAGGAGTAAAGTTCTTCTTGTCCCTGTTAAAGTGGTAATGCTTTTTTTTAGTGTAATCTGCTCTGGGCCAGTTTGAGGTTTTACAGTGGGGTTGAAACAGACTTCAGCATTCATTGATAAGGAATGGTTATAGTGAATGTGGCCATTCTCCAATCACTTGTACGACATAATCATGTATGATTGTTCCGATCTCACATCCACTCAAGAAAGCCTTGCACATAATTGTAGGTGCCATTCGAATTCCCATCCTTTAAGATTCCTCCTCTTGACTTCTAGGGGAATCTGTCAGCTAGTACTGATTGTAATGTGGTACACTGAGATGTTTCATATGTGACAATATCTTCCCAGTCTCCTCCAGAGAGGCAAAAGAGTATCTTTTTCAACTTTATATTTGCCATGGCACCCAGAATAGAGGCCTACATACAGTAGATGCTCAATAAAAGTTATGTGAATAACAGCTTGGTATAGAGGAGAATAAACTCATCATGTGGACTATGATATCCAGCATTTATTTATTGGCAGAAAGAGAGGTTAAAAAAAAAAAGCATTACCAAATTGTTTTATTTGAAGCCTTTATAATGATATAAGCTAAACATCTGCTGAAATAATAGCCTGGTTTAAAAGTATGAATTTTTACTCTATGATAATTGATTATCCTTGCAACCATCCTGGATTTATTTTCCTACAAAAGAGCAGGATGTTGAGCATAGTTCTATGAAACATTCCTTTAGAGAGGATTTCTCAGCACTAAATAAAAGAGTGCCTTCTAAACATTGCAAAAGAGGTCTGGCTGTTAGTTGGCTGGGGACAAGCACTGAGCTGTCTCCAAATGGAGATGGCAGGATGATATAAACGTGGCTATATGATGTCATTGAAATGGCCTTATTTTCATCAGAAGCTAAATTCAAATCCCCTCAGGGAGATGGGTTGTTATGGTTGGCTTTGAATTTCTACAGTTTTCTAAAATTCATTTTTGCCTCTGTAGGTGACCCAAATTCAGTGAAGAGAGGCTTGAAAACCTGGGCTCCTCTGGGTGCCTGGAAAGAGAGATCAACAGTGACTACACAGTGGCAGATCTGTAGCCTGAGCTCTGCTTACTGCACCAGATGTTGGCTGGTATGTCTTCCCAGGAGGTTTTTTTTTTTTTTTTTTTTTTTTTTGACTGAGTCTTGTTCTGTTGCCCAGCCTGGAGTGCAGTGCAATCTTGGCTCACTGCAACCTCTGCCTCCTGGATTCAAGTGATCCTCCTGCCTCAGCCTCCAGAGTAACTGGGATTACAGGCACATGCCACCATGCCCAGCTAATTTTTGTAGTTTTATTAGAGATAGGGTTTCACCATGTTGGCCAGGCTGGTCTTGAACTCCTGACCTCAAGTGATCTGCCCACCTTGGCCTCCCAGAGTGCTGGGATTACAGGCGTGAGCCACGACACCTGGCCTCCATGAGGTCTTAAAGGCCATGAGGTCTTTAGTTCAAGGGCAAAAGAGTCAGAGGTTATGCTTCACTCTCAGTAGAATCAATGGATCCAGACCAGAAGCAGCACTTTCACCAAGATGGTGGCTCAGCTCTCAAAATGAGAAGATGCTCCAAGAGCAGTGAGGGTGCAGATACTCCAAGGGGTCTCCCTGCCTGTTTGCCTCCCCTCCTCACTTCCCTGCACGTGCACATGCACACACACACACAGGTACACAAATCTACTCCATTTCTCTCCCAAACTCAAAGCCATCCTGTGTAAGTAGTCCAGAACTTCCAACTTTGGAGAGAGAGCTGATCCAGACTCTTCCATCAATTTTCCCCACCGTGTTCACAGAACAGGGACTGGGGGCACTGAGTACAACAGAGCTGGGGCACATTTGTCAATTGTTCACTTGCAGAGGTGGGACCTGATGCAGTTATCAGAAACTGGCAGGTGTTGTATAGACAATGGGTAAATTGAGAGGAACCTGACACTAAACTCTCTCGGTTCAAAATCCCATCACCGCCACTCATCTGACTCTGCTTCCTTGTGCTTCAGTTTCTTCCTCTGTAAAATATGAATGTAAATACCAACCTCATGGAAGTCTCAAAGATTAAATAAAATAATCTTTTAAATATGATAAGAGCTCAATAAATATCAGCTAATATTATTTCCCAATTTTTCTTAAGGGAAAGTCTAATTTTCCTTCCATAATGCAAGGGTGGATTGATCTCTCAGCTGGGCATGATCTCACCTGTTTATGCTCCTTGTTTCTAATCCTCTCAGTAATGGTCACATTTAAACTACTCTTTTAGTTCTAATCTATAAGAAGGATGAGATGTCCACAAACTCTTCCAGAAAGAGCCAAGACTTCTGTAACTCAGATAACTTTGTACAAAGCACTGTGAAAGTTGCTGTGGAAAATACACAGTAAGTACTTAATCAATGTTTTAATTGAATTATTCCTTGGCTTCAGTAGGAAGGAGACTCACCAATGTAAATGCAACACCCTAGGCACAATGGTAATTATATTCATGCATAGTAGACTTGACCTGCCTTGAAGCTTCAAACACGGGTCAGAAATCCAGCTGTCCATCAGAGGTATTCAGTTGTATGCTTGTTATCTATTCAGATTCATTTTAAAAACTTCTACAGTGAGGCATACTCTGCACATACAACATAAGAATCTGAGTGCACAGAAAAGTGGAAATTGAAATGTGTATTTGCCTTTCAAAGTTGGGGCTAATGATGAAAAGTTTTACATTTTGCCTGGCAGCACTTGAACTCACTAACATATATAAATGGTGGCTCCTCTTCACATTCAAGAAGCAACTGCAGGACTGAGAACATGGACCTTAGTCCACTAATAGCTGTGATCATACCCATGTGAACATGGACCTTAGTCCACTAATAGCTGTGGACTGGGACACTGAGGTGCAAGATATCGGGAGACTTTCCCGAGAGCCAGAATGCAAGTTTCCAGGAAACTCACCTTTCAAGTGAGACAGTGTTTTCTATAATAAGCAATAAAGAATGAAACAGCATTCTGGCAAATCACAGGCATTTAATAAGCAGCCACTCAGCCCCAGGGGCCGTGTTGGACATCGTAGTTTGAAGATCTCCCAACCTTGAAGAAGGACTTTCTGGTGTAGGGGACACAGGTGTGCTGGAGAAGTCTGTTCGGGTTCCGGCAGGGAGTCACCAATTCTGGAAAGGTGAAAACAAAGGGTTTTCTCGAGGGGGAGACAGATGAGCGGACTTGTATGGTCGAGGAGCTAGATGCTCATCAGAAGGATGGGCAGAAAGGAGGCTAAGGCCAAAGCTGCAGCACAGGTTAAAGTACAGAGCCATGAGGCAACCTGGTTGATCCAGAACATTGCAAGGCGTTTCCCAGGCCAGACTCCAGGAGATAGGGGCTCAAGAGAGATGAGACAGGAAGATTGGGTGGAGGCCAAGTCATAGGCACTGTCCCGGCCAGGAAATGGATGATCAGATTTGTGTTTTCACCTTCCTGGGGGCAGCTGCCTGGAGAGGGGATTGGAGGTGGGGACACACACCACTGTAATAGGCCAGATGACAGATGGTGACCAATGGACTGAGGTGGTGAGGTTCTGAGGGTGAAGAGGTGGGGGTGATGAAGAAGGCACTAAAGAGGCAGAGACAGAATCTAGTCACTCTTCCAGCTTGGAGGGAGGGAAAGCAGAGACCAGAGTGACAACCAGGTCTCCAACTTGAATACTGGGGAGAATGGGGAGAGTGGCGGTGCCACTCACTGCGAAGGGAAACCCAGGAGGGAGGAGAATGGTGCAGTGGGCTTGGAACAGCCTCTCCGCTTCATTTCTTGGATCTGGGTCACTGCAGATGACCTCTCAGACCTCACCTTTTGATTCAAAGTGGTTCCCTTTCACTCACCTTCCTGGTTAAGCGGCTTAGCTAATTATTAACTGCAGGAGGTGAAGCACAACATCCCAGCTCTACTTCCAAATGATTACCCTGCAGTAAAACCTAAAGACATCCTGGGCCTCAAGTGGAAGACACAGGCCCCTCCTCTTAGTGCAGTGCCCAAGTAATTTGTCTTTGGGTGTGTGTCAGGGCCTAACAAGTACCTGCCATCTTTTCCTGGTTGGGCAGTAGGACTTAATAGGGTCTCACTGCAATGATAATTATACTGCCCATGAACTAAGATGTAGATGTGGGTAATGGAAATCTGCAATAAGGCTCCAGGAGCTCAAGAACACCTGCATGCATGTTGAAAAGTCTTTGCCAAATAGCCAATGGGTGTTTAGTTATGGGTTCTCATCCTTACAGGGCCTCCTCTGGCCTCCACTGAAAGCAGGGCACCCTTATGGAGGGATATAGTCCTATAGGGAGCATGGCTTGGCCAGTGGTCAGGATCTTTGGGGAACACAGCCCCATGTCAAGCACACAGCTTGGAAAGGGGAGCATGGGCTGGAATCTGTACTCCCACCACTGGTCCCCCCACATGCTCCCTCCTGCTTGACACAGCTTCAGCCACCGTGTGAGGCAGCCCTGGATCTTGAATAACAAACCTTAAGCCTCCCAAGCCCGCAGACCCCAGGAGGGCCCAGACTTATGAAGCTGTTTTTGAAGATTGGAGAATCTTTATAACAAAGAACAGTGTAAAGAGTATTGAATACTCACTATGCACTAGGCATTCCAGGTGATTATGCAAATGTGCATTAAATAAGTGAATAAACAAATAACATGTCTGGATATGGCTATCCAATACTGGATGGGCCTCAAAACATATTCCCAGGAAAAGGTAAGAGGAAGCATCAGAGAAGCTAAACACCACCAGATCATGCAAAAATTAAATTTCCTATTAATAGGAAGAGTAGGATTATATTTTTCATTCCCAGTTTTTCCATTCAGATCTTAATGTCAGATTAAAATATTAATTGCTCCGCTTTTCAGCTACAACAAAAGTCCCTCATTGTTAAAATCAGGACGTAGATGTTAATTTACATTTGTGAGCATGGTGTAGAACTAGATCCCATCAAGGGGGTCCTAAATCATTTATTTTTCTTACTGAGCACACCAGATCATCCTGAAATGGACATTGCTCTATGAGAACAGAACAGAGAGCATGAAGGAATATATGTCAGAGGAATCCATCAGTGAACAGCTATTGAAAAACATTAAGAACCCATTCTCTGTTGTGCCATCTTCCAAGCCGTAAGGCCCACCACGTGAAGCAGAAGGACAACAGATTATCCTCCAAGCAACATGTTCTACATGCGTGTTCAAGCCTGGACCTCCTTATGTTACTAGTTAATCATAAACAAGTGAACACAACCTCCCACTGTAGTTTGCTATGTTACCCACAGATAGTTTAGAGCAGCAGTTGTGAACCTTAGCACTCCTGACATTTTGGACTGGATAATTATTTGTTGTCAGGGCTGTCCTGCACATTTTAGGATGTGTAGAGGGATGCCTGGCCTCTACCCATTAAATGATGGTAGCACACTTCCCACTCCGATGTGATAACCAAAGATGTCTCCAGACATTGCAAAATTATCCCTGGTTGAGGAACACTGATTTATGGTAACATTACCTTTCAAACCAAAGTTCATCCAGACACAGCAGCCAGCTAAGCATCAGAAGCAAAGCAGAGAGCTGCTCTACATGGTATTACAATGAGACAAGGACTTAGGACAAGTGAACTGAAATTCTCTTTGCTGCATGCAGTGGCTCATGCCTGTAATCCTAGCACTCTGGGAGCCAAGGCGGGAGGACCACTTGAGCCCAGGAGTTTGAGACCAGCCTAGGCAACATATAAAACCCTGTCTTTCAGAAAAAAAAAAAAAGAAGAAAAAAAGAAATTATCTCACATTTAGGGTACTGAGTGAATAAATAGTTTACTACAGTCCTGAGAAGTCATTTGTCTATCATCACTCCAATCACACCGAAGTTCTTGCTGATTCTTTTTTACCAGACAGAAATTTTTAAAAGGTAATGACATATCTTTATTATACTGTATCTGTATATCAGATGTCTTTCAGTAGTAAGTGAAATAAATCCAACTTAAGGTAGCTTAAGTTAGCTTAAGCCAAAAAGAGAAGTCTTTTTTATTGGATCATGGAACAGAAAAATCTAGGGATAGGCCTGGCTCTAGATGTATCTGCATCAAGTTGTTGAAACAACGGCACCAGCAATATTTCACTTTCATCTTTTGATCATATTTTCCTCTATTTTGCTCTTATTTTCAAGGTGCTTTTTCCAGATGGTGACAGAGTTGGCCACTGAGGGTCCATGCTTACATCATACAAACTCTAGTAAAAGAGATTTCTTTCCCAAGAGTTCCAGCCAAAGTTCCAGGGTGAAGTCTCATTGGCCGGGTTTGGATCCCGTGCCTATCCATGAGCCAATGACTGCAGTCAGAGAAATGGAATATTCCAGATGATTTCCCCTAGACAGCCTCCAAGATGGCCTCCATTGGTTCCTGTCTCCTAGTCTTCATTGTGTACCCTTCTCTACTCAGTATGGGTTGGACTCATTTCTAATAAATAGAATACAGCAAAAGCAATGGGATGCCACCCTCTGAGATTAGGTTACAAAAAGAGCGTGACTTCTGCCTTGCCCACCGTGTCTCTCTTTCCCTCAGAGCCTTCACTCTGAGTGAAGCCAGTTGCCATGTTGTGAACTAACCTTTGGAAAGATCCAAGTGTCACAAAACTGATAACTGTGTCCAAGATCCAGCAAGGACCTAAGGGCTGCCAACAGCCATACGAGTGAGCTTAGAAGCAGATCTCCCTGCTTCTAGCTGAGTCTTGAGATGGTTACAGCCTTCGCTGACAACTCGATTGCAGTCTTGTGACACACCTTGAAGCAAAGGTGTACAGTAAGGCCTGGCCTGCAGAATTCTGACCCACAGAAGTTGTGAGATAGTGTTTGTTGTTTAATCCACTATGTTTTGGGGGTGATTTGTTATACACAATAGAAAACGAATACTACTATCCCCTTCTCCCTTCCCCTCATACACGCTATGGCCTAAGAATGGGGAAATCACAGCCCCAGGGGAATTCTGGCACTCAAAAACACATATTCATTATGACATCCCATGTAAGCTCTTTTAACTGAATATATAAGTTTCAAAATATAAAAGGAAATTGCTCACTCTTCTGACATCTTACCCATAGAGGGAAAAAAATGTAAACTTTCATCAGGAATAGATTTGTACCGACCTGGCTTCCAAGAAACTTTGCAAAACCACATCTTACGGGGTTTGGGGGATGCTGGCCCGGTGCTGACAGCTGTTTACCCTCCATTCACTCCCTGAGACAGAAACTGCTGGAGACTGAGTTTGAGTGGAACTTTTCTATTGCTTTAGACCTGTCTGCTCTGGATGCCTAGCTTCCATCCTTATATTAGCTTTGACATACTCTCTATTAAAAGGGATACTTTATTTCCCTTCCCTATTAAACAGGAAATTGAACAATCCAAGAAGCAGCTGAAATATCCATGAACCTTTTGCCATGGTATCATGAATGTGCAGTTCAATTTTGAAATATTGGCTTTGAGGTCTTGATTAAAATCTTTCTTCCAAAATATCCCTGAAGTACTAAAATACAGTACTTGTAAGCTCTGAATTGCTTCAGGTGCTCCAATATATGTTATACGGAGGACTGCATTTTCCTGGTTTTGCTCACTTCTATTATCTTCATTTACTATACCTGGCTCATGGTAAATATATCAGGAAAAGTAAAATCCCTGTAAAATATCTGATCACTAGAAAGAGTGAAAGCGAAGTACTAAGGAGTCTGTGGCTTGCTAATGATAACCCCCTGGAGCCCAAACCCCTGCTAACTGCCCATGATGAAAAGTCATAAAGTGGTGAGAACTTGAATACCAGGAGAATTCAACATCATGACACTATTACCTAGCACCATTGAGAATATATTATTTTGTGCAGTTACTGCATAGTGTGGTATATAATTGATACTATATAGTATGCAATTGATTGATTAATTTATTTTTCCAGGCAGTTAGATCTTGTAAGATGCTGAATGGGACATTGATGGATTCAGTCTGTATGTGCTTTCAGATAAATAGCTGCTCAATGATCTACTGGATAGCTGTAATCCTTCCATAAACCTTGAGATTCTTACTAACTACATTTATTTATAATGAACTGAGCACACTTGAAAAGATATGGTTACTCATAACTGAGGTTAAATGAATTCTATTCTCCAACCTCAAAGTTGGAGAAATTTCCAAATTCTGAAGCCATGGGGAAGAGTGATGCATCTAATGAAGCTGCTGAAGAGTGAAGGCAATGAGAGTCCCACCTGTTTAGTAAGAGGCTTATTGGTCTTTCTTTACATATTTCTCCCCTCAAAAATGTCTAAACCATCACAGTCTCACTAATGGCAATAGGACAGTATTTATCTAGCTCCAACCCATGCACCCCATGCATTTTGGGAAAGTCTAGCTCCCTCAAAATTCTCCCAAGTAGTTACATAAGCTCCTGGGTAGATTAACTGAGTGTGGGAATGGAGAGGACTTGACTGTGAATAGAGAACATTACTCCTCTGGTAAGTTCTTGTAGCTACAATGTAGTACCTGCTAGTTCCCTCTCTCCTGCTTGGAGACTGCTACCTCTCTATGCTGGATCTAGGCTGGTCTGATCCATCCATCCTGCCCTGTTTCAGAGTCATGCAGCCCTCTGGCCTGTGCTCAGGCAGACCCCTCATTGAAGTGCAGCAACGCTGGGCTACACTGCCCCCTGCCATTGAGCTCTTGAAGACACTAGTGAAAAGGCTCCTGGCTCTTTGAGTTTTACTAGTTCTTCTCCCTGGTGCTCTGGAACATGTTCTGGAGGATTCAGAAAAAGAGCAAAGCCTGAAAGCTCTAATTGAACTCCCTTCTCTCGCTGCCTCCTATTCTCAAACCAAGTTTATGCTAACGACTCTCTCTGCCCTCAGGGTGAGTCTTGCCACCCCTCTGGGCATCAGTCTTTGCCCTCAAACTTAGACACCCTCCAGTACTCACATAAGCAGATAATCACTATAGATACTAATCAAGTGAGACTGAGCCCACAATCTAAAACATAATGTCATGTGTTTGAAAGGGGATCCAAAATGATTTTTATTGTATTTATAAGCACTATTGATATGAATGAAAGAACACTCAAGAAATGATTTGCATTAACCATGGTGTGTAAGAAAACTAAAGGATTTGATATTTCTTATTTTCTGCTTCAAACATGTCTAACTTTGAAGTATTTTAGCTTGCAATGACGAACTAGACTCTGAAATCAAACCACCACTTAGAGATTGTGTTAAAGTCACCATGTCACTTAATCTTAGAGTCTCAACTTCCTTGTTTGCAAAATGGGGATAACACCATCATTACGAATTGGCTTCTTGTTAACATTAGATAAATTAATAGATGTAAATAGAGCATAGTACCTGGCACAGAATAAGCACCTGGCCAAGCTTTTAGCTAACAGGTATGTGACTGTGTCAAGATTTCCTTATATTATATTTATATATTTATTTAATATATATACTTATATGTATTTATATTTATTATATATTATATTTGTATTCTAATACAGATGTTTAAAAGCATTTTCAGAGCCCTACAGTGGTCAAAGTATTTATGAAAGAGCTAGTTGCTTTTTTTTCTTTTCTTTTGTTTTTTGAGACAGGGGCTTGCTCTGTAGCCCAGGCTAGAGTGCAGTGGAGTAATCACGGCTCACTGCAGCCTCATCCTCCTGGGCTCAAACAATCTTCCCACCTCACTGTCCCGAGTAGCTGGGACTACAGGTGCATACCACCACACCCAGATTATTTTTGTATTTTTTGTAGAGATAGGATTTCACCTTGTTGCCCAGGTTGGTCTCGAACTCCTGGACTCAAGTGATCCTCCCACCTTGGCCTCCCAAATTGCTGGGATTACACTTATGAGCCACCACGTCTGGCTCTGGTTGCTGTTTTTCACAACTGGCATCAAATCTTGGTTAAGGGTGGCATTTCTAACATTTTCCTCCTACTATGTAAATAGCACAATATTCTCACAAATAAATAGCATCATTTTGTATAAACAGATTCCTAGTTTTCTTTGCAGCCAAGGGCAGCTCCTCTCGAATTCTTTTGAGAATGCTCTGGCTCGTCCCAGAATCAGCCCATGCTGAGTTTACTATTCAGACCGGATTATTACCAGGCAGTTGGAGCGGTCAAATTCCCACAGCCAATTTTCTATAAAAATCTCAAGTAATTGAAATGGGAGGAAGGTATCCAGTAAAAGTCAGGGTGAATAATTTAGCACAGTGGCTGTCTACAGTCTCTGAGACAACGTATTCAGGGCGTTTTATTGGAGGGTTGACTAAGCTGCTTTTGTCTCCAGGGCATCCTGGAGACAACCCACCCATCTCATCAAGAACAAGGAGTGCGGCTAAATGAGCAGCCAGAGGGATCTATCTTTAACCCTTCTTTGATACCTGAGTAATCTGTGAATGCCCTTTCATTGCACTTTCTCGTTTTTCTGAATGTGAACAGTAACATCGTTGTGCTTGGTATCTTTCTAAAAGTCCCTGTTGAGGAACATCATGACTGGCTGCAGTGGTCACTAAACAGGGGTGTTGTGTCTCCTCCCTGGCTCTGTAGATTCCTTGAAGGGGTAGACCTATCTGCTAGGGGAAGGGATAAGCTGTTGCTATTTTAGAACACTAGCCTCAAATCTTAAGGATGACACTTCTAATTTTTCCTGCTACTAGAACAAAATTCTCACAAATAAGTGCCCTTTATCCCTGGTCAGGACTAGTCAGGACTTGGGGACACAAGTGGCAGAAATCCAACTCAGATTTTACTAAATAGACTTGTAAAAAGGGAGACTGTTGATTCATAATGCTGGTAAGAATGCAAAGTTACTCATAGGACTGAATGAAATGCTAGAGTAGGATGAAGTTCTCCAGGTCAGCACCTGGAAATCAATAACCCAGGTCAGAGTGCCTGTGGCCAGAGGGTTAGAAGTGGACATCCAATACCAGAAAAAGGAGGTTTGGAGGAATAATGTGATGAACAGTCACACCAGAATGAGAGACTTTGGGAGTTCCACGGGCTACTCCAATTACATACTCATAGCAACCATAAAGGGCTTATTGGGGGTGTGTAAACCCTATCGCCAACTGTTATGGACTGAACTGTGTTCCCCTCCTAACCCCTAATGTGACTGGATTTGGAGACAGGACCTTAAAAGAGGTAATTCAGGTTAAATGAGGTAAAAGAGGTGCGGGGCCACAGTCCAATATGACTGCTGTTAAAAGAAGACACACCAGCAATGCATGCGCACGGAGGAAAAACCATGTGAGGACACAGTGAGGTGGCCACCTGCCAGTCCAGGAGGGAAGACTCACAAGAAACCAAGCTGGCCAACACCTTCATCTTGGACTTCCAGCTTCCAGAGCTGTGAGAAATACATTTCTGTTAAGCCACCCAGTCTATGGTATTTTGTTATTGCTACTCTACCCAACTAATGTACCAGCCAAATTCTAGTTCTTTTCCTATCTGGCTCCTCCTCCACTGCAACACCTCTGTTCTTATGTCAGATATTTTCTGTGGTCCCCTACAGATCTGCTGACTGAAGGCAGGATGGGCTACATCAATGGGCTCCAATACTCTCTGCCTTCTGGCTGGGTTTGGCAAGTGGGAGGCCACCCAGGGAAACAGAAGGAAGTCGACAGTGACCTCAGTATATTCACTCACCTGACTCCTCTCTAACAGGTTACCTCAGGCTGACTGCATCCCCCAGTTGAAGATGGCATCTTCTCTTAAGGCAGCCTCCTTTATGTGACTCTCCTTCCAGGTTCTGGTAGCTGTTTCCTTCCCCAAAGCTCCAGGGATGACAGTAGCTCTGCTGATATTTGCCCTGGGATACTGCACCATCTCTTATGCCTCCTGTATGTCCACACCTCCCCAAGAAGTCACTCTGTAAATAAACCCTTGCAAAATCATGCCAGTTTGCCTGTGACATGGTGGCTAATTCCTGTAATCCCAGCACTTGGAGAGGCTGAGGCAGGAGGAATTGCTTGAAGCTGGAAGTTGGAGACCAGGCTGGGCAACATAGTGAGACATCTGTCTCTATTTAAAAAAAAAAAGAAAAAGAGAGAGGGGAAAAAAGAGAGATTTGTCAACAGAGACATGAACAAATGCTTTCCAGAACTTCACTCAGTGCTATAATTATCTTCTTTGTGGTGTGTCTCCTAATCTAGAACTTGTGTTTCTTGAGGGCTGAAACCATATTTTCTGTCTCTTTAGCACGCCTCTCTCCATCCCTCCCACAGTCTATTTCAATTCTCTGTTAAACACAGGACATCTTTAATAATGCCACGGACAGACCAGGAGAACCTGAAAACTGAAAATTTTGAGAAGTTTTACTTGGGAGGGGGAAGCACAGCATTTTTACCTTGCTTTTTAAAGAAATATTTTCTAAATATTACCTTGCTTTTTAAAGAAATATTTTCACTTGTTATTTTCCTGTGGAACCAAACAGGAGCTATAAGAACTACTAGTGGACAGGTTTATTTGCATTCAGTGTTCTGTTCTGTTCTGCTATGCTTGTATGAATTTTAAAGGCAAGGAATTGTTCAGGTCAGGAATTCATCCGTCAAAATGCTTCATGCTGGAGCCCATGGAAAGGAGAGGCCTTGCGGCTTCACTGGTGAATTAACTGAGAGTTGGAACACTGCTGGTGTGTTTTGCTGTACCACTGACTTTCTTTGAAGGGGCCTTTCACGAGGTTGTTTACTCTCATTCATTGCCTCAGTGTTTATATCTCAAAATCAAGAGACCTCCTTCATGTCGAAGGAACTAGGGGAAGAAAGCTAAGTCTGTGACTCAGAGATAAAAACCAGCTTGATGTGATTGCAGGGTCCCTGGAGAGACTTCCCTGTCCCCAAACATCTCCCATTGGCTTGTCCCAGCGCAAGATAAGAAACCCCACAGTTACCTTGCATTTGAGTTTAGACAGTGAGCACCTGGTTAAAACACAGTCATGCTATGAAGGCAGATCTGACACTGTGTTTGCTTTTATTCTAAGATGGACATTTCTTTTTTTTTTTTTTTCTTTTTTGAGATGGAGTCTTGCTCTGTCATCCAGGTTGGAGTGCAGTGGCATAATCTTAGCTTGAATCCGTCTCCTGGATTCAAGAGATTCTCATGCCTCAGCCTCCCTAGTAGCTGGGATTACAGGTGCCTGCCACCACGCCTGACTAATTTTTTGTATTTTTAGTAGGCACAGAGTTTCGCCATATTGGCCAGTCTCGAACTCCTGACCTCAAGTGATCCATCTGCCTCAGCCAACCAAAGTGCTAGGATTACAGGTGTGAGCCACTGTGCCTGGCCAAGATGCACATTTCTCTCATTTTTTAATGCTTCTGAAATCGGGATGTGTTTTTACAATCAGAGTGAATAGTTAATGTAATAATGCGATAGTCTATTTCCCCTAAAGAAGTAAGCTGTTATTAAATAGATAAGAACCACCTGGAAAATAGGGAAGCAGTATGGACACACTCCAGTGAGTGGGTGTTGAAAACTGACCCGAGCCAGATAGGTCATGTGTGAATGATTGCAACCTAGGAGTTGTTAAGTCAGAACTGTTAACTATTCTTCTCCACAAACGTTACGCAATCATGAACAAAGCAAGCCACTGGCCAAATTCTGCTGCACACACAGACACTTGTTAACTAAATATTTGTTAAGCCAGCAAAAAAGTAGTTCATATAATCTTCCTTGCAAAGTTCTCTAAGACAATTTCTGGAATTCCAGAGGCAGAATAATGCTGCCAGTTTAGCCAGCACTGAGCAACCAGAATCTTCCATAGTTTATAGCTAGGCGCAAGACCAGGTAAAGGCATCACTCTGAGAGTGCTGGGTATTTTATTCATGCAAGAGTGGAGAGTCTCCAAGCTCTTTTAACTAGTCTGCTTATCTTTATATTCACCAAAGAGATCCTATTTCTAACTTTCATCATGTTAATCAACATGCCACCAATTTCATCTGTAAAAAACTATTCTGGCATTAACTGTGCTAATTGGCAAAGCACCTGTTATTGAAGATATGAATAATAGATGTGCTTTACCTGAGGATCATGCATTTTTTTTTTCCTCAAGAGCTACCCTATTAACTGAAGGATTGTACACTCTTCATTAGAGTCTAGAAACATTTGGTTAAAGCTCAAACTAGGTGGCATACCCAAGATAGGCACTGTATTTTCAGAAGTTTTTTAAAATCTTAAGACTGCATCAGACTGAAACACACGTTGTGATACAATGCAATCACGTCGCTAAGACAAATGTGCCATGGGGTTTGAGAGCACGAAAGCAGTGACAAATTCTGTCTGTCAAACTGGGAAGTGAGGGGGCAAGGGTAGAACACCCTTACAGAGGAGATGACCCAAGCTGGATTTTTAAAAGTGAGTAGGAATGCATGAGGCAGACTTGGGGTACACCCAGCGAACGGAAGCAGTAGGGACACAAGCCCAGAGACTGGAAGCTAGTCTAGGGTGGGTAGACTACAGGCATGTGAGAGGGGAGACAGGCTAGAATTGTAGCTGGGAACTAGACAGAACCTTCTAGATTGTGCTCAAGAATTTTCTCTTTACCTGGTAGGCATCCGGAAGTCGAGAGACAAAAATATTTTACGTACTCCAATTTTGGCTTGGAACATGAATGATCGTATTGTTAGATCAAAATGGATCCCATAAGGGTCAGGATTCTCCCAAACCTTTCTAACTAAGCTCCAGAGCCCTGAACATCCCCTCCGTCTATACAGTTTTTTACATAAAAACCAAAGCAGAAAGAGTATGGCCCCTAGAGTCATGTACTGGTTGGGTGAGTTGGACAAGTTTCTTAATCTCTCTGATCCTCAATGTCCTCATCTGTAAAATGCGAATAATTATAACTTTTTCTTAGGGTGTTGTTAAGAAGTTTAAGTTAGTGTGTAAGACAGTTTAAGTTAAGACACGGTACCTGGAGTAGAATACTCAACTAGTTTTATTTCTAGCGTCTATGTCTTTTAAATTTTTTTTAAAGATTTAATTGCCCAGGCTTAAATCTTGGCTTGATGTGATCTCGGCTCACTGCAACTTCCACCTCCTGAGCTCAAGCGAACCTCCCACCTCAGCCTCCAGAGTGAGTAGCTGGGACTATAGGTGCACACCCCCACGACTGGCTAATTTTTATTTTTTTATTTTTTGTAGAGATGCGCTTTTGCCATATTGCCCAGGCTGATCTTGAACCCTTGAGCTCAAGCAGTTCGCCTGTCTCGGCCTCCCAAAGTGATGGGATTACAGTCATGCGCCACTGCGCCTGGTCCTTAAATCTTTCTTATTGTTTCTCCTTGTTTATGAATTCTTAGAACATGTATATTATACAAGTAGTACTTGATCTCACTATAATTAGACGTTACTAATCACTGATCTTGTTCCATAAATCTTACTCTAAACTGTTTAAAATCTAGAAGTTTAGCTCTGAGGCTTCTGATCCTAATAAAATCCCACAAACCACTCTTATCTGCCTACTTGGTCTTATCAGGGAGAGGCTCTTTTTGTTTCCAGCAGGGCCTAGTTTTCAATTTCTAGTCCCGGAACCAACAACAGAATTGCAGATTCCAGCTCCAAAGTTTTTTCTCCTCCCTAAGTCTTTGAGAACCATGATGGCCAATGGGCTGGCAGAGCTGCTTGCCATTATCTTTATCAAAGCAGTTTAACTTCAATGCCCTTAGCAACTTCTGTTCAGGAGAAACATTTCTTTTGCTAATGAAGACCATGCTCAAAATTATCCCAAACATATTCTCATCTCATGCAGCCCTTCACCTCAGAACACTAAACTTGGGTTCTTAAAAGAGGGTGCCGTGGCTCACGCCTGTAATCCCGGTGCTTTGAAAGGACAAGGCAGTCAGATCACCTGAGGTCGGGAGTTCAAGACCAGCCTGACCAACATGGAGAAACCCCATCTCTACTAAAAATACAAAATTAGGGTGTGGTGGCACATGCCTGTAATCCCAGCTACTTGGGAGGCTGAGGCAGGAGAATCACTTGAACCCAGGAGGCGGAGGTTGCAGTGAGCCGAGATTACACCATTGCACTCCAGCCTGGGCAACAAAAGCAAAACTCCATCTCAAAAAAATAAACAACAAAAAAGAGGGTCTTACCCTTTTACTGATTGATTAAAACCAAAAGGTTCACACTTTCATGTGGGACAGCAAACTATAGCCACCAGTATTTTGAACCAAATTTAAATTCCTGCTTGGGTTTGAATGTGTCCTCCAAAGTTCTTGTGTTGGAAACATCCCCAATGCAACAGCACTGAGAGGTAGGACCTTTAAGAGATGAGTAGATCATGAGGGTGAAGAGGCAGAGACCTCCCGGCTGGATTAAGGCCTGTATTGCAAGAGTGGCTTTCTGATAAAAGCATAAGTTCAGCCCCTTCCCTCTTTCTTTCATGTGCGTGATCTCTTGACCTTCTGCCTTCCTTCATGGGATGATGCATCAAGAACCCCTTGTCAGATGCCAGCCCTTCAACCTTGAACATCCCAATCTCTAGAACTGTAAGAAATAAATCTCTGTTCTTATAAATTACCTAGTCTCAGGTATTCTGTTACAGAAGCATAACACGAACTAAGATAATCCCTATAGGCAGAGTTTTTGCTGCTACCCGAGTTGCCATTAGCCCAGTATCTCCCAATTATGGCATACCCAACATCTCACATTGGTACCCACCTGCCCTCGAAGGCATCTGAGCACCACCCCCATCCCAGGCTCTGGCTGTTACAACCCATTGTCACAATACAAGCAGCTTATCCCATTAGTCAGTCACTTGGCAAGGCCAGGAATGTTTAACACACAAGATGACAGTTTTGCTGTGGGAGATGGAATGGAAAGGAGGAAGGGAAAAGGTCTCCTATTAGATGCCCTAGGTCTGGATTAGCTGCCCTAGGGTGGGAATCTAGTGTCTGGGGTGAGGGTGGGTTGAGGGATGCTGGTTGGGAGAGTGTCTCTGACTGAGAAACATGACAGATTGCCTCCTGTCACTGTCCCCTGAGTCAGTGTTTGCCTCTGGTGAAGACTGTAATAGAGACCAGCTAGGAACAGGGCTCGGGTGACAGTGGAAAAGGAAGAGGGACCTATGGCTGCAGCTTTGGAAAACAGATCAGCTGCCCATGTCTTATAGCCTTGAAATTAAGTGGACAATGTTTTGTTTTTTCTAGTATTTATGACAAATGTAAGCCCCAGTGCATATGCCGATAAAATCCAAGTTTAAAAATCCCACTCCCAGCCAGGCACGGTGACTCACGCCTGTAATCCCAGCACTTTGGGAGGCTGAGACAGGCGGATCATGAAGTCAGGAGTTCGAGACCAGCCTGGCCAACACAGTGAAACACCGTCTCTACTAAAAATATAAAAATACAAAAAAAAAAAAAAAAAAATTGGCTGGGTGTTTTGGCATGCACCTGTAGTCTCAGCTACTCTGGAGGCTGAGGCAAGAGAATCGCTTGAACCTGGGAGGCCCAGTGAGCCAAGACCATGACATTGTACTCCCGCCTGTGTGACAGAGTGAGACTCCATCTCAAAAAAAAAAAAAAAAATTCCCACCCTCTAAGAGGAAAATTGGAAATAATCTACTCTTTGATTGCTCGTCTGCCAAAGCAGTAACCAGAATGGTCCTTATTAGGAATAGCTCATTACTAACAGTAATATTAACTATTATAACAACAAGTTATCACTTGATCCCAGGAGTTCAAGATCAGTCTGGGCAATATAGTGAGACATCATCTCTACGTTAAAGAATTTAAAAATTAGCCAGGCATGGTGGAGCACACCTGTAGTCCTAGCTACTTGGGAATCTGAGGCAGAAGGATCACTTGAGTCCAGGAGTTTGAGGTTATAGTGAGCTGTGATTGTGCTACTGCACTTCAGCCTGGAGTACAGAGCAGGACCCTGTCTCTAATTTAAAAAAAGAAGAAGAAGAAGGAGAAGGAGAAGGAGAAGGCGAAGGCGAAGGCGAAGGCGAAGGCGAAGGAGAAGGAGAAGGAGAAGGAGAAGGAGAAGGAGAAGGAGAAGGAGAAGGAGAAGGAGAAGGAGAAGAAGAAGAAGAAGAAGAATCCAGAATTCACGATGTGTTGCTCCAGGCACCCTGCCCCACCCCAACACTGTAAACATCCCCCCTCAAACCGGTCAAGTTGCTTCCCCATCACTTCCAGCCCCCAGTCCCACTTCTCCTTTCTTTTACCAGATAAAGGCTTATATGAGTGGGGTTTATGCTTTCAGGAATAAGCTAAAGTAGGTACAGACTGAAACCTCTTGGAAATACCTGGGGTTAACATTCCAGGCAAGTGAAAGAAAAACTAGGAATCAGTAGACATGATTTTCTAGCTGGCATCCTCTTCTTCCTCCCACGTAAGTTGTTCCTGGAGAGGAAAATAATTTCTAGAATGTCACTCCAGACACCATTAGTCAGCAGGAGAATGGAATCTGGAAGGGGACCTAGAGGACAACAGACAGCAGGCTACCCTGGGGCTCACAGGGTAAAGTAGGGAACAAAGGCCCAAGGGGTTTTTTTTACTGTAGAGTCAAAGTCATGTTCAGGAGACAGGACATGGTGATTCTCTCTCTGGGTGGGGAAAGGACCATCTTGGGCATGTTTCCTACTGGGGCGGGTGAGGCCAGCAGGCTTAGGGCTACCTTGAAGATCAAGGGACAGCAGAATGATCTTAAAAACCAGAAGGAAGTGATATGTTTAAAATATATCTCTCAGGGAAGTGCATCTATCTTATCAAGGGACTAGCAGCAGCCTGAGACTGACTCTTCAGCAGGTCAAGCTCAAAACCTGGAAAGTAAGCAAAGATTATGGGGCAAATGCCTGTAAGGAGATTTTTTAAAAAGCAGGGGTTGAATGAATGAACTGAATTTACATACGATGATCCCTAAATATTCAATCTGTTCTGTTCTGGATTAGGGTAGAGGGTGACCATACAAATCAACTAAAACATTTGTAAATGTAGCCAATAGATGATTCTGTATTTTCCTAAAGAATCAGACAATGTTAGGGAAATTTGGATGTCTGATTAAGGGTAACTTCTCAAGTACTAATATCAGACTGCTAAGTGACTGTGCTCTTAAAGAGCTTCTGTCTATATGTTCCCCTCAGTCAGGGCTGCAACAAGGGTTAACCCCCTCCCTGTTACACACCCCTAATTACTTCAAGACCGCAACAGGACGCGAAAGTATCTCAGGGACCACATTCTTCTGCTGGCAGAGGAAGAGCTGACTAATAAACATTTGTAGTTATTTCACACACTCCAACAAATAACACACCAAAGCAATAACATTATGCAAATAATCCCTTTGGTTATTTGCCTGATCAGGTTATTTGCCTGGTTATTTGCAAAAGAAAATATGGCCAAGAGAAGAAGCATCTGAATCTCCAATCTTAGCTGAGTGGAAAGCTCTGCTTGTAAATCACACTCCCTCTGCCCTGCAGAGTGGCCAGCCCAGGATGCTGTGTAGGGGTGGATTCAAGTCTCACCATAGCCACAGAAATCATTTGCTTAAGCTTCTGCTAACTGCTCCCAACCTCCATTCCTTTGTGTGTAAAGTCGGAGCAATGTAGCAACATGTTCAGTGGTGTGAGGTTTTGTAAACCACAGAGTGCTACACACACATTAGACTGAAGCTCTTGACAGATGTGACACAAGGATGGTGTCACATCATTGAGATACCTACCTAAGTCTTACTGTATTACTGTGTGTGTTGGTCTGTTCTTGCACTGCAATAAAGAAATACCTGAGACTGGGTAATTTATAAAGAAAAGAGGTTTCTTTGGCTCACAGTTCCTATGCAGGAATCATGGTGCTGGCATCTGCTCAGCTTCTGGGAAGCCTCATGAAGCTTACAGTCATGGAGGAAGGCAAAGGGAAAGAAGGCATGTCACTTGGTGAAAGTAGGAGTAAAGGAAGAGAGAGAGAGGGAAGAGGGGAGGTGCCACACACTTTTAAATGACCAGATCTCACGAGAATTCACTCACTATTGCAAGGACAGCACCAAGCAGATGGTGGTAAACCATTCATGTGAAATCCACTCCCATGATCCAATCACCTCCCACCAGGCTCCACCTCCAACATGGGGGATTACATTTCAATATGAGATTTGGGCAGGGACAAACATCCAAACTATATCACCATGGTATGGCAATTTATTGACTCGTGTTTGTCTTCCCTATACTTCTTTCTTCTCAATTTCAAGGAGGTAGCCAAATCCTCGGCATTTTTTTGATTTCAGCCCTTTTGCAGGGTAGGGCAAACAGAGGGATTTGAGGCTCTTTCAGTCTTTTATGAAAGCTAAGCTTTAGGGGGCAGACGTGGGAGATCACTTGAGGCCAGGAGTGGAAGCCAGCCTGAGCAACATAGCAAGACTCTGATTCTAAAAATAAAATATTATAAATAAGTAAATAAATAGAAAATGAATACCGTCATAGAGATTGTGGCTGATGTCCCCAAGGAGAGATAAGATGTGTTTTTGGGGACAACAAGAAAGGCAGAGAGATTTTCTTCAGGTGCTAGAAAGCCAAAATAGAAGGATAAATCATAACCAAGAATGTGGCAGTACCCCCTAGACTGTTCTGCCTACCTCAGTAGTTACTATCAATGTGTGGTTTTTAAGTTCTAAATTAATTAAAATTAAATATAATTAAAAATTCATCTCCTCGGTGGCACTAGCTATATTTTAAGTGCTCTATAGCCTCATATGTCTAGTGGCTACCATACTGGACAGAGTAGTTATGGAACATTTCCATCATTGCAGAAATTTCTACTGGACTGTGAGAAGGTGTCAAGACCTCAGAGGCTCTGAGGAAACATGGGAGATTAGATGCTCCCAACCTCATCACAGAGTCCTGTGCTCTAAGAATGGAGAATTAGCAGCTGAGCTACCCAGCATGAGATACACAGGTTGGGACAATGGACTGGTGCTTCAGTCGAAAACAGTGTGGATCCACAACTGTAAACCACAGTGACAGTCTTCCCTGTGCCAGAGTGTTTAAGACCTAATGACCTTTACACACTTTGGAGGGCAGGGAGAGACACCAAGGGCTGAGTGTGAATTTCCCACCAGCCTAGGATTTAAGAGGATTTAAAGAGAATAAAGTGAATAAAGAGAACCAAATGATTTAAAAAGAATAAAGTGATGCACACTTGAATACAGGGAACTAAGATTAATGTCTGCTGCAGTCATACACGAGTATGCATACACATATACACCCCCACACAGACACACCAGTCATCCTTCCTTCTTTAACTGTTTTTTTCAACACTGATTTCACAACACTATTTAAACAGCTCAGACTATCTCCATATCCCAATAAGCACTTGTCAGTACACAAACAGGTCACAATCCTTTATTTAAAAAGCATGGCGGCTGGGTGTGGTGGCTTATGCCTGTAATTCCAACACTTTGGGAGGCCAGGGTAGGAGGATCACTTGAGCCCAGGAGTTCAAGATGAGCTTGGGCAAGACAGTGAGACCCCATCTCTATTTTTAAATAAGAAAACTTTAAAAATAATACAATACAATAAAAAAATAAAAAGCACAGCTCATATTAGAAAATGGACAAAAGATATGAAGAGGCATTTCACCAAAGAGGCTATACAGATGGTAAATAAGCACATGAAAAGATGTTCAGTACCATTAGCCATTAGGGAAAGGCAAATTAAAGCCACAATATCACCACACACCTATCAGAAAGACTAAAGAAAAAGATAGCGACAACACCAAACGCTGATGAGGATGCAGAGAAACTGGCTCCCTCAAACATTGCTGATAGGAACACAAAATGGTACAACTACTCTGGAAAATAGTTTGGCAGTTTCTTTAAAAAGCAAATGTGTAAGTACCATATGATCTAGCAATTGAACTCCTGGGCATTTATCCCAGGGAAAGGAAAACTTATGTTCACATTAAACCCTGTACATGAAGTTTATGGCAGCTTTATTTCTTTTTGTTTGTTTTGAGACAGAGTCTCGCTTGGTCACCCAGACTGGAGTGCAGTGGCGTGATCTTGGCTCACTGCCAACTCTGCCTCCCAGGTTCAAGCAATTCTCCTGCCTCAGCCTCCTGAGTAACTGTACCTACAGGGATCCACCACCACAACCAGGTAATTTTTGTATTTTTTTGTGGAGATGGGGCTTTGCTATGTTATCCAGGCTGGTTGTGAACTCCTGACCTCAAGTGATCCACTTGCCTCGGCCTCCCAGGGTGCTGGGATTACAGGCATGAGTCACAGTGCCTGGCCCATAGCAGCTTTATTTGTAATAGCTAAAGAGTGTAAAGGCCAGAAATGCCCTTCAACAGGTGAATGGTTAAACAAATTGTGATGCATACCTACCATGGAATACTATACAGGCAACAACTTGGATGAATATCCAAGAATTATGCTATTGTAGCCATTCTGTAGAAATAGGATAAATTCCCACCTAAAATACAGTTCAAATGATGACACTAGACAGACATCGAGAGAGTGTGAAAAGGTTTATTACGCACATAATGAAGTTTTCTGGAGACAGCTGGGAAAGTTTCCCAAACAGGTCCAAAAACAGAGTAAGAGAGCAGGGAAAGAAAACTGACTTGAAATTTTCTTAGGCTTTGGGGAGTGGGGCTGGGGTGAGGGTTCCTGTACGCAGGCGGGAGCCCACTTGGTTGGAATCTCAGAGCCAACGGAAGAACCCAGGCTTTCTTATCAGGTTGCCCAGATGTGGGGCAAAATGGGAAAAGAGAAGAGTGCGGTATAAAAGCTACTAGCAAACATCAGAAAATGGAGTCAGACTCATTATTATTACATAGGAACCACAAAAAGGCCTTTCTCAAAAGAATGCATACTGTATGCATCTATTTATGAAACATTTTTGAAATGACAAAATTTCAAAACTGGAGGACATATTTGTTAATGGTTGCCAGGGTATAGCGATGGGGTGGGTGAGGAAGGTAGGAGTGGTTGTAAATGGGCAAAATAAGGGATCCTTGTGATGTTGGAACTGTCAGTATCTTGACTGTGGTGGTGGATACACAAACCTATACAGGTCATAACATTTTATGGAACTGTGCAATTTTCACACATACACACACATGTGAGTACAAATAAAGCTGGGAAAATCTGAAAAAGATTGATGGATTGTAGTAATGTCAATCTCCTGGTTGTGATAATATACTAATGTTTTATAAAATGTTACATTGGGAGAAACTGGGTGAAGAATACACGAGATCTAGCCGTCTGATTTCTTAAAATTGCATGTGAACCTAGAATTCTCTCCATTAAAATTTCAAACTGAAAAATGCTTAGATCAGAGAGGGAGAGTTCATTTGGATTACAGGACACTCTGGGCTGGGACGAAGGGCAAGAATGAGTGAATGCCTCTAAACTGAGCCAACTGACCCAGTGAACTACCTGGTCTCTCGAAGTCCTCTTCAACAATGTAATGGCCAACCAGAGGTCAGATGTCTTCACTATCATAAAGACCAAAAGCTGGGTAAATGTTTAGAGGAACTAACCTGGAAATACAAAGAAAGGCAAGAAAAAATTCAGAGGCAGCCTAATGACTTGAAAACTGATTTTTTATGATAGATGAATCAATAGCAAAAGAAGATTCACATAAGAATTATCCGATAACCATTTATATAGGGATGTCATTTACAATTCAGTCATTCACAAACTTTTTCAATGAAATATTCCTTAACAATAGATGAGAGTAGATGTATGAATGGATAGAGGTCTGGTGTGTAGCCACAGGCAGCCATCCAAAACCTGAAACACCTGGAAAATCTATACAAATAGTACATTACACTGCATAATACATCTTTATTTATTGTAATATAAAAGTACGGTTTTCAATATCGAATTTTATACTATGTATATTTTACCACAATTCAAAGAAAAGGAAGACATGACTGTTAAAAAGTGGTGACATATTTTTAAAGTGTCAAAATTAGGCTGGGCGCGGCAGCTCACACCCATAATCCAAACACTTTGGGAGGCAGAAGCAGGAGAATTGCTGGAGCCCAGGAGTTCAAGATTAGCCTGGTCAACAAAGTGATAGATACCCTGTCTCTACAAAAACGAAATTTTTAGATTTAGCCAGGTGTGTTGGCACATGCCTGTAGTCCTAGCTCCTTGAGAGACTGAGGCAGGAGGATCCCTTGAGCCCGGGAGTTCAAGGCTTCAGTGAGCCGCAATAGTGCCACTGCACTCCAGCCTGGGTGACGGTGCAAGACCCTGCCTCAGAAATCAATAAATAAGTTTCAAAATTGATCATAAAAAATCTCAATAATTTTTATGTTGATTATGTTAAAATAATACTATTCTGGATATTTTGGGTTAAAGAAAACATATAATTAAACTTTTAAAAAATATTGTTTTCAATTAAAAAATTTTAATTAAAATTACGTGAAAAAGTTCAGTAATCTGAGCAAAGTTTACCTCCAAGAAGATGATTACTTTATGGCCCATGTGGTTCCTTATTCATAACACTACTGCGATAAGCGTGGCTTTATATTTTCTAAGATCTTCAAATTAAATATTTCTTTAAAAAGAAGTCTAAGCCCCTAACTCTGAGTCTCTGCTGGTACTACTCTGGAACAATTTTGCTAGCTTTTCTCCCCATGAATGTCTATGACTTAAGTTCCAGGTAAAATGTTACCTCTATGAATCCATCTAAAATTACCCAAGACAGAATATATTTCCTCTTTCTCATGTTACTCAACTGCTTAAAATCCTCCAGAAAGTTCCTGTTAAGGTAGAATAAAGTCCAGTAGAAGTCAGCCCTCATGCTGACTGGAAAAGTCTCCTGCTTACATCTTAGACCTTACATTTTGACCACTCGCCATCCCTCCCACTTCCTCCACCAGAGGAAGACCAGAGGGTCTCCTTTCTGTTCCTCCAATATCCAGCCTATGTCTACCTTCAGGTATTTGATCTTACAGTTCCATATTCTGGGACTGCTTTTCCTTCTGATTGTGCATTACTTCCTTCTTATTCTTGACATTCAGATCTCAGTGTGGATGACACTCCTCAGAGAGGCCATCCCTAGCCACCCAATCTAAAATCAATATCCAGTCATCCTCTTACCTTACCAGCATGCCATTTTTGGTTTGTTTGTCTGTTTGTTGTGGCAGAATATACATAACAAATGTTACCCTTTTAACCATTTTTTAAAGTATAAAATTCTGTGACATGAAGCATATTTACAATGTTGCACAACCATCACCAGTATCCATTTCCAGGACTTTGTCATCTTCCCAAACTAAAATTCTGTAACACCGTATTACCTGCTTCCCCCAGCCCCTGGTAACCTCTATGATACCTTCTGTCTCTATGAATTTGACTATTCAAAGTACCTCATATCAGTGGAATGACACAATATCTGTCCTTTTGTTTATGGCTTGTTTCACTTAGCATAATGTTATCACAGTTTATTTATGTTGTAACATGTACCAAAATGTCATTCTTTCTTAAGACAATAGTATTTCATTGCATGCACATATCACATTTCATTTATCCATTCGTGTGCCAGTAGACACTTGGGTTGTTCCCACCTTTTGGTTATGATGAATAATGTTCATATGAATGTCAGTGCCCAAAATATCTGTTTAAATCCCTACTTTCAATTCTTTGAGTGTTATACCTAATAGTAGATCATATGGTAATTCTATGTTTAACTTTTTGAGAAGACATCACACTGTCAGCTGGATCATATGGTAATTCTATGTTTAACTTTTTGAAAAGCCATCATACTGTCAGCTGGCATTTTTATAATGTGTTTGTCTGCTCTACTAGGATGAAACCTTCATGAGAGCAGGGACCACATCTGTCTTCTCCATTCCTGAATCTCCAGTACCTTGAACAATATTTGGCACATAATGGACACTCAGAAAGTTTTTGTTAGATGAATGAATGAGGTAGATCTTCAGTAATTGTTAGTGTTCTTTCTCCTTTCCACTTTGCTCTTCTTAAATAGATTGCAAACTCCCTTGAGGGCAAGGATAGCTATCATTAACCTGTGTAACCGCAGCATTTAGCACATTGAAGGTACTCAATACATCCTTGTCCAGTTGAAGAAAATCCCCATTCTTTGTTGTAGTTTTGGTGTTCTCAGCTGAATTCAGTAGGACTGACTTGATAATTATGTGTTAGTAAGAATGGAGGATGTTTTTTAGTAAGAATGGAGTGAGCAAAGAAAAATGCCCAATGTAGCCCCAGGACAGTTGCCTTCCAGGAAACTCTGACTTTCTTTTTTTCTTATTCTTTTTTCTTTGGCTTCTGGACTATAGCATTTTCCAGAGCCAAGATTGAAAGAAGCAAAAACAGCTGAAAAATCTCTTAAATTACATCATCTGCCTCTGGGAATTCAGGCATGTTGGCTGGGTTTGACTAAAACATAACCAGGATTTGAGTTTTGGGTTCAGATAAAATATAAGTTCAAATCTCTCAAGGCTTCTTAAAAGTTCAGATAACAGTCCTTAGATTAAAAATTCTTTAGGCCAGGCATTGTGGCTCATGCCTGTAATCCCAACACTTCGGGAGGCCAAGGTGGAAGAATTTCTTGAGCCCAGGCATTTGAGGCTCCAGTGTACTATGGTTGTGCCACTGCACTCCAGCCTGGGCGACAAAGTGATATCCTATCTCCGAAATATATATATATATATATATATTTTTAAATAATTTCCAAACAACTTTGATAGTGCTCATTCTGATTATTCATGCCATATACAGGTAAATAATATATTTACAACCCTACGTTATATGAAATAAATTATACACACATACTATATGTTACATTTTATGTGTAATAATTGGTTGATGAATGCAGTTGAAATAAATTATACACACACACTATATGTTACATTTTATGTGTAATAATTGGTTGATGAATGCCGTTGGCAAAATCCAAGTTTAAAAAATGACCAAATAGTACTTGGAACCATTGCCATGAGTTTTCTCCCCGAGTTCAGTCACAGCAGGTAGCTAGTCAGGTATGAGCAGGACAGAAGAGGGCTCGATACACCAGAAGTGTTGGGTGACCATCAGGTAATGGTCAGGCAGTTGTTAACTGCTTCTCTAAAGTAATAATTGCTCACAGCTAGTGCCAGGGAAAGGCAGTCTCCTAACGGACAGAAAACACCTGAAACTGATCAGCAACTTCCCAATAAGACCTCAGGAGCTGGGAGAAGTAAGGCAAGATCCCAGAAGGAGGCCAACATATAAAACCCCAAGTCAAGAGGTCAAGCTGCATACTTGGTTTCTCAAGTCACCCACTTGGCCCTCTTCCAAGTTGTACTTTCCTTCTTTTCTTTCCTCTCCTTCCTGTTCTAAAGCTTTTCAATAAACTTTCATTCCTGCTCTGACACTTGCCTCAGTGTCTTCTTCTGCCTTATGACTCTCAGTCGAATTCTTTTGGGGAAGTCCAAGCTGAAGTTGCTTCACATCCATATGGATTCACCTCAGGTAACTTGGATCTCTGCTACCGGTAACAGTCCTGTCAGTTCCTACTACTTAGAAACACTCTTTATTTCAGCCAGCAATGTTTGAGGCAAAGGTCAGTGAGAAGACCTTCCTAGAATCTCAACATTTGCAGGCTCCAAAACCCTGCTAGACTATGGCCATTTTCCTAGTGACCCCTACCTATCCTCCTGGCCATTGCCTGCCCTCTCTATTGGAGCCAGCTGCCTCTACCCAGCTGCTGTCTCCATATTATGTGGCCTGTGTGATTCCCAGATAGGCAGCCTCAGGTCTTCAGCCGTTGCTTACAAAGCTTCAATCACCCCTCCAATTCCACATCTCTCTGAACTTAAAAATCTCTTAACACTTTATCACTGCCAGGGCTCTGCCTTGAGGGATGGCCATTCCCGTAGCCATGGCCATTCCATGATTCTTGAAGGAGCTTTGCTCACTTAGCATGTACTGCCTGACTCTTGGGTGTAAGGAGGGTGTGTGAGATTACTGTCAAAGGAAACACTGGTTTCAGGAAGTTGGCAAGTAGTGCAACAGAGAATAGGGAATTGTGAAAAACTCCAGACGTGTCTTAAAACCACACCAAAGTCTGCTCCAAATTCCTACTTTCTAGTGTGCCCTTTTTTTCTTTAAAAAATTGTTTGCAATTTTTTTCCCGATCGTGTGTTGTTACCTCATGGACTGAAGCAGACAGGTGAGAAATGAGGAAGAAGGAGCATCAACCCTAGTGCATTTGACGGAACAGTGAGGAGAAACTGAGCAGAGTAAGAGAGAAGGGTCAAGAGAAGCAGAAGGCAGAGTTGGAAACCAAGTGGGGACTATGGGGACAATAACCTCGGGTGGAACTTCATCTGCCATCCCTCCTCCCCCCACTTTCCTGTACTGCTACTGGTCACTGTCCTAGAGCAAAAACCGCCTACTATGAACAGGAGGGAAGACGTAGTTGGCTCATCCACACATGCTAGGCTGCTCCCTGCCTCAGGCCTCACGTAGTGTCTGGTGTAATCATGGGGACAGAAATTCTTCCCAGGATGTACCAAAGCAAGCAGTAAAACAAAGACTCTCCTCATGCTCTCTCACTGTTAGAGTCTAGCAAACATTCAGGCTCAGAGTAGAGATACAAAGGGCCTCAGAGTGCCTGGTACATCCTGGGTGGCCAATTCATATGAGTCCCATGAATGCATAGATAAATGGTTAGATAAAAGAGATGGATAGATAGAATCAGTGGCATGCTAGTGAAGGATTAACAACTGGATCTACAAAAAAGGCCATGATTTGTGATGTTTGCCAACTTGATTTTCAGGATATTTATACTACCACCATGGCCAATTTCAAGCCATTATTGGATACAGAGTTGGGAAGAGGTGTTCCAGCACATCACTACATGGATTGATGGATGGATGGATGGATGGACAGATGGACAGACAGAGGGAGGAAGGGAGGAAGGGAGGGATGGACGGAGGGATGGAGGGAGGAAAGGATAAATGGACGGATGATTGATGGACAACAAAGTCTCCATAGTTCATCTTTTTTAATCATTTTTAGTTCTGGGGTACATGTACAGGATGTGCAGGTTTGTTACGTAGATAAACATGTGCCATGGTGGTTTACTGCACGTATCAACCCATCACCTAGGTATTAAGCCCAACATCCACTAGCCATCCTTCCTAATACTCTCCCTCCCTCCACCCCACCCCCCGCAACAGGCCCCAGTGTGTGTTGTTCCCTTCTCTGTGTCCATGCGATCCCATCGTTCAGCTCCCACTTACAAGTAAGAACATGTGGTCTTTGGTTTTCTGTTCCTGTGTTAGTTTGCTAAGGATAATGGCTTCCGGTTTCATCCATGTCCCTACAAAGGACATTATCTCATTCATTTTATGGCTGCACAGTATTCCATGGTGTATATATACCACATTTTCTTTATCCAGTTTATCACTGATGGGCATTTGGGTTGATTCCATGTCCTTGCTATTGTGAATAGTGCTGCAATGAACATACGTGTGCATGTATCTTTGTAATAGAAAGATTTATATTCCCTTTGGTATATACCCAGCAATGGGATTGCTGGGTCAAATGATATTTCTGGTTCTAGCTCTTTGAGGAATTGCCATACCATCTTCCACAATGGTTGAAATAATTTACATTCCCACCAACAAGTGTCCCTATTTCTCCGCAACCTTGGCAGCATCTGTTGTTTCTTGACTTTTTAATAGTGGCTATTCTGACTGGCATGAGATGGTATCTCATTGTGGTTTTGATTTGCATTTCTCTAATGATCAGTGATGTTGAGCTTTTTTTCATATGTTTGTTGGCTGCATGAATTCCTCTTTTGAAAAGTGTCTGTTCATGTCCTTTGCCCATCTTTTAATGAGGTTGTTTGTTTTTTCTTGTAAATTTGAGTTCCTTGTAGACACTGGATATTAGACCTTTGTTGGATGGATAGACTGTGAAGATTTTCTCCCACTCTGTTGGTTGCCTGTTCACTCTGAGTTTCTTTTACTGTGCAGAAGTTCTTTAGTTTAATTAGATACCATTTGTCAATTTTTGCTTTTGTTGCAATTGCTTTTGGTGATTTTATCATGAAATCTTTGCCCATGCCTATGTCCTGAATGGAGTTTTTATAGTTTTGGGTTTTACATTTAAGTCTTTAATCCATCTTGAGTTAATTTTTGTATAAGGTGTGAGGAAGTGGTCCAGTTTCAATTTTCTGCAAATGGATAGCCAGTTATCCCACCACCATTTATTGAATAGGAAATCCTTTCCCCATTGCTTGTTTTTGTCAAGTTTGTTGAAGATCGGATGGTTGCAGATGTGTGATCTTATTTCTGAGTTCTCTATTCTATTTCATCGGTCTATGTGTGTTTTTGCACCAGTACCATGCTGTTTGGGCTATTGCAGACTTATAGTGTAGTTTGAATGAAGTTTGGTAGGGTGATGCCTCCAGCTTTGTTCTTTTTGTTTAGGATTGACTTGGCTATATGGGCTCCTTTTTGGTTCTGTATAAATTTTAAAATAGTTTTTTTATAATTCTGTGAAGAATGTCAGTGGTAGTTTAATGGGAATAGCATTGAATCTATAAATTATTTTGGGTAGTATGGCCATTTTCATGATATGGATTCTTCCTATCCATGAGCATGGAATATTTTATCATTAGTTTGTGTCCTCTCTGGCTTCCTTGAGCAGTGGTTTGTAGTTCTCCTTGAAGAGGTCCTTCACTTCCCTTGTTAACTGTATTCCTAGGTATTTTACTCTCTTTGTAGCAACTGTGAATTGAAAAGGAGGGACTCCTCTCTAACTCATTCTATGAGGCCAGCATTGTCCTGATACCAAAACCTGACAGAGATACAATTCTCTTTGTAGCAATTGTGAATGGGAGTTCACTCACAATTTGGCTCTCTGCTTGCCTGTTGTTGGTGTATAAAAATACTTATGACTTCTGTATATTGATTTTTTGTTCTGAGACTTTGCTGAAGTTGCTTATCAGCTTAAGAAGTTTTGGGGCTGAGACAATGGGGTTTTCCAAATATAGTATCGTGTCATCTGCAAACAAAGACATATTCACTTCCTCCCTTCATATTTGAATGCCCTTTATTTCTTTCTTTTGCCTGATTGCCCTGGCCAGAACTTCCAATACTAAGTTGAATAGGAGTGGTGAGAGAGGTCATGCTTGTCTCGTGCCAGTTTTCAAGGGGACTGTTTCCAGCTGTGGGTTTGTCATAAATGGCTCCTATTAGTTTGAGGTATGTTCCTTCAATAAGAGTTGATTGAGAGTTTTTTTTAACAAAAAGGGACGTTGAATTTTATCAAAGGCCTTTATGTGTCTATTGAGATAATCATGTGGTTTTTGTCTTTAGATCTGTTTATGTGATGGATTACATGTATTGATTTGCTTATGGTGAACCAGCCTTGCATCCCAGGAATAAAGCTAACTTGATCGTGGTGGATAAGCTCCTTGATGTGCTGCTGGATTCGGTTTGCCAGTATTTTAATTGAGAATTTTTTACATTGATGTTCATCAGGGATATTGGCCTGAAGTTTTCTTTTCTTGTTGTATCTCTGACGGGTTTTGGTATCAGGCCTGGCCTCACAGAATGAGTTAGGGAGGAGTCCCTCCTTTTTGATTGTTTGGAATAATTTCAGAAGAAATGGTATCAGCTCCTCTTTGCATTTCTGGTAGAACTCAGCTGTAAATCCATCTGGTCCTGGGCTTTTTTTGGTTGGTGGGCTATTTATTACTGCCTCGATTTTGGAACTTGTTATTGGTCTCCAGGGATTCAACTTCTTCCCAATTCAGTCTTGGGAGGGTGTATGTGTCTAGGAATTTATCCATTTCTTCTAGGTTTCCTAGTTTATTTGCATAAGACTGTTTATTCTCAGATGGTTGTATTTCTGTGGGATCCATGCTGATACCTCTATTGTTTTTTTATTGTGTCTATTTGATTCTTCTCTTTTTTCTTCTTTATTAGTCTAGCTAGTGGTCCATGTATCTTATGAATTTTTTCAAAAAACAAGCTCCTGAATTCGTTGATTTTTTTTGAAGGGTTTTCTTGTGTCTCTATATCCTTCAGTTCTGCTCTGATCTTGGATTTTTCTTGTCTTCTGCTAGCTTTGGGGTTTGTCTGCTCTTTGTTCTCTAGTTATTTTTGTTGTGGTGCTAGGGTGTAGATTTAAGATCTTTCTAGTTTTTTGATGTGAGCATTTAGTGCTATAAATTTCTCTCTTAACACTGCTTTAGCTGCATCCCAGAGATTCTGGTACATTTTCTTTGTTTTCATTGGTTTCAAAGAACTTAATTTCCACCTTAATTTCATGTTTTACCCAGGAGTCATTCAGGAGCAGGCTGTTAAAGTTTCATGTGGTTGTGTGATTTTGAGTGAGGTTTTTACTTTTGAGTTCTAATTTGATTGTACTGTGGTCTGAGAGACTGCTGTGATTTCAGTTCTTTTGCATTTGCTGAGGAGTGATTTACTTCTAATTATGTGATCAATTTTAGAGTAAGTGCCATGTGGTACCAAGAAGCATGTATATTCTGTTCTTCTGGGGTGGAAAGATCTGTAGATATCTATCAGGTCAACTTGGTCCAGAGCTGAGTTCAAGTCCTGAATATCTTTGTTAATTTTCTGTCTTGATGTTCTATCTAATATTGACAGTGGAGTGTTAAAGTCTCCCACTATTATTGTATGGGAGTCTAAGGTTCTTTGTAGGTCTCTAAGAACTTGTTTTACGAATCTGTGTGCTCCTGTATTGGGTGCATATATATTTAGGATAGTTAGCTCCCCTTTACCAATATGTAATGTCCTTCTTTGTCTTTTTTGATCTTTGTTGATTTAAAGTCTATTTTGTCAAAAACTAGGATTGCAACCCCTGCTTTTTTCTGTTTCCCATTTGCTTGGTAAATTTTCTTTCATCCTTTTGAGTCATTGTGTGCCCTTGCATGTGAGATAGGTCTCTTGAATACAACACACCACTGTATTTTGACTCTTTATCTAGCTTCCACTTTGTGTCAGTACATGCTTTTTTGATCTACTCATCTGCACCTTGGTCGAGAGACCTCTCTGGTCACCAGTCCCAGATACTCACCCATACCCAAGTACACACTGCCCAGGGAACCAATGTAGGAAAGGGAGGGGAAAGGGGCACATCCATTCTTACTACAGGTTCCCTCATTCTGATGGCTGCAATGCTGAAAAATTTATAGAAAGGATAGAGTAGATGCTATCTGTATCATGGACAGATAAGAAAATTGAGATATAAGCAGAATGTGACTTGCTAAGGGTACAGAACAGCCAGTTGGTGGCTGTGGAACGTCATAGAATCTAGGCATCTAACCCCTAAAGTGGAACATTCTGCTACAGATGCCCTCTGCTGCTATGGTACCAGAGCTAACAATGAGTATGAACTTCACTTCTTCATTTATTAATCATTTAGTTGATGTATTGGAGAAGAGCCCTTTCCTTCTTGTCCCAAAGTGGGCATGCAGCAACGACATTAGCAAAGCAGGCGAGCTCTGAACAAATGCCCAATGTAGATGAAGGCCTTTTTAAAAGCCTCAGCTTAAAAGCCTCAGCCTCTCCTAGATGCCTTTTCTTCCATCAGGATTCTCTCATTATTCCCAAAGAGTCTGTTTTGGTAGAGATGGTAGGGAGAGCTATAGTGCTGGCCCTCAGATTAGAGGACACCACCATAACCTCATTTGTGTTATATTATACAATTCCTTTTCCAAAGAGGACTACATCATAAGAAAAGCCTTATACTTTACACATAATTTTATCCTATTTTTCACAGGCATTTGCATTTTAAAAGGGGAAGACCAAGACTCTGGAATGGTTCTCTCCAGTAGCAATGCTGTTGGAGAGAGTCATTACCTGGAAATGACAAGGGACTCTGGAGATCAGAGGTATTTCCAGCGGGTGGTTGACACCCACTCTGACCACAAGGGCAGCCTAGTAGCCAAGAAGAGATTTGGGAGGGAGGAAAGGGCCAGAGGGATCCCAAGGCTTTCCTTATAAATGAAACACAGGGGAGAGACAGGCACAGAGAAAAGGAGGAAGAAATGTGACTATGGAGACAGAGATTGGAATGATGTAGTCACATGCCTGGGAAACCACCAGAAGTTGGAAGAAACAAGGAATGGAATCTCTCCTAAAGCCTCTGGAGGGAGTTCAGTCCTACCAATATCTTTCTTTTAGACTTTTGGCCTCCAAAATTATGAGAGAAAAAATCTGTTTTAAGCCACCTAGTTTGTGACAGTTTGTTACAGCAGTCCTAAGACACCAATACAACGTGTGTCCAGTTGGAATATGGTTATTAAAAAGTCAAAAAAACAACAGATGCTGGTGAGGCTGCAGAGAGAAGGGAAAGTTATACACTGTCAGTGGGAATATAAATTAGTTTAGCCACTGTGGAAAGTAGTTTGGAGATTTCTAAAAGAACGTAAAGCAGGCCAGGCACGGTGGCTCACACCCATAATCCCAGCACTTTGGGAGGCCAAGGCGGGTGGATCACGAGGTCAGGAGTTGGAGATCAGCCTGGCCAATATGGTGAAACCCCGTCTCTACTAAAAATACAAAAAATTAGCTGGGCATGGTGGCACATGCCTGTAGTCCCAGCTGTTCAGCAGACTGAGGCAGGAGAATCTCTTGAACCTAGGAGGCAGAGGTTGCAGTGAGCCAAGACTGTGCCAATGCACTCTAGCCTGAGTGACAGAGCAAGACTCCATCTCAAAAAAAATAAAAATTAATTAATTAAATTAAAGCAGTGATACCATTCAACCTAGCAATCCCATTACTGGGTATATACCCAAAAGAAAACAAATTGTTTAATAAAAAAAAGGCACATATTTTTGTATGTTCATTGTAGCATTATGCATAATAGCAAAGACATGGAATCAACCTAGGTGCCCATCAACAGTGGATTAAATAAAGAAAATGTAGTATATATATACACCACAGAATACTACACAAACATAAAGAATGAAATAATGTCCTTTGCAGCAACATAGATGCATCTGGAGGCCATTATCCTAAGTGAATTAATGCAAGAACAGAAAACCAAATACTGTATGTGCTCATTTATAAGAGGGAGCTAAACAATGGATATTCATGGACATAAAGATGGCAACAATAGACACTAGGGATTACTAGAAGGGGAGGGAAGGAGAAGGGTAAGAGTTAAAAACTATAGAGTATTGTGCTCACTACCTGGGTGATAGGATCAATCATACCCCAAAACTCAGCATCATGTAATACGCCTGAATCTAAAATAAAAGTTGAAATGTATTTTTAAAATACAATTTGTGTGAATTTTCTCCCCAGCAAGCCCATTAAAGACTCAGTCTCAAGGTTTTAACTGGGGGCTACTTACATAGGCACCTTTGCCTAACATGTACTAAAATTCCAGAACTTCCAGAAGGAAAGCAGATGTTTAGCATAAAGCACATTATTTGCATAAACAGTCTAGACACAGCAAACCATCCTCATAAGTTAGGGAACAGCGAGAAGACTCCAAAAATCCAAGTTCCCAGACACCAGCCAAGAGCCAACCTTGTAAGCAGGACTTCCTAAGAATAGCAGCCTCAGATTGGCTGTGTTAACTCTTTTCTGCCCGTAAGGGTACAGCCTCATGAGTTTTGACAAATGCATATGGTCGCGCAATCAGCACCACAAGGCACATTTTCCAAAAGTTTCCTTATGTCCCTCTACAGTTAGATGCTTGCCCTGGCTCCATGCAAAGACTGAACTGCTTTCTAACACTAAAGTTTTGCTTTTTCCAAAATTTCATATAAATGAAATAATAAAGCATGTAATATTTTGCATCTGGCATCTTTCACTTAGTATTGCGCTTTTGAGATTACCATATTGTTGCATGTTATCAGTAGTTTATTCCTTGGTGATGCTGACTAGTGTTCCTTTGTATGAACATGAAACAATTTGCTTATTTATTTTTATGGCTCTTTTATGGCAATGTATCTGTTTTATGGCTCATGCCTCTGTTGCCTCTCTAGGAAATCTTTGCCTACCAAAGATCACAAGGATTTCATATCTTTTCTTTAAATTTTATAGTTTTAACTCTTCATTAGGTCTATGATCCATTTCAAGTTGAGTTTTGCATTATAGATGAAGACTGAAATTCATTTTTTTCCTATGTAGATATCCAATTGTTTCTACCCCATATGTTGAGAGGACTATACCTTCCCTATGGAATTACCTTAGCACCTCTGTCAAAATCAATTAACAATATATGAATGGGCCCAGGTTAAGAATAATTTTTTTCAGTGGTCTATATGTCTTTCCTTTCACCAACTCCACACTCTGTGGATTACTGTAGCTTTAAGTTTTGAAATCGGGTGATATAAGTGTTTCAAGTTTGTTTAGCCTTCTCATATTTGTTTTGGCTCTTCTAGGTTCTTTGCATTTTCACATACATTTTAGAACATGATCATCAATTTCTACAAAAAACACTGCTGAGATTTTGGTAGGTAATGAGTTGGATCTATAGATTGTTTTGTGGAGAATTAATGTCTTAATATTCAATCTTCAATCTTCCTATCTATGAACATGGTATATCTGCCAATTTGCTAAGGCCCAGACTCTATTCTTAACTTGTTGTAGTTGCTCCCCACTCCAATCTCCAGGATCGGTCAAGAAAGATTTTTTATTTTTATTTTTACTTCTGAGTCCCATTAGGTTCTGAAGGAAAGATTTCTTATACAGTGAATTACAGAAAAATATATTAATGATTTAATGTAAATTAAAATGTATGTGATTAAAATACCTTCCAGAGAAAATTGCAACTTTCACTTACTACCTATATTCCTGAAGGTAGATCCCTTAGAATTTTTTTCATAGAGCAGCTGACTATCAGGAATATATTGTGGGGCCAGGCATGGTGGCTTATGCCTGTAATCTCAGTACTTAGGGAGGCTGAGACAGGTGGATCACTTGAGGTCAGGGGTTTGAGACCAGCCTGGCCAACATGATGAAACCCCATCTCTACTAAAAATACAAAAATTAGTCTGTTGTGGTGGCACACACCTATAATCCCAGCTACTTGGGAGGCTGAGGCATAAGAATCTCTTGAACCTGGGAGGTGGAGGTCGCAGTGAGCTGAGATTGCTCCGCTGCACTCCAGCCTGGATTACAAAGTGAGACTCCATCTCAAAAACAAAAAAAGAATTGTGATTTTTTTTAGGGTAAGGACTCAGTATGAGGCAGAAATGAGAACAAACCCAAGTCATTATCTTCTTACGTTGAAAATCCACTGCTCTCCTATGTTGGCAAGTATAGAACATTCATCCAAAGGCAAAGCTCAGTCTCCCTGTGTTATTAATGCATTGCCCTGTTAGAGTCAAGCCAATTGTGGGAGACAGTGTCAGTGTCCTTGGATTGAATTGTTGACTGACCACAAGTTAACTTAGTCGACTATGTCTTGTTTATTAAGCTTCATGATCATCATCTCAGTAATTTTACCAGTGAAAGTGTCCGTGGGTCCAGAGCTAATCAATGCCAGGCAACCATTAAGAATTAGATCTGTCTTGCACATTCAGGGAAGCCATGTGTCCACAAACGGAGAGCAGTTTGTTGTCCATGGGCTTTGATTTCACAAGTGCTAGGAGTTAGTCACTTCTAGATGAATTCCTGGCACCTCTGTAACACCCATCTGAGAAGAGTGTGGTGAGGTGGAGGCAGCTCAGATGAGATGAGGAAAAGAAGGGAAGGTTGATTCTGGAGTTGTGGAGGCCAAAATTGGCAGATCCCACATGAAGTGTCCCAGGTCACCATAGTAAAGGGGCAGATGAAGGAAAGCAATAGCTCCCCTCTGGCACATTTCCCAAGTGAAGCCTTTTCAACAATTTTGAAAGTAATACGTTGCCATCACGTTTGTTAAAGACCATAAGAGTCACTAGCCTGACTTTTGCTTTCACAGGGCACCTTGTGATTAACAAACAATTGAAATATGGACAGAGTAAAGCAAAGTATAGAAGGTAGTTATATCAGCCAGGATAGGCCAAGATATTTGTTAGAAACAAACAATCTCCAAAGCTCATAGTGGCTTAAAACAACAAATATTTATTTCTTCCACATGCAAAGCTCATTGGGGGTCTGGATGACTCTCCTCAGGTGACAGCTCAATGATCCAGGATTCTTCACTCTTGTGGCACCTCTGTCTAAAAACACACTTGTATGCACTGCTCTGACAACTGTGACTGGGCGAAAGTGTGGAAATTCGCATACCAGCTCTTAATTCTTGTGCCAGTGCAAGTCACATGGTTACATCTAACTTTAAAAGGGCAGAAAAGATATTTCTCTGTGTACTAGGAGGTAAAGGAGAATATTAGTGACATCTACCACAGTAGTCAAAGGCGGACATCATTTTTGAGTGCTCACAGTGCCACTGACAAATGGTGCAAGCTTTCCTGCCCCCCTTCCCTTGCATGGCTCTGTGCTCAGCACTTGGCAGCCAAAGGTCCAGGACAGGCTGAGCACGGTGGCTCATACCTGTAATCCCAGCACTTTGGGAGGCCAAGGCAGGAGGATTGTTTGAGCCAAGGGGTTTGAGACCAGCTTGGGCAATATAGCAAGACCCCATTGCTACAAAAATATAAAAATACAATTTAAAAATTAGCCAGGAGAGGTAAAGCAGGCCTGTAGTCCCAGCTACTCTGGGGGTTGAGGTGGGAAAATTGCTTGAACCCAGGAGGTTGAGGGTGTAATGAACTATGGAAGCTGACAGCGCTTCTGAGACAGGGAGAGAGATGAGGACATCAGGGGAAGGAAGAAAAAAGATGTGAGGGGGGACAGGGAGGCTGAGTTGAACTTCACTTACTTTACTCTATTTCTTTAGCTTTCATTAAGCCATGCCAGTGAGGGGAGAACTCATGTCAAATGAACATTTACTGATCATGCACCAAGTGACGAACATCAGACGGGAGATAACTGTGCCATGCTTCCTGCCTTCAAGGAGCTCAGGATCTAGGGAGGAAGGGAGACCAGTAAGCAAGCAATGAATTACACGCTAGCCATGTGGACAGGATGCCAAAGCAGGGGATTGTCTAAGAAAAAAGGGCTTGGGTTTGAAACATGTCATCATACTTTTTTTTCAAAAGTGTATTTTCCTTCCTGTTTAATGTCTGCTTATTTGGATATTTACATAGGTTTGCATTTTTGGAATAAAGACCAAAGATTGGGGCTGAGGGTTGGGGAGAGCTAGTCAGGTATAAGCAGGGGGTCACTGACCAGGGTGAAAACCACATCACCTGCACTAGCTCTACTCCTGTCAGTAGCTGTCAGATCAAAGGCAATGATCACATGGATCTGGCTTAGGGAGAGAGGTCTGATCTGTTGCAGTCTCTGCTCAAAAGAAACCCATAATCTGACTTAGGCTTTAACAAAGAATGGCACTAAAACAAAAGGGGCTTAGGGAAGTGATTCAGAGTAGGATTCTCAACTATTTCAGTTACTAGAAATGCCCTCCCTCTAGAACCACATAAATCCAACACCCTCTGCTGGGCTTAACTCCTCACAGAAGCTGACACATCTGAGAGCATTGGAAATACCCCTTTTGGCCTTACTAGCCAGCATCAGAGGGAACGGATTGCTATCTCATTTGAATGTCTAACTACTCAAACATGTTGGAAGAAGTCAACTGGAAGAAACCAGGTCTACTTTACCGCAAGAGGAAAGTGGCCACAGTTGGCCTTAAGACTTGGACAGGGCTGGGTGCAGTGGCTCACACCTATAATACCAGCACTGTGCGACGTCCAGGCAGGTGGAGGGCTTCAGGCTAGGAGTTTGAGACTAGTCTGAGCAACATGGTAAATACACATCTCTACAAAGATTTTTAAAAATCAGCTGGTCATGGTGGTGTGTGCCTGTAGTCCCAGCTACTCAGGAGGCTGAGGTGGGAGAATTGCTTGAGCTCAGGAAGTCAAGGCTGCAGTGAGCCATGATCTTGCCAAGACGTGGAGAGAAAACTTCTCTGTAGGAGTTAGAAGGGAATCAGTATCACAGGGCTCTGGTTTCCTCTAGTTTTGTAGAATCCATTGACTGGGCGTTTCCCCCTCTGGCCAGTAGAAGTAATATTAGAGCAACATCTTCACTTTCAAAGGTCAACTTTGGGAAGGAAATGACTTCTCTTCCAAGCTCACGGCCTGTTGGGCACCCCCATAGAGCCTGGCTTTAGGTACTTGCCGAAGGTTAAATGATTTTCATACCTGACTAATTCTTTGTACTTCAAATTATTTCTTCATTTTGAAATATACCTCTTATGTGGTTTAGAGGACTCGACCTATCATGCAACCAAAAGCTTTGCTTTGTACCCCACTTCTTTAATTGCTCCCTGAAGGGGAATGGAATTTTTTCCCTTAAGAAGGCATATGTGTGGTGAGGGAGAAAAGCTGGCCCTCGCGCCTCAGGGTTTGCCACACAAGCAACTACAGCCCCTTCAACGAGGCACAGCTTGGGCAGAGACACAGGGGTCTCTGGAAGGGAAAGGCCACAGGCATCGCTGCCCTGAGAGCAGCAGCTAGTGAAATGGAACAAATTACCAGGCAGAAGGAAGGAAATGAGAGGAAAATGGATGCAACTTAGAGGATTGGCCTAGGGGAACAGAAGGCAACCGCAGGGCAGGTGGTTGGGGGTGTCTATGTATATGTGCAAATTTCAAGTTAAACCGCCTAATCATATTTTCATTTTTGTCTTAATAGTTTAAACCTTATATTAGATAAGATTAGTGTGCTCTTAAAGCTCTGAAATCATAGTGGTTTGAAGACAGTAGGTTTATTTTCCTCTTATATAAACAGTCCAGAGCTAGTATAGTTGCTTCACAGACATGGTTCCCAAACTATGCACCCAGGTACCACATGATACCATGGTAAATTTTTCTTATTCAAAGATAATTCAGTGATACCTTGACATTTGTCAGACTACTAGCTTGAGGTAATTTGGAGTTCAAACTTTAGATCTTGTTACATTCTCTTTGATGATATCATACCTTTGCAAAGCTGGGTTTTCAGTGGTTCGTCTGATAAAATACAAGTAAATGGTAGTACTATTACCCAATGTGATCCCAAGGTTTGAGAGTTGTGCAGTGCTCAACAGGTGCACGCATCCCACTAGTAAGTGACTGTGGTTATTTAAGAATAGGAATAAGCGCCGGGTGCTGTGGCTCATGCCTGTAATTCCAGCACTTTGCGGGGACGGGGTGGGCGGATCACGAGGTCAGGAGATCGAGACCATCCTGGCTAACACAGTGCAACCCCGTCTCTACTAAAAATACAAAAAAATTGGCCGGGCGTGGTGGCGGGCACCTGTAGTCCCAGCTACTCGGGAGGCTGAGGCAGGAGAATGGCGTGAACCCAGGAGGCAGAGCTTGTAGTGAGCCAAAATCGCGCCACTGCACTCCGGCCTGGGTGAAAGTGCGAGACTCCGTCTCAAAAAAAAAAAAAAAAGTAAGAGAAAAAAAAAGAATAAAAATGAGAGTATTTTTTCTTTCAATGTATTTGAACTAATTTTTTTAAATGACTTCTAAGTTGTTAGGACATAGTAAATTGCTTGGATACAACTGCCTAAAAACAGAATTTTTAGGCATACTTTTGGCCTAGGGTCAATGTGAAAAAATTATGGTGACACTATGCTATGAAACGAGAGTGTCTGGGAACTTCTGCCATTGGGTACTGGTGTCAGAAACCCAGATTTCCTTGACTTGGCTGCTCGGCTTCCCTAGAAGATTGGGTTCTTCTGCAACTTGTCCTCCTATGAAAGGAGAAAGGGCAAAGGGGGTATACACTTTCCTCTCATGGACACAACCTGGCAGATGGCCTCATCACATTTGTTCACAACCCATTGGCCAGAATGTCATCTTATGCCCACATCTAACTGCAAGGAAAGCACAGACAGTCACACTGTACCCTCGATGGCCACGTGCCTTAAAAAATATTGGGGATTTTGTTACTGTGCACAAAAGTGAAAGAATGGAAATAGGTGGACCACTTGTAGTCTCTACCACAGACCATTGGCATTGGAAGCAATGGTGCTGTACTCCTCCACTCTTAATGAATGGTGGTGTTTTCAACATCATAATATTAATTGCCAGGTGAACTAAAGAAGAGCAGCAGGCTCTGAGGGCATTGCAGGGTTCAGTAGAAGGGGTTGGAACACTGGCAGCACCAACAATGAGTTCATGCCGTGTGCAGGTGCAAGTAATTGGGCACCACGGACAGAAAGGACTTAAGGGGTTTTTTGGTTTTGTTTTGTTTTTTGCTTTTGGAAGTTATTGACAGTTTTTAGTCTATAGGGGTAAAAATATTAATTCACCTTGGGAGCACAGTCCTTAATTCTGGTAAGAGCAATTCTCTTTTCCAGCAGAAGACAGCAACAGATTATGTCTTTGCCTTGGCCAGGACTATTATTTATATACTGTTGATGTATATAGTATTCAATAGTATATAAATAACCACTTGTTTATAGACCAACCACTTGTTTACATACCAACCTGTTTATAACCACTTGTTTACATACCAACTTTTACATAAGGACAATTTCCTTCTTTTTTTGAGATTCAAAATTATTAAAAGATATTGGATGGACTAGGGTACTCAAAATAAGACTTGAATTGATTCTCAGATTTAAATAATTCACCATGAGATTAGAGGTTCACTGTTGAGCTGGCTGTTCCCCAAAAGTTGAATATCCAAGGGGAATATCTATTCAGACCTGTGAGGCTTTAAGTCTGCCATCAGGAGTTGAGAATAATAGACTTCCTTCCTAAAAGAGGGGCTGCTCAGAAAAAAAAAAAAAAAAAAGGAAACAAATTCCCATTAACCTTACAGAGTGCTCACCTCTTTCCCCAGCAAGGGTTCCTTCCTCTGCTGTATTTGTGAGACATATCTATACTTATATACAAATGCCTGTTCATGAGTCAGGCCATGCTCCTCTGTATCATGGGCTCCTTCCATCCTTGGCTTGCCCTGACTTTGCTGCTGGCTTCATAGCAGGGTGACATGGAGCAAGCTATGATCCTACTATGGTCTGAATGTCTTCTCTAAAACTCATGTTGAAATTCAATTGCTATTGTGATGGTATTCAGAGATGGGACTTTTAAGAAGTGATTAGGCCATAAGGGCTCTGCGCTCATGAATGGATTAATGCTGTTATTAATGGGTTAGTTATCACAGAAGTGAGGTTTTCATAAAACTATGAGTTTAGCTTGATTTAATCCGTGTCTTGCACACTCATATTCCTTCTGCCCCTCTGCCATGGGGTGATCCTTGTCAGATGCCAGTGCCATGTTCTTGGACTTTCCAGCCTCTAGAAACTATGAACCAAATCAACATTTTTTTTTACCAATTACCTACTGTGTGGTATTCTGTTATAGCAGCAGAAAATGGACAAATATAGCCCCCATGGCCAGCTCTGCTCTGTCCCTCATTTCCCCACAGCATCATCACGCCAGGCTGCAGATGTAAATAGTCGCTAGTGAAGGACTTGGGGTGACTAGAGGATATAACACACAGGACAAAAACTTAAAACCTGGCACTAAATTGGGCCATTTCCAGAGTCCAAGGGAAAGGGAAACAAAATTTACATAATTCACACCCAATCCCTAATTCTGCTTCCTGTCTTGAGGGTCATTCTTCTCCATTTTTCCCTTAGGAAGGTTTGCCTTTAGGAAAAACCCATCTTCTATCCATAGGGGTTAGACTTCCCTTGGCCTGTGGAAACATACTGCTGTGTGTTACTCTGTCCTGTAGATAGTGTTGCTGGGGAAGGAGTATTTAAGCCACCTCTGTTGGAAGGCTCTTCATCAGCCAGGGCTCTTTGTTTATGTTTCTGCTACAATCACCACCTCACTGTACAATTTGATCTCACTCTGACTCTATCCTACCAATCCACATAAACCAGGCCCAGCAAATCACTCACACTGGTCATCTAACTCGGGGAAGACCCATGTCTCTTCATTCAGGATCACAGAAGTCAGTGTGACAGAAGACCAGCAGGCTGGAACCAGGCCTCTGTGACTCTCAACCCACCCCACCCCCCTAATTCAAAAGGCTGCTTTATAAGTACAACCATGGATTCTTGCTGCTGCATGATTCTGTGTTGCCAATTCCTCCTCAGTCTTCCTAAGCAGAAAGCAGGGAGTTTGTCGGGATATGTACATTGTGATATTACTTTTTTTTTTTTCTTTTCAAGACAGAGTCTCACTCTGTCACCCAGGCTGGAGTGCAGGGGCGTGGTAACAACTCACTGCAGCCTCGAACTCCCAAGCTCAAGCAATCTTCCCACCTCAGCCTCCTGAGTAGTGCGGACTACAGGTGCATGCCACTAGGCCAGGGTGACTTAAAAATTTATTGTAGAGATGGGATCTCACCATGTTGCCCCGGCTGGTCTCAAACTCCTAGACTCAAATGATCCTCCTGCCTTAGCCTCCCAAAGTGCTGGGATTACAGGCATGAGCCACCATGCCTGGCCTGTGATCCTACCTTTTGACCTTCTGTTTACGTTTTAACCACAGAGTGAGTGGCAAAGACTTTGGCCACGTAGTTAAAAGACGTGTGTTGGCCAACCAGCACGGCCCGTCTGTTCAGGAGATTCAGTCTAGGATAACACTGAGGCATTCCCAGCAGATAGCCCAGAAGAGGTGTTGGTACTCCAGGTCTGGTCTTTTTCCAAGACCAGCCATCTGTGTGAGGCAAAGCTGTGCCTCCTCATTCTTCTGGTGGTCAAGGATTGCAACACACACACAAACCCCAATCTTAAGGAAAAGAAACATTGTGCCTAAATGCCATGCAATCTATAATTATTCCCCTAGCTGCATTTAAGCAAGATAGAGACCAATTGTTGTTGTTGTTGTTGTTGTTCATATTTTTTTTGTGTGTTCAGAGCCATCCTCCATAGGCCTTCAGTGCATAGAAAGCTGGCCTGTCATTATTAATCTTTTCAAACAACAAAGCCACACTCCACCTGCACAAAGACCTGATTGAAACGTTTTTACCTTAGGCCGGATCACACTTATAGCTGAAGTGTCCTCCCCATTATTCTCCACAAGCACATTGGGGGTAATATATGAATGTATTATTGCTCTTGACCCAAAGTAAACCCAAGCAGCCACGGGAAGTTCTATTAAAAAGCTACACACTGGTGCCTGGGCATGGTGGCTCACACCTGTAACTCTAGCACTTTGGGAGGCTGAGGCAGGCAGATTGCCTGAGTTCAGGAGTTTGAGACTGGCCTGCAACATGGTGAAACCCATCTCTACTAAAATATAAAAAATTAAACAGGTGTGGTGGCACATGCCTGTAGTTCCAGCTACTTGTGAGGCTAAGGCAGAATAATTGCTTGAACCCAGGAAGCGGAGGTTACAATGAGCCGAGATTGTGCCACTGCACTCCAGCCTGGGCAACAGAGCAAGACTCTGTCTCAAAAAAAAAGCTATACACTGGCAACCCAGAAACAGCCTCCCTGCTGACCTGAAGAGCCACGGCAGCATGGACGGTGGCAAGGGCTCTGCTGTGGCTCGCCAAGCTGCCGTAGGTTTAGCAGCACCATCAGCCTCTGGCAGCAATGTGATTACAGCAGAAGGCATCTGGGGAGCCTGGAACACCCAGCAGGGTGAGAAGATCTAGGACTGACCCTTGAGACTGAATAAGTGCTTCTGGGTATCCAGGCTGGACCCCGGAAGGGAGTCCACAAGGAAGAAACAGGATTATGAAATTTCCTAATCTAGGAATATTATATTACTTACATACCCAGCTGGGGAAGTGGGGCATATGGTTCTACATAACTTATTTTATTTCTCAAAAACATGCTAAGTGGTAGGCACTATTCTGATCTCCATTTTATACATAAGGAAGCTAAGCATTGGTAAAATAACTTGTCCAGTGCCACACAACTAATATGTGGGAAAAGTAAAATCTGGGCCCAGGTTTGCTGACCCCAAGGCCTTTGTTCCTAACCAGAATGTCCGCTGCCACTCGTAGCTGTCAATAACAAGTGACTGACTTTATCATGACACAGCTTCTCCACATAGCAAGGCCTGGGTCATGCTGAGCCTGAGCTCTTCCTGTAGTGAAGGGAAGACCCAGAGCCAGATCTGAAATGAGCCCAACTTCCATGCTCAATGTTTTCATTCAGTCAAATACAATGTTTTCAGAAGGAAGCTCGCTTTTAGGAAATAAGAAGTCTAGCAAGGCCAGGCACAGTGGCTCACACCTGTAATCCCAGCACTTTAGGAGGCTGAGGTGGGAGGGCTGCTTGATCCAAGGAGTTCAAGGCCAGCCTGGGAAACATAGTAAGACCCAATCTTAAACAAACAAACATATAAAGTCTAGCAGGATCCATGCTTTCTAAGATACCTTACCATCTGGTTGGGGAAACAGGAACAGCACATACAATGATGAATAATACAAGGCCATTTCCAACGAAGTACTAAATTGTATAGTACTGTCACTTTTACAGTAGCCCAGAGAAGAGGTGATTATGGGCTATACTGACTCAGGGAAGGTTTCATAAAGAAGAAGCAACCTAAACCAAACACCCAAGAATGGGTGGGATTTGATTTAACACACTTACTAACCCTCTCCCCAAAACCAGCTATCATGGTTGGTTGGTTTCTTTTAAAGTCAATGATGCTAAGTTATGTGTTTAACTTTTCTTTTTTCAATTCTGAACAGATTCCAATTTATTTTTCTTTTTGAGACAAGGTCTCACTCTGTTGCCCAGGCTGGAGTACAGTGGCTTGATCATAGCTCACTGCAGCCTTGAAGTCTTGAGCTCAAGTGATCCTTCAGTCTCAGCCTCCCAAATAGCTGAGATTACAAGTACACACACCACCATGCCTGGATAATTTTTTTTTTTTTTTAGAACAGAGGTCTCGGTGTGCTGTGTTGCTCAGGCTCGTCTTGAACTCCTAGGCTCAAGCAATCCTCACAGCTTAGCCTGCCAAAGTGCTGGGGTTACAGGCATGAGCCACCACACCCAGCCTAAACAGATTCTACATTTAGGAAAGAAAAAGATACAAACACAACATTTAAAAACATGTTACAACTGAAAGTTTCTAACATTGCATCATGAGTTTTCTAGTCAATGCTCATGGGATGTCTTAGGATTTCCTAAGAGTATTCTGGCCCAGAGACAAATAATTTCAGTTTAGGATACAGGCATCTGCTACCATCTGAGATATTTCAAGAAATATAATAGAGGAAAAAAGATCAAGATGCCCGGTGGCAGAGGCCTATACTAGCCAACCATAATCTGTTTTTCTCTCTTAATTTCTAACAAAATGACCAGAATCCTTCAAAGGAAAACAGAGTTTTAGCCATGAAGTCAGTTTTTCTCCGAAGTTCTCCACTTCTTGTTTCTAGGGAGGCTCTGTTCCCAGGCCTTGCCAGGGTATAGAGGCAAATTCTCATGGACAATCTGAACACAGTGGCTTTCTTGGCACTCATATCCCAGATGAAACTCTGCAAAGGGCTGAAGTGAATCCCCCAAGCTCAGTCTGGTGAGCAAATCCCAGCTGGGGAGGGGTGCAGTTGTCTCTGATTCTGGGTTTGTCCCCTAAAACAGAGGGCTTAGTAACTTCAGATCTAAACTGGCATTGACAATCGATTGTTTTGCTTACTACATTGCAACAATTTACTGAACGGAGATTAGGTTCAATAAAACCAGCACCACCCACGTGGAGGACTTTGATAAAGAGGATGATTTGAGGGAGGCTCCATCTGGACAAGAAACCCCAGAACTAATCAGCTTCCAGCAAGCCTTGTTAGTCTTTGCTACATTCGCTAAAGGGAAGTGTTTCTTTGTTGATTGTTGATTGATGGTAAACATGAAGCTCCAGTGCCCAGAACAAGGGAAGAAGGGAGAGGAAACGTGGGAACAGGCAGGGGTAGACCCACAGAGAGAGCTGAGACCAGGGACAAGTCTGATGGGAACGCCAAACGTCTATCCTCATCCCTCCCAAGTGAAACCTAGATGTGATCATTTTCTTTTTTGCTGGAGGAGTCACATTTTCAAAACCATCCTTTCTCCTTGTGTAGTTCTGGAACCTAAAACCCCAGAGCAATAGCAATCCCATCTAAATTCCTAAAATTCACATTGTTTTCCTAGACAATTGCTTCCTAACTTGTCGCCTCTAGTTTCTTGCTCTCTCTCATCTTTCTCATACAGTGGAACCACATGAATCTTCCCAAATATAACTTGGCATGCAACTATATTTATTCGCGATCTATTCATGTTACTCCTTGACACAGAGAGGACATGGAAGAGGATCAAACTAGACTGCAGTCACAGAATTCAAAGGTGCAGTACAAACTGGCCAAGCGGACCTCTCCAATCTCATCTCCTGCGGGTGGGCTCTTTAACTGGCCCTCTGCTTCCTTGGGACCAGGGGTCAACCTTTGCCCCTTCTCTCTGCTCTTCTAACGCCAATGCTTCCTCAGCATCCTTTTCGAGTCCTACCTCCTCCATGAGGCCCACCTGTATTGCCCTTCTCTGAGGACCCCCTGACCCCAGCTTCATGCCACTTCCGACAGTCAGTACTCATGAGCAAAGTTTCCCCAAAGCAAAGGTCAAAATTTCTAAGCTGTCTACTACTATGACATGTAACATTAATTTTTTAATTTACCTAAGAAACCTGCTGTTTTCATCCTGGCAGGAGTGCCTCTGTTTATGAGTTCCTTGCCTTCAGAGATTGTACTTTATTCTTCTCAGAGATTGTCTTGGACAGATGGGTACTGACTATATAGGCTTGATCAATATTTTCAGGAGAAAATGAACAAGAGGATCCATTTTTCTCTTTCTGCACTAGTCATTTGCAGACAAATCTAGTTTTACACTCTTGCAAGGAGTCCTGGAGATTATACAAAACTTGGCTTGAAATCTTAGCACACTCCAGAAAATAAATTCCCAGTCTAGCTAAATAGAAGATACACGTCTCACCTAGCTACTGAATGAATAAAGTAACTTAGGGCTACCACTTCTTGGCTGTTAGGAACCTTAAAATAATAAAAGTGAACCATAAAATGTTAAAAGAAAGCACAAAAAATGAGAGAGCAAGAGAAAGAAAACCTCGTTCTTAGTTAATAAATTTCATGCTTTTTAAAAAGTACCCTAAGAATATACTTTTCAAGACATTCTGCTAAATGTGGCAATCATATAAATGCATAAATAAAATACCATTGTAAACCTAAGCTTAGTGAGAGGAAATGACAGAGACTAGTATTTGTTAAGGCCAGCTGTAGTAAACGCTTTTTATTTTATTGACAAATTTGAAAGTCCCTATCAGGTAAGTGCTTAACTGGGAGCTGTCTCTCTTGCTCTCTCTCTCTCTCTCTCTCTCTCTCTCACACACACACACACACACACAGACAGACACACATACACACACACACAGACACACACACACACACTCTCTCTCTCTCTTTCTCTCTCTCTCTCTAATGCACTTCAGCCAGTGTCACATAAACCAGACTGTATGGACATATTAAATGTGTCAGTACTTAAAAAAAAATTACAGATAGGCAACTATTGGGTACAACTGGCAAATGCAAAAACATACATTGCATATATTGTACCCAAGAAAAAGATATATTTTTGGTTCAACTTCTATATTTAGAAACTATTGTTTATTTTTCAAGAGAAAAAGTTTCTTGAGAACTTGAGAAAGAGGAAAATGCACTTTGCAATATTCCTAAGGCCAGCCCCGCCCTCCTGTGGACCTTGCTATGCCCACCCTCTTGGGAATCCAGTAAGATTTGTTCCCATCCTTGATGAGCTTCTCTTTCCAATCTATGATAATTCTAGTCACAGAATGCTGTTGACTTTACTCCTAAAAGTCTCACATGTGTACTTTTCTCTGTATCCCTGTGTACTAGACTCTCACATCCCCTTATATTTGGGTGCCTACAAAAACCTCAAACTGTTCTAGCTTCTCTCCAATTCCAAGTGAACCAGTGACTCTATAAATAGATGGATGAAGGAGGGAATAAATGAAATGTGCATTTATTAAATCAACATGTTGGCTCATGATTCTATATTTACATCCTTTGCCATTTAACTAAAAAAGTTAATATAATTATTGGCTAAAATATATCTGGCACTGTTAGGGGTTGCAGAAAATATATATGATGTGGTTCTCATTATTACTTTTTTTTTTTTTTTTTTTTAACAGGGTCTGGCTGTCTCACCCAGGCTAGAGGGCAGTGGTGCAATCTTGGCTCACTGCAGCCTTGACCTCCTAGACTCAAGCAATCCTCCTGCCTCAGCCTCCTTAGTAGCTACGACTATAGGTGTGCTACTAGGCCCAGCTAACTTTTTGTATTTTTTTGTAGAGACAGGGTTTCACCATGTTGCCCAGGCTGGTCTAGAAACTCCTGGGCTCAAGTGATCCTGCCAGCTTGGCCTCCCAAAGTGTTGGGATTGCAGGCATGTGCTACCACACCCAGCCTATGGGATGGTTCTTGACATCAGGGTGTTTTCAGCCTAGTTAGGAAAGATTAACAAACTTGGACTGATTAGCCAATAGTTAAGTGCTTAAAATACCCAATAAGTGAAACAGACATTAGATAAGTGTAGGTGTTAAGTATGACGGAACAAAATACATAGGAGGCTATTTCAAAAGGATGAAGTGGCTCCTTGTTGTTCCACATTCCTGCCTCTCCCCGCCACCTAGGACTGAGCCTAGTGTGTATCTTAATTAAGAAAAGTGGTTGTGGCCGGGCGCGGTGGCTCAAGCCTGTAATCCCAGCACTTTGGGAGGCCGAGACGGGCGGATCACGAGGTCAGGAGATCGAGACCATCCTGGCGAACACGGTGAAACCCCGTCTCTACTAAAAAAAATACAAAAAAAAACTAGCCGGGCGAGGTGGCGGGCGCCTGTAGTCCCAGCTACGCAGGAGGCTGAGGCAGGAGAATGGCGTAAACCCGGGAGGCGGAGCTTGCAGTGAGCTGAGATCCGGCCACTGCGCTCCAGCCCCGGCGACAGAGCGAGACTCCGTCTCAAAAAAAAAAAAAAAAAAAAAAAAAAAAAAAAAAAAAAAAGAAAAGTGGTTGTAAGAGATAGAAATCCCTTAAGCTCACAGAAGTGAAGAGGAATTTATTCTAAGGATCTGGGGACATCTCGCAAGACCAGAGCAGGAGGTACAGCTGGCCTCGTGCAGACAACAGGAAAGCATGTGAAACCAGCTCACCTGTTCTCTCTGTCACCATCTCTCCCTGGAGCAGTGGGACCTCTCACTGCTGCTGTACAACTAATTGATTCTGGGCTGTCAGGAGAGCAGGTCAGCTCCCCACAAAGGCAGCTTCTGCTCCTCTGTCTTCATGACCTTTAATTATCTGATGGTGGCTGCCTATTCCCAAGTATGCAGCTGGACTCATCATGGGCTGACCCCAGGCTTCCTTGCAGGCAGGGACACTAAGGCCACAGGGCCTCTGCTGAAGGGCTGTGAGGGGCAGGTGTGTTGGGGACAGAGAGAAAACGATTGGCATCTCCAGTAGAGAAGATGGTAAAAGTACGTTCAGATTCTATCTCCTGTCTCTGGTTACACAAAGGGAGAATACCTTTGTTTAGCAAAAGGTTTAATTCTTCTCTGTTCTCCAGAGGTAATTCCCCTGGAATTTGGGAAGTAGAAATGTCTGTGATGGATCACGTTGTAAGTGGCACGTTCATTTCCAAAGTAAATTAAGTCATCAGACCTGATTAATGGGCCAAGGCTGAAGACTTGTGTTCGTGAAGCTCACCTGACACCCAGAGGTAGTGCGTGGATTTGCCTGGAATCTTCCACAGCTCTAGGACAAGCCTCCCACCTTGAAGAGTTATAATTGCAGATGAGAAGGAGGTGGGGCCTGGCCAGTCTGGGAGCAAACTGGGCATTTTTGTGTCATAATGAGCAACCTAACTTGCAGATCTGCAGAATTCTTCTTGCTTTGAGTCAGGCTTGGATCTGACTTAGTTTACTTCTTCACACTGTGGACCCTCCCAATTCTTGGGCGTTCCCACAACCACCATGTGGTGTTATAGCCACTTCCTCCATTTCTGTGCACACAACCCGGAACTAGGTGGAAGGAAACGACTGTGTGGAACTCTGCTGGCTTTCCTTGTGTCCTTTCCAGAGCTTCAGCCACTCTCTGTTTGCACATGCCTGGGGAAGGCCAAACCTCAGCGTGTGTTGGATCCCACCCCTTCCCTACATCTGCTTTAGCCTCTAGCATCCCTCTTCCTGAGTTACGTTGTTCATCTTGATGTGGCTGAAAGAGCACAGAGACTGACAAACTAATCCTAGCTCTGCCATAAACCAGCTATGTGACTGTGGACAAGTTGCATAAACTCTCTCTGGGCTTCAGTTTTCTCCTTAATTAAAGTAAGCCCTTACCAAAAGCAAAAGCTCTAGACCTAGGATTCTGCTCAGTCTCCCCTGAGCTGGCTTTAATTTGTACTTTCCAGAATTCATCCCTTCTGATATTTTCTCCTAACAGCTGCTGAAGCAGTTGAGGTGGGAGGAGGGGCAGGGGGTGGGAGGAGGGATGGGGGTGGGGGGTGGGCTGGAGGTAATATTTTGATATGCATTCATGAAACATCTATGTTCCTCATCCTCATACTCTTATGACATGTTCCTGTGACACGGGTTTTCTCATCTCCCATTTCATTGATAGTAAATGCTTTGGGAGAGGATAAATGACTTGCCAAGGTGTCATGGCTAGAAACTGATGGAATCAAAGTTTTGAAAGTTTGAACTTCAGCTCAAAATCCAGTCCTCACTTAGAACAACCCACAGCTACTCATGACGAGGCATGGTGTCTCACGCTTGTAATACCAACTCTTTGGATGCCAAAGTGGGTGCATCACCTGAGGTCAGGAGTTCGAGACCAGCCTGGCCAACATGCTGAAACCCCATCTCTACTAAAAATACAAAAATTAGCTGGGCGTGGTGGGCGCCTATAATCCCAGCTACTCAGGAGGCTGAGGCAGGAGAATGACTTGAACCTGGGAGGTAGAGGCTGCAGTGAGCCGAGATGGCTGAGACCATACATAATCATGAGCCCAGGGAAAAGCCCTACCCTTCCAGGCACAGAACCCAGCCCAGGGAGTGGCAGAAAGAATTCTCCATCGAGGTGAGAAATACCTTTCCATTCACACCAAGAGAAAAGGGGAAATTCTTGCAAGGGCGTTTCCCAAGGACACCACTTCCCAAGTATTTGGAAAATGTGAAAATCTCAACTCAATCCAATCCATCAGTCCTCAGTGAGCCCCTATTTGTGGAGTACGGTTTTCTTGGGATCTCGGTATTGAAACTGGAATGAAGACTTCAGAGAACAATTCTTACTGCACTTCAGTCTCTAGACAGTTGTGTCCAGAGCAGGTAAAGATCCCTTGAAGATAGCAAAAACACTGCCAAGCATCTTAGAATTAGAACAGGCTTTATTCTTCCTACAAGCACTGCTTTAGAAGATTCATGGACTCTAGAAGAAAAAAACCTAACAAGCCTGGAAGGCTTTCAGCCTCATAACTTACAGAACAGACAGCCTCGCCGCTGCTCCTTTCCCCTCCTAAGAGACTGGGAGGGGCGCCCTGGCTCCTTTCCCCGTGTGCCCATGTCTGCCCTTCTGCGTAGAGGAAGTCACAAATGGGGCCAAGGAAAGAAAACAGAAAATTGAACTTGAGAAAAAAAAACACAGGAGGCCTCCTCCAACCCAGAAATCATAAAGGGACAGCAGAAAGGGACTGAGGGGTGCAAGGCCTATAAGGCATAGGGTATGTGTCCATGGTCCTCTGCCAGCATTACATTTCTGACTCATTTCTTAACACTTGGCAAGAGGCTTGAGTGTTTAATACTTCTTTTGTGGCTGGAGAACTGAAAGCATTACATCTGTAAAGTACAATGGATTTTAACCTTTTTGTGCTATAATCTCTTCCATTTAAAAATACTTAAAGCCTTACTGAATCGCTCTTTTAAAGTTTTTAACTGTTCTATGTCACCTAACCAACCAGGTTTCCCGAAGAGCCAAGACTCTCTTTAAATCCTTAATATTAGAAATCCTTTAAGTTAATGCTCGTAGGAGCTGTAGGGGATCAGTCTTTGTGTGTTCTGATACTCTTTTGCTGGTGGTGACAAGTTACTTGATCTTTGCTGAAGCTAACTCCGTAACTGTGCTAGGCTCTCTGGAGGAAACAAAGGAAGTCTATGAGACAGATTATGAGCCATATGCTTAATTGCATAGAATATAAGCTCATGCTAATTATTGGGTTACATGTCTTAGGCCTATTTAAAATTGATTAAATACATGATGTTAAGCATTCAATGGATACTGTGCACTTATGGAATGATGGTGCAGACCTAGGCACATATGGAAAACCGTGTTTGCCTCCTCGGGCTGCCTTAACAAAGTATTTGCCACAAACTTAAGGCAGCTGAAAACAACACATACACATACTGGTATAGTTTTGGAGGCTAAAAGTCTAAAATTAGGTAGTCAACAGGGCCACGCTACCTCTGAAGGCTCTAGGGGAGGGTCCTCCTTGGCTCTGCCCACCTTCTGGTGTTGCCAGGAATCCTTAGTGTCTCTTGCCTTGTAGATGTGTGACTCTAATGTTCATCTTCCTCATCACATGGCGCTCTTCCAGCGCGTCTGTGTCCACATTTCCCTCTTCTTATAAGGACACCAGTCATTAGATTAGGGCCCACCCTATTCCAGTACACCCTCATCTTAACTTGCTTTCATCGGCAAAGGCCCTGTTTTTAAGTAAAGCCACATTTACAGGTACTGAGGGTTAGGACTTGGATATATTTCTGTGGGGGGACACAATTCAACCCAATATACTGTCTCATATATATATATATATATAAAGATTGTCAGTTTTAAAACACAGCTGAAAGTTCTTTGGCACTCTTCTCTTAGAGAGTGGGGTCTCGCCCCCTCCCCACGAATCTGGGTGGGCTTGCTACCACTTTGACCAATGTAGTATGAGAGAAGTGACATTATATGTCTTCCAAGCCTAGGGCTACCCAACTTCTACCTTATTCACTAGGTAGAACACTCACTCTTAGAGCCTTGAGCCACCATATAAGAAGTCCAACTGTCCTGAGGCCACCACGTTGTAAGTCCAAGCCACGTGGAGATATTACATGCAGGCACTCTAGTCAACAATCCCAATGAGCTCAGAATTCCAATACTCAACCCAGGTGCCAGCCATGAAAGTGAAGAAATAAGTCTTCAGAAGTTTCCAGATCCTAGATGCTCCAGTCATCCCTGGCCATTTGAGTTTTCCCAGATGACATCACAGGAAAGCCACTGTGCCCTGTCAAACTTCTCAACCAGGAAAAAACTAAAGCAATTTTTATTTGGAAAAAATATGTGGCTGGGCACAGTGGCTCACGCCTGTAATCCCAGCACTTTGGGAGGCTAAGGTGGGCAGATCACCTGAGGTCAGGAGTTCGAGACCAGCCAACATGGCGAAACCCCTTCTCTACTAAAAATGCAAAAATTAGCTGGATGTGGTGATGTGCACGTGTAATCCCAGCTACTTAGGAAGCTGAGGCAGGAGAATGGTTTGAACCCAGGAGGTAGACATTGCGGTGAGCTGAGATCGTGCCACTGCACTTCAGCCTAGGAGACAGAGCAAGACCCTGTCTCGAAAAAAAAAAAAAAAAAAGTACCACTGAAATATAGTGGTTGTGCTTCCCGTTGCAAGAACTAAAGCACTCCTAAAAGTAGTTGAGTCTTCTTTGTCCTGCAACCATAATCAACACACAAATGATTCTGCAATTAAAGCTCATTTTAGCTAAATAAGTCCACTAGGGCTCTGAGGGCTGAGTCTAGTATCTTTAGAGTTGGGTCACATGGAAGCAGCAGTGACTGAAAAGGAGGTTCGGGCACTTTCTCTGGCACTGTCTTTGGGTGGCCAGGCCAGAGCTCGAAGTAGGGGAGGACAGTGGTTGTGCAGCAGTCTGGGGAGGGAAGATGGTGGAAAGAGCAACGAGTCAAGTAGGGGTGTCCACTGAGGGCCTGGAATGTGGGGACCAGGGTGCTATTGCATCCTTGCCTGGCAGGGATCAGAATGTCTATGCATCCCTACAGCTTGGCAAAGGAGTGCGCATCCGAACCATAGATTTGGGCCTGTGGACTGCCAATGTTGTTTCTACCACTGCTAGCGAAGTTCCTACCATAAAGTGTGTCACTAGAGCACATCCTTACATCCTTTTCCTTCAGAGACATAGTATTCAAAGGTTAGCAACACATTCTGCCAAGAGCACAGACACAAATCTTGGCATGACAAATGAGGTCTTTGCCCTCTTGAATGGTCACACTTTAGAAACTAAGGGAAAGTGGGGAGAAGCAAGAGGCCACAACTGAAAAGAACAGACCTTGTGACTTACACACACACACACAAAAAGTGTTTGAATAGAGCCAAGGGTGAGTTAAGCATGATATGCATGGTTTCTAAGGAAACTTTAAAAGCAAATAGTGCATCAGTGAGGAAGACACTCATTAAATTGAATAGAAGTTCCCAAACCCAGAAATCAATGCTTTCCCATCCAGCAGCAGTTTCTCACTCCTACAGAACATTCCAAATCAGGAGGCCCAGGCACAATCAGCACCAGTGGACTCTGGACGTGGAGGGAGTCCCCAGAGACCAAGCAAGCAGCATGTGCCAGGACGCTCTGGGCAATGCTGGGCCGAGGTAAGGTGCCTTCCAAGTATCCTCCAGGGTGCCATCACTGTACTTACATCCCATGGCCACTTCTGCTAAACTTGTCATCTTGTCTTGTAACCAACCTGCTCATCAGCAGACACTTGGGTGCTTCAAGTTAATGACTTAAGTGGTTCTGGATTGTACAAGGGGAGTAAGGCATACAGTGAAAATCATGCATTTCCTTCTAGCTCCCTCCTCTTGTTCTTCTTGCCGCATCGCCCTGATGTTTTTGTAAGGACAAAATGAAACATCTTGGATTCCCAGGCCCCAAACCTTCCAACTTTAGAATTTCTACAGTATCCATGGGTTATTTCAGGTCTCCTTCTTCCTTTTGTTCCCCACAATCCCCACCTTGGGTGCAGCAGGTCCCCTTCTGATTGGCCTTTCCTGTGGATACAGCTTGCATAGGATTCTTTATGCTCCACCCCTCATCAACCTTTCCTGGGCCAGAAAGAAGCCCACTGTCACTCATTTGCCTTTGTCCACACACACAATTCCTGAGGACCATGACATACTGGGGACTTAATCCTCCCATCTCCACACACGCACGCGCGCGCGCGCACACACACACACACACACACACACACACACAGAGAGAGACACATCTATGCCTCTGCTCCAAATGACTATATTTAACCTTAATGACAAAGTTATCTTTGCTCCCAAGCTAGCAAAATTTGATTGTAATAACACAGATTTGATAAGCCAAGGAGAGTGGGGGTGGGGAAGGATACATTCTCAAATCCTAGAAAAGAAGAGTACTAAGAGAAGCAAAATTCAGCAAAATCCACTTAAGTGCTGACAGGGAAGGCGAGACCCAGCCAATGAACTTCAGTGATTTCTGGCCATGAGGCCCAATGGTGAGACTTTCTCTGAAGTCGGGATGGGGAGTCATAATGAACTTAGACTATTTCCAGTCCCGTTGGCAAGTCCAGTTGTGCTGGAGAAGCACAGCTTTCCACCAACACCAGTTCTTTCCTTCCTTCACAGTAATGAGTCCCTAGCTGGGGGACCTGGGGTGATGCCTCTGTTCTCAGGCATCCCTACAGTTAGGTGAGGCCATATGCCTAGGTTCCCAATGGAAGGTGAGAGGCAATTTCCCACTTCCGGCCTCACCCTTAAAACAATGCACATATACATGAACCTGGGACAGTGGAAGGAACCTTGGATTCCCAAGTGACTGTGTGGAGCAGAAGAGTCCCTGAAGCTACGTGAAGAAGAATTAAACTTCCATAAGTCACTATATCATGAGGTCTCTTTGTTAGGGGAAAAATCTAAGCTTCTGTGACAAGGGCTCTAATGTCTATTGCATCCAGCCAGCTGCATATATTTTGTCCACACCAGCTGAGGCAGAAGCGGTGGAGAGATGCCCTGTACTGGCTGGCATTTAATCATTATAAGTTCGTCATCTCATTTACTCCACACAACATCTTAGGAGATCACATCCTACCTTTCTTGTTGAGAAAACTGAGATTCAGAGAGGTTCAACAACTTGTCCATTCTATACCATAGTAACTGACAGTCAGGATTTGAACTCAGGCTGTTCATATTGGATACCAAAGTCTGTGCTCTTCACCTCATCTTTCTGAAGATCAGCCTGGTGAAAGAGAATTCGAGGGCAGAGCAAACCATTTCAGTCTATGTGGCTATTATTTATTTGTTCTGATTGTAGCCATTGGACCACCTGAGTTTGGTTAAGAAGACCGCATCCAGGTGTCCGACTCACCAGGCTGAAGGTCAGGACATGGACACAGCTGACTGACTCGGGTAGGGAAGGACTCTGGTGAGCACCCTCAAAAGACAGTCTGCCAGGCTTTTCTCAGGCAACAGGCACCCTTGTGCATCTCCAGGTATGGCCCAGAGAAATGCAGTGGGTTCTTTTCCCTAAATGGGAACATGTTCATTGGTTAATTTTTGTAATAAATGTGCAGCTCATTTGATGAGCAAAATCTCAAACAGACTTGAATTGTATAAGGTCGAAAGTACAAATTTACCCCTCACCCCATCCATCCTCAACTTTTCAACCTTCTCATTCCACTGCTGACAAATTCAAGTCCCTACTGATAAGAGTTTGAAATATGACCTTCTAGGCCCCTTTTAAACAGGTATATAAAGTTTTATTTACACAAAATGATATACTTTTTAAAAGAAGGTTGCAGAACAATATCATGAATACATATATTTATAAACATGAAAATATTTACTGTACTTTTTTTTGAGACAGGGTCTCACCTGTCACCCAGGCTGGAGTGCAGTGGTACAATCATGGCTCACGGCAGCCTCAATGACCTGGGCTTAAGTGGTCCTCCCACCTCAACCTCCCCAGTAACTGGGACTATAAGTGCATGCCACTGCCCCCAGTATTTTTTTTTTCCTTTTGTAGAGACAGGATCTCACTATGTTGACCACGCTGATCTCAAACTCCTGGCCTTAAGCAATTCTCCTGTCTCAGCCTCCCAAAGTGCTGGGATTACAGACGTGATTCTTTCTGCAGGATGGACTCCTAGAAGCAGAATTACTGTGAGTGGGAGGCAGAATAATGGTTCCCCAGATGGGCTCCCATGTCCTAATCCCAGGAACCTGTGAACAAATATTTTATGTTATATGGCAAGGGGAAGTTATATTGCATGAAACAGAAGTTGCTTATCTGGTGCCTTTGAAATGAGATTATCCTGGATTATCCAGGTAGACCCACGTGTCCTTACAGGTGAAAAAAAGGGCACAGGAATCAGTGTCCAAGTAATGCTGTGTGAGAAGGACTCAGCCATCGCTGGCTATGAAAATGGAAGACAGCCATGGGCTAAGGTACATGAGCAGCCTCAAGAAGATGCAAAAGGGAAGAAAAAAATTTTACCCTAGACGACCTTCCCACATGAATTCGGACCAACAACACCTTTTTTTTTTTTTTTTTTTTTTTTTTTTTTGAGATGGAGTCTCTGTTGCCTAGGCTGGAGTGCAGTGGCACAATCTCGGCTCACTGCAACCTCTGCCTCCCAGGTTCAAGCAATTCTGCCTCAGCCTCCCGAATAGCTGGGACTACAGGAAGCACACCACCACACCCGGCTAACTTTTTGTATTTTTAGTAGAGATGGGGTTTCACCATATTGGCCAGGGTGGTCTTAAACTCCTGACCTCAGGTGATCCACCCACCTTGGCCTCCCAAAGTGCTGGGATTACAGGCGTGAGCCACTGCGCCCAGCCTGACAACATCTTGATTTTTAGCCCAGTGAGACCTATTTTGGACTTCTGGACTCCAAAACTACAAAATAATACATTTATGCTGTTTTAAGCCACCAAGTCTGTACTAATCTGTTACAGCAGTAATTGAAAACTGATAAACTTAGTCAAAGAAGTACTCCTTTATGCAAGTAAAAATATGCAAAGAATCTAAGTGTTCAATTATAAGGAAATAGTAAATAAATGAGGCTGTATTTATTTGGAGAAATATTAAGGAATCAATAAACACTTTATTTTATTATTTTATTTTGTTATGTATTTATTTATTTATTTTTGAGGTGGAGTTTCATTTTGCTTTGCCCAGGCTAGAGTGCAATGGTGCAGTCTCGGCTCACTGCAACCTCCACCTCCCAGGTTCAAGCTATTCTCCTGCCTCAGTCTCCCAAGTAGCTGGGATTACAGGCGCCCACCATCACACCTGGCTAATTTTTTTGAATTTTTAGTAGAGATGGGGTTTCACCATGTTGGCCAGGCTACCTGACCTCAAGTGATCCTCCTGCCTCAGCCTCCTAAAGTGCTAGGATTACAGGCATGAGTCACTGTGCTCAGCCTTGATTTTAAAATTTGCAAAATGTTTACAAGGAAATGTTAAGTGGAAAAAGAAATGTATAAACATTTATCTGACTCCAATTATAAAAATTATATACATATATAATTATACACAACATTATATATGAGTAATGTATATGTTATATTAGTTATGGTTCTGCTGTAGAAAAGAGCTCCCCTCAAGCTATTTCAAATAGAAGAAGAAATATAAAGAATCAGATCCATTCAAAATTATGGAGAAAACTGTAGGAGTGTGTTCTCCAGGGGCCTCTTCAGAGGTCAAATCAGACTGCCAGGGTCACAACTACCTGTACCTGGATCAGAAAGGTGAAGCATCAGGTGGGGCCACTAGACTGAAAACATACAGTCATGTGTCATTTCACAACAGGAACACGTTCTGAGAAATGCCTCATTAGGCAATTTCATCATTGTGTGACCATCGCAGCACGCACTTACACAAACTACAACAGTATAGCCTACTGCACACCTCGGCTATATGGTGCAGCCTAGTGCTGCTAGGCTACAAATCTGTGAAGCATGTCACTGTCCTGAATACTGCAGGCAACTGTAACACAATGGTATTTGTATATATAAACATAGAAAAGGTAGTGTAAAAAGACAGTATAAAAGATAAAAAATGGTACGCCTGTGTAGGGCACTTACCGTGAACAGAGCTTGCAGGACTGGAGGCTGGTCTGGATGAGTCAGTGAGTGAATGGTAAGTGAATATAAAGACCTAGAACATTACTATACACCATGGTACACTTTACAAACACTGGACGCTTAGGCTACACTAAACTTATTTTACATTTTTTTTCTTTCCTCAGTGATAAACTAAACTTAGTTTACTGTAACTTTTTTATTTTATTTAAACTTTTTAACTTTTTGAATCTTGTAATAACACTAAGCTTAAAACACAGATTGTATAACTGTCCAAAAATATTTTCCTTTTTAATATTCTTATTCTATATGCTTTTTTCTGTGTTTAAAATTTTTATGTATTTACGCTGTTGCCCAGGCTGGAGTGCAGTGGCGCGATCTCGGCTCACTGCAAGCTCCGCCTCCCGGGTTCCCGCCATTCTCCTGCCTCAGCCTCCTGAGTAGCTGGGACTACAGGCGCCCGCCACCGCGCCCGGCTAATTTTTTTTGTATTTTTAGTAGAGACGGGGTTTCACTGTGGTCTCGATCTCCTGACCTTGTGATCCGCCCGCCTCGGCCTCCCAAAGTGCTGGGATTACAGGCTTGAGCCACCGCGCCCGGCCCCTGTATTTACTTTTTAAATTGTTTTATTAAAAACTAAGACACAAACACACATTAGCCTAGGTCTACACAGGTTCAGGATCATCAATATCCCTGTCTTCCACCTCCACATCTTGCCCTACTGGAAGGTTCTCAGGGACAATGACATGCATGGAGCTGTCATCTCCTGTGATAACAATGCCGTCTTCTGGATACCTCCTGAAGGACCTGCATGAAGCTGTTTTACAGTTAACTTTTCTTTTCATAAGTAGGAGTATACTCTAAAATAACCATAAAAAGTATAGTACAGTAAATACGTAAACCTGTAAACATAGTCATTTATTAAGATGATCAAGTACTAGGTACTGTACATAGTTGTGTTATGCTTTCATACGACAGGCAGTGCAGTAGGTTTGTTTACACCAGCATCACTATAAACACAGGAGAAATGCATTATGTTACATTACCATGGCTATGATGTCACTAAGCTATAGAAATTTGGCCGAGACGGGCGGATCACAAGGTCAGGAGATCGAGATCATCCTGGCTAACCCGATGAAACCCCGTCTCTACTAAAAAAAATACAAAAAACTAGCCGGGCGAGGTGGAGGGCGCCTGTAGTCCCAGCTATTCGGGAGGCTGAGGCAGGAGAATGGCATAAACCCGGGAGGCAGAGCTTGCAGCGAGCTGAGATCCAGCCACTGCACCCCAGCCTGGGTGACAGAGCGAGACTCTGTCTCAAAAAAAAAGAAAGAAAGAAATTTGGGGGCTCCATTACAGTCTTATGGACCATGAACCTACATGGGGTCTGTCGTTGGCCAAAACATTGTTATTTGGTGCATAACTGTGCATTAAAAAGGTGATGGAGATGAGATGGTCCCTTTTCTCTTATATTTAAATATAAGGAATTTTTAAATCTAACCACCACATTTTTCTGTCTTCGTATTTTTAATATTTTTGGAAGAAACCCAGAATCCATCATCATTAAGAAAGGGTTCTGAAGACTTCAATCCAGCACAACCTTCCCCTACCATAGCCCTCTGGCAAGTCACCTCCCTCTTGGTGTCCAAATACCTTCATCAGTAACAGGGAGTGATTTTGTGCCCGCCCCCAAAGAGCTGTCTGAGGATTGAAAGAACTAATGGAGGCCATGTACTTAGCAGGGAATCCCATTAAGTAAAATGACTCAATAAGTGGTAGTGAGTGTTCTTAGAATACTTCACTATACATATCAAGTATTACTTATCATATATTAATTTTGTCATCAGAAAAAAAACCTCATTATAGAAAAATCCAAGCTGGATATTAATCTTCCTCAGAAAGTAAAATAATCATAGTCTGATGAAAAAATATCAAACTTTTAATACCTGTTGCCTTGCATCAGGTTCTGCCCATTGTATACCTGCTTCCTGTTGATAAGAGGAATAATAAAGACATACAAACTCTATTTAAAAGTAGAGAGTCAAAAGGCCCTGCGTATGTTCATTCTCAAGGCCATTATTTCTACACAACAAACATCACCCTCAGTCTGTTGCATACATAATGTATATTTCAGCATCTATCAATGAATGAACAAAATGGCACCCCAAATGTTTTGGGAGATGAAGAGGAGCATTTATGATAATAAAAGGGGGCAGGCCAGGCGTGGTGGTTCATGCCTGCAATCCCAGCACTTTGGGAGGCCAAGGAGAGAGGATCACTTGAGGCCAGGAGTTTTAGACCAGCCTGGCTAACATGGAGAAACCCTGTCTCTACAAAAACAAAACAAAACAAAACAAAACAAAATTAGCTGGGCGTGCCGGTGTGTGCCTCTAATCCCAGCTACTTGGGAGGTTGAGGTGAAAGGACCTCTTGAACTCGGGAGGTTGAGGCTGCAGTAAGCCATGATTGCACCATTGCACCCCAGACTAGGTTACAGAGTGAGACCCTGTCGAAATAAAAATTTAAAAAAATAAAAGGAGGCCAGGCACAGTGCCTCATGCCTGTAATCCCAGCACTTTGGGAGGCCAAGGCGGGTGGATCACCTGAGATTGGGAGTTTGAGACCAGCCTGACCAACATGGAGAAACCCCGTCTCTATTAAAAATACAAAATTAGCCGGGCGTGGTGGCGCATGCCTGTAATCCCAGCTACTTGGGAGACTGAGGCAGGAGAATCGCTTAAACCCAGGAGGCAGAGGTGGCGGTGAGCCGAGATCACACCATTGCCCTCCAGCCTGGGCAATCAGAGCAAAACTCCATCTCAAACAAACAAACAAACAAACAAATAAACAAATGGACACAGAATAGACATTTGACTATGATTTGACCATAGAGCTATGTAAATACAGACATTTATAACTGACCAAATGTAACATCCTAGATGTCACCCCTTTGGTGGTGGCTACTCAATTTCCAGCCTGGTTCCCTCAAAAAGAACATGGATTTGGGTGCCACTCTCTCTCCTTGTGGGGCTGGAAGCCTGAAGGATCTGCTTGATGGTTCCAAGCACTTTCGCAGACATGATTGTCACTCAGTGCCATGGCCTCCCCTTGGCCGTGCTGGATTCTGTTGCCAAAATAGGAATATAAGTCCAGTGTTCTTTTCAGGGTCCCACATTGCATGGGACATCTTTCAAAGTGCCACACAAAGTGATTTAGTTCATAATGATAGCCATTATTTTATTTTATTTTTAACTTTAATTTAGCTTTCATTTTAAGTTCAGGGATACATGTGCAGGTTTGTTACATAGGTAAACTTGTGTCATGGGGGTTTGTTGTACAGACTATTTCATCACTCAGGTATTAAGCCTAGTACCCATTAGTTATTTTCCCTGATCCTCTCCCTCCTCCCACCCTCCAACCTTCAATAGGCTCCAGTGTGTGTTGTTCCCCTCTATGTGTCTGTATGTTCTCACCATTTAGCTCCCACTTGTAAGTGGGAACATGTGGTCTTTGGTGTTCTGTTCCTACATTAATTTGCTAAGGATAATGGCCTCCAGCTCCAACCATGTTCCTGTAAAGGATATGATGCCATTTTTTATGGCTGCATAGTATTCCATGGTGTGTCTATACAACATTTTCTTTATCCAGTCCACCATTGATGGACATGGAAGTTGATTCCATGTCTTTGCTGTTGTGAATAGTGCTGCAGTGAACATATGCATGCATGTGTCTTTATGATAGAATGATTTATATTCCTTTGGGTATGTACCCCATAATGGGATTGCTGGGTCAAATGGTATTTCTGTTTTTAGGTCTTTGAGGAATCACCACACTGTCTTTCACAATGGCTGAACTAATTTACATTCCCACTGACAGTGTAAATTAGTTTTCATTGTGGTTGTGATTTGCATTTCTCTAGTGATCAGTGATAATGAGCTTTTTTTCATATGCTTGTTGGCTGCATGTATGCCTTCTTTGGAAAAGTGTCTGTTCATGTCCTTTGCCCATTTTTTCATGGGGTTATTTTTCTTCTTGTAAATTTGTTTAAGTTCCTTATAGATGCTGGATATAAGACCTTTGTCAGATATATAGTTTGCAAATATTTTCTCCCTTTCTGTAGACTGTCTGTTCACTCTGTTGTTTCTTTTGCTGTATAGAAGCTCTTTAGCTTAATTAGATCCCATTTGTCAATTTTTGCTTTTCTTGCATTTGGTGTCGGTCATGAAATCTTTCCTCATTCCTATGTCCAGAATGGTATTGCCTAGGTTGTCTTCCAGGGTTTTCAGAGTTTTGGGTTTTACATTTAAGTCTTTAGTCCATCTTGAGTTGATTATACAGTGTAAGGAAAGGGTCCAGTTTCAATCTTCTGCATATGGCTAGCCAGTTATCCCAGCACCATTTATTGAATAGGGAGTCTTTTCCCCATTGCTTGTTTTTGTCAGCTTTGTTGATAATCAGATGGTTGTAGGTGTACAGCCTTATGTCTGGGTTCTCTATTCTATTCCATTGGTCTACATATTTGGTTTTGTAGCAGTACTATGCTGTTTTGCTTACTGTAGCCCTGTAGTGTTAAAGTTGGGTAGCATGATGCCTCCAGCTTTGTTCTTTTTGGTTAGAATTGCCTTGGCTCTTTGGGCTTGTTTTTGGTTCCATATGAATTTTAAAATAGTTTTATCTAGTTCTGTGAAGAATGTCGTTGATAGTTTAATAGGAATAGCATTGAATCTACAAATTGCTTTGGGCACTATGGCTATTTTAATGATGTTGATTCCTCCTATCCATGAGAATGGAATGTTTTTCCATTTGTTTGCGTCATCTCTGATTTCTTTTCACGGTGTTTTACAGTTCTCCTTGTAGAGCTCTTTCACCTCCCTGGTTAGCCGTATTCCTAAGTATTTTTTTTTTTTTTTTTTTTTTTTGTAGCAATTACGAATATACAGTCACTCTTTTAAGTTAGGTTTTAAAACCTCCATAATAGTATGATTTTGGTTTTACTTATTTCAAATCTTCAGCAAGTTTATGAGTTGGAAATACATTCATTAGGACATGGGTACCAGATAAACCATGACTCTCACTGAATTTCGGCATGGCATATGTTATAATTTGTTCCTTTTTTACATCAAACAACCTGTAGTCCCCAAAGAAGGAAAAATCACCCAAGTACATGAACTTTAAGGAGCCTCAGTATAAAACCAAATAGGAAGTGATTTTACTTTTATTCCCAAATTCCATACACACAAGTAAAGGAAGTAAGACTATTAATTTAGTCAGCATTAGAGATAAGGACCAAGCAGGAAATGACTTTTTATATGATATCATCAAGAGTCCATGTCAGAGGAGGAACAGGTGGAGCATTTCCTTTGTCCAATCCCTTAGAGATCTTTCCCAGCCCTCTGAATAGTAATGTATAGTCAGGGGCTAATTTAGTAAGTTACCTCAACATGGGTTTTACTGCTCTGCGTGACTGTGATTTAGATATTACTCTAATCTTGAAAGAAAGAATGAGAAAAGAATGATGGAATGGAGAGAGGGAGGGAAGGAGGAAAAAATAAAAGTCCTAATTATTTAGTAAGATAAACTTTATCTGGAGAAGCCAGTAAATGTTTCCAGGAATTTTATATTCTAGCTAAGTAATTGTGCCCTTGTGTCATTTCTAATATGGGTATTTCTACTTTAGAAAATATTTAGGGTGATGTTTACAGTGAAAATCCCATGGATCTTACTTATGTACTGGGACACAGAAAAAAGATAAATTGGGCTCAAATCCCAGTTTGTGTGACTCTGGGCAAGTTACAGAGTCTTTTTTACCTGCAAAATAGGTCAATTATACCTACCTCATAGAGTTGTTGGGAGGACTAAACAATACCCGGGGCACAGCACTGTGGTTCACACCTGTAATCCCAGCACTTTGGGAGGCCGAGGCAGGAGGATTGCCTGAGCCCAGGGAGTTCAAGACCAGCCTGGGCAACATGATGAGGTTCTGTCTCTATTTTAAAAAACAAATAAAAATAATTTTTCAAAAAAGACAATACATGGGAGTGTCCAACACTGTTGGCACTCAATAAATGTTTGCAGTAACTTTCTCCCATGACTGCTTAGAAGATAACTATTTTTCCAAACTTTTTATAAATTATATACAACATAAAACTTACCATCTCAACCATTTTTAAGTGCACAAGTCAGCAATATTAAGTACATTCATGTTGTACAACTGAATTTTTGTCATCTTGCAAAACTGAAACTCTGAAAATCTGTACCATTTTAACAACTGCCATTCTCCCTTCCCTCCAGCCTGGGGCAACCACCATTATATTTTCTGTCTCTATGAATTTGACTACTGTAGGCACCTCATATAAGTGGAATCAAACAACATTTGTCTTTTTGTGGTTGGCTTATTTCAGATCATCGATTTTTTAGATTCCTCTTTCAGGCTTGAGAAATTGTTGCATTCAAACAAAAGTTTTGGCAACTGCGTGCTATGTTGCCATATTGTATGATTATCCAACCATTTCGCTAAAAACGTGAAGTTCTCCAAAATAAAAGTGACCCATTGTAACAAGTTAGATCACATAAGTTGCAATGGATGGATTTTACACAAATCCAGTCAATTCTCCAATTCCCTGTCACGCGTTCTGCACTTGTGTCATATTCGCTTTCCTGCTTCGTAAATTCCCGGAGGTTAGGTGGTGCCTGATACGCATTGGGTGTATGATAAATACCAATGAACTGATTATTAGGTTAATACATCAGTGTATTAGAATACTATTTTATGAATTGCTGGCAATAAAATGTTCATCATAAGGCATTTCCCTTGCCATTGATTCTGTGCTATATCTTTGCTAATCAACTATGATGGTCCTCAAAGAAACACCAAATTATTTAAATATTAACCTAAGCAAAACACAGTTTGAAAGATAAAGCAGATGAAAAATGCTGCTTGTGTCCTTTGAAAGGCAAACACGTCCAAGCTTTTGGATCATGGACGATTCAGTGTCCTATCAGCTTCTTAATGTAAATGGACATGCCAGATTTAAAACATTAAAATATTCAAGACAGGTCACAGTGAGGAAAGTAAGGCCTGCCACACTGTGCTCATGGAAATCTAGACTTTACGAGGGCAGCTGAAGTTTTTTGTGCATACCCTCCAATCCTGCAAGTTCATTTCTAGTTATCCTACAAAGATAATTATGCAAGTGTTCAAAGACAGGACTGCAGTAAGCTGGATAATATGCCCCCACCCTCCCCGGCCCCACCCAAAGATGTCCACATTCTAATGCCCAGAACCTGAGAATATGTGAATAGGCTACATTCATGGCAGGAGAAAATGAAGGTTGCCATATGGAATTAAGGTTGCTAATCAGCTGACCTTAATATAAGAGTCTCTTAGATTATACCAGGTGGAGCCAATGTAATCCCAAGAGTGCTTTAAATGTGGACAAGAATGTTTTGTGTCAGAGTGATTCAATGTGGGAAAGATTCCATGAGACTTTGCTGACTTTAAAGATGGAGGGGAGCCATGAGCCAAGGAATGAAGGCGACTAGAAAAGGGAGGGAAATAGATTCTCCCCTAGAGTCTCCAGAAAGGAATGCAGCCCAGTTGATGCCTTGATTTTTAGCTCAAAAGTCTCTTGTGAATTTCTGACCTCCAGAACTGCAAGGTAATAAATCTGTGTTGTTTTAAGCCACTGAGTTTGTGGTGATTTGTTATACAAACAATAGGGAACTAACATAGTGACTAAGGATGTTCATTGCAGCATCGTCCATAATAAAAAATTAGAAGCAACCTAAACAGCCACTGATAAGAGGCTGATAAGATATTGTGTTAGTACTATGGATGTTGAAGATTTTAGGCTTTCACCAAAGAAAGAGCTGCTGGTGGTACCCTCTCTTTCTGCTTTTGGTGAGGGCTGACCAAGCAGTTTAGACTAGAAAGGAGGGAGACTATAGCAAGGAAACCCCAGTTAATAAATCGTCCTGCTTATAAATGTGTAGCAAATGTAACACAACACTGAGGCTTTAATACTTTTTAATACTTTTAAAATACTTTTTAATACTTTTACCCAATCTTAATTTTGAGACAAAGTCTCACTCTGTCACTCAGGTTGGAGTGCGGTGGTACACTCTTGACTTACTGCAAACCTCCGCCTTCTGGGTTCAAGTGATTCTCCTGCCTCAGTCTCCTGGGTAGCTGGGACTACGGGCATGTGCCACAATGCCTGGCTAATTTTTGTATTGTTTGGTAGAAACGCGGTTTCACTATGTTGGCCAAGCTGGTCTTGAACTCCTGGCCTCAAGTGATATGCCCACCTTGGCTTCCCAAAGTGCTGGGATTACAGGCATGAACCACCACGCTTGACCTCAATTTCATTCTTACAGTAAATCTTTAGATATCCCAGGCATTAGCCAGGTGCCATGATGTGCATCTATAATCCCAGCAATTTGGGAGGCTGAGGCTTGAGGATCACCTGAGGACAAGAGTTTGAGACCAGCCTGGGCAACATAATGAGATCCCCATCTCAAAAATAAATAAATAAATACATAAATACATAAATAAAAAGATATGCCAGGTACTATGCTGAACACTGGAAAATGGAGAGAAAAGCAGCCAACTGACTAGTGAAGGAGGAATAAGGAAGGCAGGAGAATTATACCAAGTGCAACAAATGTCAAGGTAGAGGAAAGCATCGGGTACCCCAGGTACAACAGAGGACACCTAACCAAGACAGGGTGGGAAGATGGGACAGGGACAGCTGGCAGTAGCAGGTAATGCCTGAACCCCATCCCAAAGGAAGACTGGGATTCAGCCAAAGACTTGGAAGGCTGAACCAGCAGAGGAAACAGTTTACAAAGGGCTGGCTGGCATGATGTCCAGTGTGGGTGTGTGGCTGTATGGCTGGGGTGGCATGAGAAAGCCAGCAAACTCTGCACAAAGGACTTCTGCACAATTATCTTTCTGAAGTTCTCTGAACCTCAGTTTTCCTACCTTGGCAATAAACGAATCATAAAATCTTCCTTTTGGAGGAGGGCTTAAGGAATCTGCCCAGAGTCTCAGGACTAGAAAAAGGAAGACCCCGATATGATCTGGAAATCCCCGCTCTCTATCATTTTCCCCAGGCCACGGCTGCTCCTCAGAAAGTCTCCTTGCCCTTCCCACGCAGGCTGGGGCAACTTCGGTGTTTTTTAAAGACATGATGCATTAAAGAATGGAAAACATTTTGTGTTATATTTTAATCACTTAAAATTAACACATCATTGCTTTTAATACATACACACAAAATACAATGAAATATTGTGCTATTCAAAATGGATTATGGACTAAAACTGTATTAATTCATAGTTCATTACAGGCCATGTGTTCTGGTAATGGAACAGAGAATTTAATTCATATAATGAACGTTTTCATGTTTCAGCCCCTTTACTGACTCCCTGTGACTCTCCAAGGCCTCATTTAGAGATGAACCTTTGAGTGCCTTGGTGAATGAGAAGCCTGAACAGCCTGCGGACCTAGACCCTGTTTATGTCTACTTGCAGCAAGAAAGCAAAATTGTACATCAGAATCATCTGGGGAGCTTTTAAAACATATTGAAGCCCAAGCCCCCCTTCACATTCTGATTCAACGGGTCTAAAGTGGGGTCCAGGCATGATAATATTTTTAAAAGCTCCCCAGTTGATGCTAAGGTAAAGCCAGGGTCCAAAAATACCACTACCAAAAGTAGGAGAGATGGAGGAAAGAATTCTTTAAAGTTTTATCAGCTCATTTGCAGATATTTGTTTAGAAGACAAACAATGGTAACAATAGATGAACAAATGGAAGCAGAAGAAAGGTTCAATACAAGCCTCGCCAAGGGCAATCTGGTGGTAAAAGAGCAGCAGAGCCCTGGTGAGCAGGCAGAGCATGGAAGCTCCACGGAGGCCCAGCCATGCAGAACAGCGAATCCAGTGTTTGCACATTAGGGCATGGGAAGGAATCCAAAAGAATTGTGAACAGTGTGCTAAAGTTTGCTGATTCAGTTTGCAAATGTCATGTGGCAGCACCCTGACTGGGCAGTTATAAGGTCCCCAGAGTGCATGGAGAGGCAACCACTGGGCCTCAACCCCCACGTTGGAGATGCTAGAGCTAATCAGAGGCAGCCCCTATGGGAACCAGGCAGATGTAATTGCACCAAGAGAGACAAGGTTCTCAGGCCATAACCAGGATGGCTGATAATCTACTGCTGACACACAGATGTATGCACCCAGAAACTTAGAAGGCAGTTTTCTGTCTCTGACCTCAGTCTATTATACCTGGGGACAGCAGTGGGTTTTATTTATAGGTTCCCAAGAACCTATAAATAAAATTATTCTGAGAGCTAACTCATAGATTGTAAGAGTCACTCTAAGGAGAATGTTCCTTGCAACACACCAAGATGATTGTTAATTAAACTAGAAATTACTGATCAAAAGCAGGTGGCTGTTTGCTGTGGACGCACAGAATACAGAGGAGGGACCGGTTGCTGTGCTTGCTAAGATTGGAGACATGGTGGCCATCAGCTCCCTGACCTGTTCCTGTGCTTGCCAAGCTCTATACTGGAGACATGGTGGCCACCAGGTCCTCAGCCTCCACTGCCACTGGCTTGGTGTGGGCCACCATGTCTGGTTTATCACAAAGCCTCCGATCTGGTCTCTCTGCTTCTGCCTTTGCCCAAAGTGTCCTTGTCACATGAGGCAGATCATGTTCTTTCCTGCTTAACATCCCTGGGTACCTCACATCTCATTCAGAGAAAAAGCCAAAGTCCTCAGAGCAGCCTGTAGGACCCTCTACGACCTGGACCCTTCCCCACTCACCTCTGGGTGCATCTCCTCCTCCCCAGCCTGCATCCCCCATCCCCTCCCACCCTTCTCCCACTCCAGCCATACTGTCCCTGGCTGTGCTCCTGCCTCAGGGCCTTTGCACCGACTGTGGAAGCTCTGGAATGTTCCTCCCATGGTCTTCCACATACTTCACTCTCAGTCCTTCAGGTCTTTAGGTTCAGAGGCCTTTCCTGACCACCTCACTTAAAATAACAAATTCTCCTCACGCTCCCTCCCTCTTCCTCGCTTAGTTTTTCCCCATAGCACTTACCACCTTCTCCGTATCATCTAGTTCACTAATCTATTTCATTATTATTGCCTCACCTACCACCTAGAATGTAAATTTTTGTTGATTTTGACCGAAGCATAACAAGCATTCAATAAGTATCTATAGAATGAAGGAATCTATCAGTCCCGGCGTCCAGGATGTCTCCACTGTGCCAATGGCTTCATCAAGCTTTTCAAGCAAAATGACTCCAATGTGTGCGGGCACTGGGGTGACTACCTTTCTCACAGCAACCTTTAGATGACGATGATTTGGTTTCCCACAGGGTCTGTCCAGAGGACAGAATATGCTGGTCCGAAGTCTGGTCTCATTGAAAGTTTTGTATGAAACAGTCAAAGAACCAGCATGATGATTTATGACTTTTTCATCTTATTAAGGGCTTCAGAATGCAAAAGCTCTGATGGTGGTGAATTCCTTGGTCTTAGCCTTTTTAGACCCCTTGGGCCACCCCCTCGGAGGCCAGATTTCCTCACGAGGAATCGGCCTGAGCCTCTCTTTCAAACTCTGCTAGATGTGTTTAGGGAGAACAAACGGCAGCAACTTGGCAGACGCAGATCTGACAGTCAAAATGCCAGCCGCTCATGAATGTCTCAGAAGGGTGTGATGCGTGGTAATGGGTCACGTCACCGAGGCACAGATTTGAATTCCACAGGCTGGTGGACAGACACAGCACCCACAGCGGAACAAAGCCAGCACTGTGGCTACTCTCTCCTCCTGGAGCCAAGTCCTCCATTCTCCTGAAACTAGCACAGAGGTCTGTCTTTGTGAAAAGCTGCCCTTCCTAAGAAGGCTGACTGCTGGTGCTGGTGATGCCAACACTGAGGGCCAGCATATCACTATTTTATTTCTTTCATAAAGGGCAATTTAGGATTGTGCACACATAGAGGATCACAAAGGTCTCTGTTCCTAAAACCACAGTTCTGCTGTACTTACTGCTCTGGGCCTGGTGTGCTCCAGGGACCCCAGAGAAAGTGTAAGATGGGATAGGCCTTGTCTTCCAGGAGACCACCACATCGCCACTTAATCAGGGCTTGTATGTTTGCTTGGCAGTCTCAAGTAAATTGGAAAAGAATTAAGATTGCAAGCTGTGGAGTCAGGTGACTGCATTCAAATCCCAGCTCTGCCGCTTTACGTGACCATTACGGAATATCTGTAAGCCTGTTTCCTCTTTGTAAAATGGTTTTGTAGGAGAGTTCCATAGATCCAAGAATGAATGTAATGGCAGTATCATTCCTAGAGCAAAATAAACACTCGATGTGGTAAGAAAAAGAAACTGATACTAGCCCAAGATGTTACGTAATTAGTTGCAAAATGCCATCACAAAAGTGATCGGAGGGCGGAGAAGAGACAAGACACTGGGATTAGAGAGTATCGTGGAAGGCTTCACAGGGAAGGGAGGAGAAGGATTTTTGGTTCAGAAGACAAAAGAATACCTGGTACCATATAAAACAACAGACTATGGTCCAGTGACATCTGTCTTTACTGCCTACATTACACATTCTCTTAACAGTCCATTTCCTAATGCTGTTGAATTTTCGCAAAGTAACACAATGAAGATTGACTTGATCGTTGAGTCCACTGTCCAAACAAGACAGTTCTTCCTGTGTCTTGTACAATTCACTGCCGGGTCTCGAGGGAGTTGGCACAGAGCTGCAGCTCCACCCACCTTTTGACATTTTTTTTTTCTAGTCCCCTTGTCAAATTTAACATTTATTTCGTTATTTTAAAAATAGGAAATACAGTCAATCGTTCAAATTCAAAAGAGATAATAGGGAATACAGTAAGTTTCCCTCCTGTCCCCATTCCCATTCCTGAAAGCAAATAATGTTGCCTTGCTACTAATTATCTGCATTTACTTTCATAAATAATCTACACATAGGCCAGGCACAGTGACTTATGCCTGTAATCCCAGCACTTTGGGAGGCCGAGGCAGGTGGATCACCTGAGGTCAGGAGTTTGAGATCAGCCTGGCCAACATGGTGAAACACCGTCTCTACTAAAAATACAAAAATTAGCCAGGTGTGGTGGCAGACATCTGTAATCCCAGGTACTTGGGAGGCTGAGGGCATGAGAATCACTTGAACCCGGGAGGCGGAGGTTGCAGTGAGCTGAGATTGTGCCACTGTACTCCAGCCTGGGCGATAGAGCAAGACTCCATCTCAAAATAATAATAATAATAATAACAACAATCTACCGCATATATAAGCAAACACATTCACTTTGTTTTACTCAAAGGGTAGCATATAAATATTTCTCTGCCTCTTTTTTTTTGTTTAATTTTTCCTAGGAAAATTCTATATTGGTATATGAAGAGCTTCCTCATTTTTTTTTTTTTTAATGATAGATACCTACAGTTTTTAATCCTTCAGAAAGCTGAGAAATTTGTTATGAGATGACCTGTCAGCATAAGTACCTAAAAGATCCAATTTTCTTTCCATTGATTCTGGGATAGGAGCCACGAAAAAAGCAACATTTGTGAAGAAAGCTCCTTTACTCTGGAATCACAGGTTTCACTTTCCCCATAAGTCCTTCGTTTCATGCAGGAAACACAGACTTACGGACTTGACACTCTCGGGAGGTTACAGCCACATGCGAATATGTAGTTAGCATCTAGGTAACTCAGTTGGCTTACAAGAGTTCACAAACAGCAGCCAAGTAATTTTTTAAAAAGTGACTAAAAATACAGATTCTGAACAAACACCAACAGAAGCATCATCAGCTTTAAGCTGAACCTTAATTTGGTAAATCCTAAACTGCACTCCAATATTTTAAAGATTTTTCATGCAAAAGGAACTATTTTGAACTAAGACTCTGCATTCTTTTAAAACTGCTGGGTTGAACAAAAGTGGAACAAACAAGTTGCCTAATCAAACTTGGTCTACGCTAATATTTTGATTCAAGGCATGGCTGCTGCAAAAGCCACTCAGAGGCACTAAATTCAACTTCCCAGAGTGACACATTGACCATGATCTTACAACGTCTGTATCTAACACGAGGCCAGGGCTGGGATAGTGAACATAGAGTAGTCTGCCTCTCTCTGTCCTAGGTCTCAAGAACATATTTTTAGGATGTAAAAAGAATTCAATAAAATCACTATTAATTTGGTGAATAAAGACAAATTCTGAACTGTCTTTTTCAGATATTCCTAGTTAGAGCTACAGGACAAATTCTTAAACATATTAGCACTTAGCTTTTGGAGACCAAGGGGGAGCCTTGCTGCAAAGGGCTATCTCTGGAGAGCTGAGCCCCTCCCCACCCTAACAGGAGGTGTTGGTGGGTCTGAGAAGCAGTGGAGAAGTAGGTTTCCAGGCAGAGTAAAAAGGATGCTGTGCCAGGGCTCTGCAAGACAGGAAGCTGGAATGGGGTTTGGTCCTGTGACCCAGGTGGGCAAAGTGGGCAGAAGGTGAAGTTACCAGGGCTAATGCAGGAACCTCTGCCTACCTGGGACCCAAGGGTGAACACCTTAATTTTCCATAGCACAGCTGACACAGTGTTCTTATTATTTAAATCCTGCAGCTCTCCCTTTCTCACATAACCACAGAGGGTCTTTACTCTCTCCATACTGTCAATGCCTTGGGCTCAGGGCTTTCCACCTGCCATTCATTTCTCATAATATGTCCACAAAGGGGATTGTATAGTTGGCCCTCAGTATCTGTGGGTTCCACATCTGTGGATCCAACCAATGGACCATTGAAAATATTCCAAAAAAATCCCTCAAACAATAGGGAGTAACAATACAAAAAAATACAATAAAAATACAACGGTGTAACAACTACTGACATAGCCTTGACACTGTATTAGGTATGACAAGGAATAAAGAGATGATTTGAAGTATACAGGAGAATGTGCATAGGTTATATGCAAATATTATGCCATTCTATGACTTGAACATCTACAGATTTTGGTATCTGCAGGGAGTGGGGTGGGATTGGGGTATCCTGGAACCAATGCCCTGCAGATACTGAGGGATGACTGTATACCCCATTATAGATAAGAAAACTGACTCAGGTTAAGTCACTAGCACATGGTCACATGATGTTCAGGAACAGAACTTTTACTAAGTACCTACTTCTAAAATTGTTATCATCTCCCATGTTTGTCGCAGAGGGAGTATTGCAAAATGGTTAAGGCTTCACATGGTGGTTAATCTAATACCCTCCAGAATTCAATACAATCTAAGTCAGTCAATCACACAATTGAGGAAACTGAAGGTCAGAGCTGGGTTAGTGAGTTGCCTGAGGTCAGAGAGTGGAGCAACTAGGATCTGACCCAGGTCTCTGGCTCCAAATTGCTGCCTTTCTCACTGATATGCTGGGTCAGCTTGCAGAGAAGCTCAACAACTCAGCAATTCCATCCTGAGAGCCATTTCCTGGAGTGACAGCAAATTTAAACCACTGCAAAAATAAGGTCTAATGCATCTGGCCACTTCAAACTTACAGATCAATTCCAGGGTAGGCTGATGGGACACACAGCAACAAAATACCACACACCGTGTTTTTAAGCTCCCTTGAAGGTGGCTTCAAATGGACAATTGGTCTTGCCTTTGGCATGCTTCTGGTACAAGTCACCCAATGAAGCTGAAATGGCCTTTAAGACAGGCAGGCAGTTTGAGAAGCTCTGACACAGGGATGATAGGATTGAGACATTCTGGGATCAGGGCCAAGTAGGGAAGACTTGTGATCCCTGGAAAGGCTATAGCCATGAGCCAATCCCAGATTAACTTCCCCCACCTCAGAGGCCTGGCTTCCACTGCTGGGTTTTTCTAGTTTCCTGCCCATGGAGCCCTAGCACAGCAGCATCCCTCTCTACACTGCCTAGAAGTCTACCCTGCCACTCTTCAAACTCTCCAGAGCTCATTTCTCAGCAAATTCTCTGTTGCTGTCACCTGAGTCCCACCTGTGACCAAGTGGTACTCATGAGTAACCCTGACTCTGACCAACTGGAGTTAAACTTTCGACCTGTGGTTCTGCCAAGGCCATTCTTACGGCAACTGGAATGTGCTTCTATTGTCATTGCATGGAGGTGGAAGCTGGAGAGAAGGGGAAACAGTCAGTTTTGGACCCTTTCTCTCACTCTTCGTAACAATACTGGAAGGTAACATCTGGCACGCTTCCCAGTCTATGTAAGATTGCAGTCAGCCCTTCTGCTGACAGACCCGGCACAGCACCACAGACTCTCCGCTTTTCCAGCAGAAATGGGTGCAAACAGCAGATTCTGGGAAGTTCCCTTTGTACTTCTGTGCCCAGTGCCCAAAGAATGATGGAATCCCTATCATTCCAGCAGTGGAGACTTGGGAAGATATTAGGGATTTCTGAAAAGCAGAGAAATTGCATTCAGTGTAATCTAGTTTAAAAAGAATAGGCTTCAGCCAGATCCCAATTTGAATCTCAGCTCTGTCATTTAGTTTGTGTGATCTTGGTCAAAAGAAACTAGACCTCACTGATCTCTTTAACTCATCTATAAACTAGAGATATTATCTTCCTCATAGCTTCATTGTGAGGATGACCAGACAAAGGTCATCTTAAGAGGTGTCAGCCATGTCCTTTCTTCTCTTGCATACTTTTAAGTGTACCTCTCCTTCTCACAGCCTCCCCAAACCAAAGGTGATTTGTCCAGATGTCCATCACTGGTCCAAGTATATCTGTGAACTAAAAGATGGCTAGGCCATTTTAGACATTACAAGATGATAAGAAAGGCAGGCCAGGAGAAAAAATATATATGTGTAAAACAAATCTGTAAAGATAAGCAGATACAAGACTACAAAGCCCCACAAAGAGGGCAAGCTTTGTCAAATGGGACTTTGGCCCCTTGCAAGATTTGCCAGGTCCCATAGCCATAATATTTTGGCTTATGTGTGTTGGAGTTTGCCTATTTATGGCAACCAACAGACAGTATGTGAAGTACTCAAGCACCTGCTTCTGTCTCAGGTGTTGGACTCATGGGAGCTACTATTTCAAAACCTCTCACTCACAACTTACTGCTATGTGCTTAATTCCTGATGTCACTAATGTAAGCAGATACTCCATGGCACTATCTGAATAACTACGGTTTTAAATTAATCAAATTAGCTACAGTGTTTGATGAATAATTTCTATGGTAACCACAGATGAAGCTCGAGACAGAGAACATGCTCTTCTACTTTTTTGTGTAATTCTTCACATTAAATAAATGCCCCCTTGACAAGTGGAGAAAAAATAATTATAATATTCCATTGAAGCTCAGAAATAAAGCAACCTGTTTATTTTTTAAAAAGATAAACATGGCTGATCTGCACTAATCATAACATTTTGAAGGAAATAAAACAATATTCAACATTTCTAGACTACAAATAAATAAAACCCTGTTTTACTTATTCTGTTAACCAAAGATGAAATTGGAAATGAGAAAACTGAATGCTTATGGATTTAAAGGTACCAGACATGGCATTTGATTTTTAGAAAATGAAGACATAAATGGAAAATGGCTATGGCAATGAACTTAAGAATGACATTTAAAAGTTTATACACAAACTTTACATACTTGACAGACTCAAATATTTTTCAAGTCCTTAGTTATGAGAACAGCAGCAAAATTTAAGACAATTAAATATCGGCATGTAAGAATCTGCTGTATTATTGTGAATAAATGCAAAACAACTGTATCAGTGAAGCCTGGGAAAATCTCAATCACTATAATATTCATGCACTGGCTTTACGTTTCGCTTTCAAATGCGTTCCCTCATTCTGGGCACAAACTGGGTAGGTACCTTCATATACAACAGCTTGGATGGGGAACGAGGTCACACCGCATGGCTGTAGAACCAGTCTCGCTGCATTACAGTTACAGCACATCAACAACTCTGCCTAATTAAAACAGCAAAACCAGGCTCAAGTGCACACCCTGTGTTACAAACACATCACATATCAGGATTACAAATCATAGAAATAAAGACAAATAATGGCATGAAGGGCATGATAGTTTATTTTAAAAAATTGTACCACACTGATCATGATGACCAGCATACACATGATAATGGCTTTTCTCTTGGGTTTAACACTGCAGTAGTTTTGCATACTGCAATGTTTCAATAGGACCAAGAACGTTAGAGAATAAAAATCTTAGATGAAAATGAACACTAATAATTCTAGTGTCCTCCCCCATAGAATTAATGTAAACCCCTTATGAATCAGTGGCATTATAATGTTATGTGGTTATGAAGAATGAAAGTTCTCTTAGAAGTAGGCAGCATGAATTTATACTTATATAAGTATAACTTATACTTATACTTCCTTATACTTTCATCTTTAGTTTTTATAATTTAAGCTATGTCCACCCTGGCTAAAGTACAATCATACAATATACCTCAGATAATTTCCATGCTACCATTGCACAAGTTTAGTGATTTTACTATTAAAAAAAAAAATCAAACCACCATCAAAATAAAGAGGCAAATAAAAGTAATTTTTAAATCATTTGAAAAGCATGGTGCTTATCTGTCCAATACAGACTCAAACTTAAATGCTATAGTTGTAATTTCCAGACTTCTGCAAAATTAACATTTATATATACATATGGGTTTTGTTTATAGAACTGTATTTTGCAATCAACAAGCTTTAGAGAACAATATATTTGGTTACAGTTCCACATATCTGTAGTAAAGACAAAGCCACATAATGTTCATGATGTTAAATCTGGCTCTAAGTAACCTAAGGTACAAAATTTTGACCAAATATCAAAATGATAATCTGATCTTAAAAATTCAACCCATATGAAACTACTTTTTAGAGAGTAAATGTGCTGTTCAGTAATTATTTCAATAACCTTTACTGAGTATCTGCAAACTGATCCTTTTCTTTAATCTTTGTGACTCACCAATATTTCAAAGTGACCTCTTCACTTCTGTGTTACCATTTCAGTACCCAGGGATTTCTGAGGCAGCATAAGTTTGACTTCATAAAAACAGTAGATACTGTAACAGTGACAGTTTTTAAATCTGTAAACTCAATAATCACATTAGTTAGCTCAGCAACTATAAAAACATTGAGATTGGGGCACTGTAAGCCAGAATCTCTTTGTGCTTTTTAAATTAAGCTGCTTTTGAATCTTTTTGGTATTTATCAGCCATCTGTATTTCCCTTATAATAATAAAAGAATATATTTAAAATAAATTTTAAGGTTAAATGTCCTGCGGGGGCTCATCAAGACCTTTTTTTTTTTTTTTTTTTTTTTTTTTTTTTTAAACATAGTATAAATCAATTATCTTTTTCCTTCAGTATTTGGAATAGCAAAAATTATTTCTGGTCCCTCCTTAGATCAATCAACACCACTTTTCATAACATATAACACTGAAATTTACAGACATCCCTGAAAAGTTTTTAAGTAAACGAGTGAATCACAGTGGAGTCTCAATCAGTTAACAGTGTAGATCCATTTTTTTTTTTTAAAAACTGAATATTAAAAGAAATCTTCAAGCTAAAAACAAAAACAAAACCCTCCTAAGAACTAAAGCCAAGTGTGTGTTGTCAATGATTCGATACTTTTATCCCCTGACTGATTTAGACTCCTCCTCCTCATGTTGTAAGACATATTTGCTGAAATCTTCACGCCAAGCTTTTGGGACACCTGGGTGAAGAGGCTATGCTACTGTTGCATCTAAGGGAATAGTGGCACCATTTCTTCCCTAATAGACTTCATATCCAAAGATGAGCAATAAATCTCACTCCCCTGCCTTTACCAGCATGTTATCAGGAGATAATACTTGCTGTGCAAATTGATGACAGCTGATCCTCCCACCCCACCCCATCCCCTACTGCCAATATGAGGTTATCATCAGTTTGTCATTATATGCACTGGCCTTTCACTCTTTCAATCAGAAAAGCTGTGGCTTACTTTAAAAAGGTGGGGAAGGGACGGGGAGAAATGAAAAACCAAGAGTCTAAAGGCACAAGGTCGCATAGCTGCTCTAGTTGGAGTTTGTAAACAGAGAATAGGTTGAATTTAGGTAATCCCAATCTATGAGAGTAAAAAGGCATCCACAGCAGGCTTTTATCCAGCCAGCTTCTTTGAGACCCTTCATGGGTTTTGAGGTCTACAAAGTATGCACTAAAATACCCATACTTCAAAAAGCAATAAGGCAAATAGTATAATCATTATTCCAAAAGTTACAATGGTAGTGTAGGCATACATAGTATAATTTAGTTACAATGTGTGGTACTGTTTCTATTATATAACCATATTAACTGTTTATTTCCTACATAATTATAAATTCAGCTGGGTTTCAGTTGAACACAAAACCGTCCTTGTACCACCACTGATAGTTGGCAATAGCTCTTTGACAGCAGTTTTTATTCTGCTGTAGAAATTATCCTTGAACTGAAAAAGTCCACAATCCAATGTCCAGTCATTAAACACTATCATATTTGTGAAGAGCTTCTTCCAACTTCTGGGTAACTTTTTGGAAAAATATTATTTGTTGTTGTAAGAAATGCTGCATCTGTGATTTAAAGTCTCTTACTCGAATCTGATGGAAGTGGTGAATTTCAGCCAAAGTGGCAAAAGAAATAGTGTTACAGCGATCCTGAATGCCGTCAGCCTTCTGCACCTCCATCTTCCCTTCCTCCACGTGTCGCCTACTCTCCTTGACTTTGGTAAGAGCTCCTGTAGTTAAAAATAACAATTAATTAAAATCCTATATATCCACAAATCCCAATGACATAACTACATATTAAACAGAATCTTGGGCATTGCAAATAGTTGCCCAAACTACTTTCAATACCTTTGAAATTTAAAGTAAGGACCATAATTACTCATTTTAAAAAAAGAAGGAATCCAGTAAAGTTTCTGAAAACACTCCCTTTGTTAAAATTTCTCTTCAAAAACTAGTGTTTGCCATACTGACCAAGAATCTGTAGTATCTCATCTCCTCCAGGTAGAGATGCTATACATAATTGATAATAAACTGAAAGGAAATGTCCTTTAAAAGACGCAACAAGAAAATGCAGTTTTCACACGCTTAAAAGGTGTGACATCATTATTTCCACATATATTAAGAGAATTACACTGTTTATAAAAACATCCCATAAAGGATCCAAACCCACTTCCTCAGAAAGTCTCACTAAATAATTAAGACTCTAGAACCAGTCTCTGAAACAAGTTAGTACCAACACAGGTTGTGTTTTGGAATCATGTCACAGTCGTAGGGGGTGCTTGGCAATGTTGCCAGTCTACAATTGGAGGTCACCCTCATCAGGGTTGGCCAAGCCCATATCTTGTCATCCAGAGTAAACACCTAGCTGAAGTGCTCAACACACAGAAAGTGCCTGGTGAAGGGGTGAATTGCGAACACATGTCTGATTTTGACTTCACGTTGCATCGGGAGACCCACACCTGGAGTACAAGGGCTTTAATAAGAATTTGCCCCTTTTTTGGGACTATCAGGATTGTTGAGTGTTAACTCTGCCCCGATGATGACCTAGGAATGATGCCAGCGGTTCCATAATCTCATGCCTAGAAGTATCAACAGAGGGTGTTGCAGGGGTGGGGGTGAAAGATTGGCCACTCCGGCAGGTGCCATATGAAGGCAGGCCTTCCCCTGGAAGCACAGTCATACAAAGACACAAAAGATTGAGGATGTTTAGGGGTAGGAAATAGGCTATTCCTAAGTTCTTGGGAATGAGTAATGATAAAGCTGAAATCACTTGAACAAAGCCAGCTTAAGAATTCAGATTTCCCTACTGTGCCTAGCACTCATTCCACCAAACCATACTGAAAGACAAGACAGAACACAGAGAGAAGCAGCTAGAGTGCCTGGCTTGGCAGTCTGAGAACACAGTACTACTGAGGAGGGAACCAGGAACCTTGAGTAGAAGGAGGTACAGAAACTGAGAGACTTTGTTTCGGAAATGTTGTTTTACCCAATGGTGAAATATATGAGGGAAGATGCCCTATTTCTAAATTTCTTCAAATCTCCTACAGAATAATATAAAATACAATATTAAACAAAACCCTTAAGGTAAAGCAGTATGCTTTTTTGGCATAGTTCAAAGACCTGAGAAATGAAAAAGCACCAACAGCAAATTTCATCCATATAAATGTATGTGCAGGTGTGCACATATGTACACATTTATTTTCATTGATTTATTCTAAATGAGCCCTTTAAGTGAAAAGCAGCAAAGCCCTGAAACAAGAACACATGGGTACTGCAGCTGCAAGGAGCACACATGCCCACACCACTTCCACCTAAGCCATGGCAGAGAAGTGCGCTCTGCTAGACAGAGGAAGACCCCACCCCAGTTCTACTAAGAAGCCATCACTCTGAAAGTAAGGCCTTTTAAACATTTCTACTATGGCTGACAGTATCAGCAAAGCACTAAAATTTGCCTGCTTGAAGAGAAAGACATCTCCCCAACATAAAAAATTAGTAATAATTTATTGTAAAACATTTATCTTTGTTATATTTGTACAGGTTTCACATTTCATATACAGAAATTGAAGTTGAAAAGACAGGAGGGCCGGGAGCAGTGGCTCATGTCTGCAATCCTAACACTTTGGGAGGCTGAGGTGGGTGGATCACCTGAGGTCAGGAAATCGAGATCAGCCTGGCCAACATGGTAAAACTCCATCTCTACTGAAAATACAAAAATTAGCTGGGCGTGGTGGCAGGCACCTGTAATCCCAGCTACTCGGGAGGCTGAGGCAGGAGGATCACTTGAAGCAGGAAGGCAGAGGGTGCAGTGAGCTGAGATCACAACGCTGCACTCCACCCTGGGCAACAAGAGCAAAACTGTCTCAAAAAAAGAGAAAGAAGAAAAGACAAGACAAGAGGAAAGTATAACAGGTAAAACTACAGGAAAAAAAATTCAAAAAGACTGAGAATGTGTAGTGAAAAAATACATGTTTTATAATGATAAAGGGAATAGGAAATTAAAAGAGAAAAATCTCAAATGATTTGACTATATTTTCCATCTGATTTCAATCCAAGGTACCCGAGGAAGCCACAGTCCTATGTTCAAATGCTAAGGACCAGAATGCAGGATCCTGCCCTGCTCAGAGCCTGACCTACGTAACAGCTATTGCCTGTATTGGTAATATTCTGCAAGTATTACTTGCTCTAACTACTCTATGGCTTTTCACCATAGAGAATAGAGTCCAGTATAGAGAAGCTCTGAAACCTGGCCTTGAATTGGGTGAATGTCAACTAAGTTGCAGCTTGTCAAACTCCAAATTAGTTCACCATATTTTGAGAAACTGCATTGCGTTATATAGAATTACAGATGTGCACCCGTAACAACCAATTTAAAAATCAACAAGTCTAAGGCTTGCCACGGTGGCTTGTGCCTAAAATCCCGGCAATTTGGGAGGCTGAGGCAGGGGGATGGGCAAAGCCAGGAGTTTGAGACCAGCCTGGGCAACATGGTGAAACCCCATTCCTATGAAAAATACAAAAATTTAGCCAGTCCTGGCAGTGCACATCTATAGTCTCAGCTACTCCAGAGGCTGAGGTGGGAGGATCATCTGATTCCGGGAGGTTGAGGCTGCAATGAGCTGTGATCACAGTACTGCACCTCCAGCCTGCTGGGTGACAGAGTAAAACCCAATCTCAAAAAAAAAAAAAAAAAAAAAAAAAGAACAAGTCTAAAGTTTTTACAACTTATATCAGCATACATTTTCCAAAGTCTCGGATACAACAATGAGTATTAATACCTCTTTGAGGCCCCAGGATCTTGCCAGCATGTAATAACTTCAAGCTTCCTAAGCATACATACTAGAGAAGCCAAGAAGAATTTGGGACTCATTTTTAGTCAGGCATGGTGGCAGGCGCCTGTAATCCCAGGTACCCGGGAGGCTGAGGCAGGAGAATTGCTTGAACCCAGGAGGCAGAGGTTGCAATGAGCCAAGATGGCACCATTGCACTCCAGCCTGGGCAACAAGTGTGAAACTCCATCTTAAAAAAACCAAGAAAACAACAAAACGAAACAAAAAAAAACCAAAGACTCATTTTTTCCCCAAGTATGAATTTATTAAGTGAATAACACAAAATGTTGCTGTTTTTAAAAGTCCCCAAAAGGTTGGGCTCCCGGGTGATAATTTTAATGTGAACATTTATGGAAAGCCTGTCATGTATAGAGCACACTGATAGAACAGGGAGATTCAAACAGGAGCCACACCGCAAAGCACCGTCAGGGCAGGCAAACTACCCTGACACAAAGTGAGATAGGTCCACGAAGCACACAATTCTGCATGGGAGTTGAATACGGCTTTCTCCAAGATAACATGTGACCAATGTGACAACAGAAAATACTCAGAGGGCCTGCTACATGCGCACTGCGCTATGGATGGTGGCAGGGTGGAGGGTAGAGAATAGAATATCTGAACAGTAAATGGTAGCTGCTATAAATAGCAATAACATATGCTAGACATTTTCCATCTAACTTTCACTACAACTTTACAACAGACATTACTCCTAGTTTTACTACAAGGAAATTGAGGAAGTTATGCAACGTCTTTGAGCCTGACCGTCATCCACATAACCCAGCAGGAGGCTGAGATGGGATCTGACTGCATAACTGACTTCAAAGCAAGCACTACAACTATTTAGAAGAGAACGTGCTAGACAGGTGTGGTGACGCACACCTGTACTCCCAGCTACTCAGGAGGCTGAGGCAGGAGAGTCCAGGAATTCCAGGCTGCAGTGACCTGTGATCATGCCACTGCACTTCAGCCTGAGTAATAAAGCAAGACCCTGTCTAAAAAATTAAAAAATAAAAACTATATAAAATGGTAAACTAAGGTATTAAATAGCATACTTTAAATGTACAAATTTGTAGAATAAGGAGAGCTACGTGTAATCAAGGAAGATTATGTCTCCATAAAATTGCAGCCACAGATGTAGAACAAGTTTTTAAAAACAAAAATAACTTCCTTTAACTGAGATGTAACTAAATTGATTTTCTCCCAGATACACCTTCAAAAGAAAGTTAAAAGAAGATTAGCAATAAAACAAGTTGACGGTAATATACTTAGAACAAATTAAAAATCGAGAGTTCCTGAATATATCCTGAATTGAAGATAAGAGCTGTTAATGTTCAGAATGACAACGCCAAGGACCTTCCAACATCTGAAGCCAAATAAAAAAAGTTAACTCTTATAAAATACTTTGCAAAGGTTTACAATATATACATCTTTTCCCAAGAAAATAATTTCTTTTTTTAAAAACTAATCTCACAACTTTCCAACTTCCAATTAGTTTTTTTCTGTACACCTTTTAACAAACAGTAAAGGTATCAGTGCTCTCCTCCCTATGAAAACGGTAAGCTAATTATGGAAGTCAATTGACTAGTTCTGACCAGAAGTAAACAGGAAAAAAAAAATGACATCTTTTAAACAGCTCAAGTGATCCACAGACAGCATGAGTGTTTAACACTTGGGGACTAACACACAGAACCACTTTCTGGGGTTCCCAGGAAGCTTCCCTCTACCCACCTCTGCCTAACTCTGCCTAGCTCCTAACTCTGAGTTCAATCAAAAAGAAAGTGGAAACATATTTTTCCAATAGAAACAGTATTACAAGCGTTGGCTAGATGTGAGTGAAATAGTATTATTATTAGAAGTAGAATTTGGTTTTGTTACAAATGGTTGGGTTCTTACAGTTGATCTAACTGCTCAAACTGGGAATTATGTGTACATATTTTTAGGTTTCACAATTATCTTCATATTCAAAATTTTAAATATCACAAGAAAGGCAGAGAGCAAAATTTTCAGTTCTAGCACGTTGGAGGCAGAAACTATTGGAGCAGAGTTAGATGATCATAGACTTGCTACTTCTAGGATAACTTTAGAAATTAAGTAATTTGTAGCTGCCTAAGAAACAACTGCAGAGGTACAATACAACCAGCTGCAGAGCTGTAACAAAGTATGACAGCGTTTTTTCAGCATTCTCTGCAGAGCTGTAACAAAGTAGGAGAGCATTTTTAAAGCATTCTCAGGGCTATACTGCATTGTTTTTTAACCAAACCAGAGGAGTGTAAATGAAAACTAAAAATGTTGCCCAGAATCTAAATAACACAAGGGCTACACATTTTTATCACGGAACCAACATGAAAATAGGCAATAGCATCAAAAGCTCTGCTTTTTAAGAGGCTAATTTAGGAGGAACATGCCCCCGTGCCAGCCCCCTCCCCTCATAAACATCATATTGCCACCACGCTGCTTTCAAAACAGAAGAGGGAAATGAAAGAATGGGGGAGCAATTATACAATGAAGTCTAAGGTCAAAAGCATCACTGTTAGAACAAACAAAAGATCCCACAGTACTCATAGTTAGAACAGTTTTAAGATGAAAGAAAATAATAAACAGGTGTAATCAGAGGGAAAAACATTTTCCAACGACAATGTCACTGTAAACTGAAACTGCTTCTTGGGCTAAAGTAACAGACATTAGTTAGCTGCATCTGGAATAGCATGAACATATTACGATTTTATTATGAAAAGAAAGTTCAGGTGCACGTTAAATAGAGATTAAATAAGAGGCTGACAATACAGACCAGTGTGAATATACTCTTTAAAAAACCTACCAATGAAGTAATAACTTTTCCAATTCAGAAGAAAACACTATTTACACGTGAAGTAGTGCAGCCTTCCCAAGTTACAAAACTGAAAAGAAATTTTCTTCTTTCTGTCTCTCTATTTAATTTAAATTGTAGAGACAAGGTTTCACCATGTTGCCCAGGCCGGTCTCCAACACCTGAGCTCAAGCGATCCACCCGCCTCAGCCTCCCAAACTGCTGGGATTAAAAGCATAAGCCGCCGCCCCCAGCCTGAAAAATACATTCTTAAAATGAATCTGAAGTACAGGAAAAATAATTATTTAAAGTGAGGCAATAGATTTCAACGACATCCCAAGATAGTGATCCTGAATAGGCAATAGGAGCCCAGAGTGCCTCCCCCAGGCTGAGCCTCCAACACACTGCAGCTGTTTCTTCCTCAGGGGATCTCTGTGAAGGAGGCAGGAAGGATCCTAGAGTAAGCCCCTCCTAAAAAGGTTTACCTGTTGAAAGTGAAGTTTTGGTAGAGAGTTCAACTTAATTATTGCATTAGTTTGGTGGATTGCTCGAATTCTTCCACAGGATAGAAAGTGAACTCAGGAACTAAAAACCCTCAGTTCTAATTCCTAAAGGAGAGGAAGGAGCCGGAAGGCACCTTCTCACATTCCAGTCCTAGAGACGCCCTCTGGGGAAGGCTAGGCAGAGCTGCTTCCCAGGTGAGAACGGCAGAGCTGGCTCTCAGATTTTTTTTTTTTTTTTTTAATGCTAAAAAGGTCTTAGAAGAGTTTCTATACAATTCTCTCCATTCTACAAAGAAGAGGGTGAGCCACTTGTTCAAAGTCCCACAGCTAATTCATGGCAAAGACCCCACCTCCACCTGCCTGCCAGCCCTGGCATGTCCCATTCTCCCTTCCAAGCAGGGCATCCTCATTCAGGAGACCTACTACCTTTTTTGTGGGCATAGATTGAGTGGATTAAGGCCTGAGATGGAGACTTGAACCTGCTACATTGTTGAAAAGGATCCTTTCCTTTCTACATTTTGAGAATTAAAAGGAAAATTAAACCAATATTTTTACTTTGGTTTAGGATTTGTTATTAACAAAATCTCCTAGATTCCCAAGCTGATTCTGTACCTGTAAAATTCCCAACAGGGCTCATTTTCATATCAGTGCAATTGCCAAAGCTCAGAGAAAGGTACGTTGCCCCACTTTTCCATCACCAGTCCTAGCTCCAGAGAAAGCAAATGTCCTAAATTCACTTCCATCCCCCCTCCTACCATTTTTCTTTGTATCTAACCACTGTAAGCCATCTCGCAGCTCTAAAGGATGCTCAGGCTGAAATGAGGAAAGCAAGAAATAACTATGTTTTTGTTTATAATACGTATGTTCTCCATTTCAGAGGAATTATATTACTCATGTTTGCAATGAATATAAAACAATGAAAACAAAAGAATTTTTAATCATGTGACAAGGTTCATTAATATTACCTTAAAAGGCTCAAATTTTTAAAAATCATTTATAAATTATGAATTAGAAATCAGCACCATTTTCAAAAGCATCACACTATTTACATAGCATATCATTAAACTGTTTCCATCGGTAAAAACACTTAAGATTTCAATGCCAATTTTTTTCTAGAATGACAGTATGAGAGTAGTGAATCTCTTGAGTCATGTAGCCCATGTGCACATATTACGAATGCACTGCAAGCTGAAACTCAACGAGCACACTAGCAGATGCACTTGCACTGCACTAAACTTTTCTGTTTCATGTTCCTCTGCTTCTCATTCGCAGGGAGAAACAACTTGCCTGGAAATTTCTGACCCATCAAAGTGAGACGGGGGAAAAAAAGAAAAAAAAAAAAAAAGCAAACCCTCATACACTGTACTGCCGCAGGCATTTTAACCAGAATTTTCCTAGAAACTTCTGACCCATCAAAGTGAGACGGGGAGAAAAAAAAAGAAAAAAAAAAAAGCCCTCATACACTGTACTGCCTCAGCCATTTTAATCAGGCAAGGCCTTGCCCTCCGTTCAAAGAAGCTGTCTGGCCTCCTTCCTGTTTTCCCTCTTTCTGCCTGCCCCCAAACTCAGGCCCCCACGAGGCTTGCCATGGCTCCAAGAGGTCCCCGCCCAACCCCATCCAGTTCTTGTACCTGAACTTTGCCTTCTTTTCCTCAATCCAATCTCTTATTCTCAGTATGTTTTGTCTCTTCTAAGACTAATTATACAAAAGGCCCAGTCACTAAGCAACAGGAATCCAAAGCTACATTTTCTCCCTTAAAAAAAAAAAAAAAGAAAAAAGAAAGCACCTTATTTAATTTTGAAATCATGAATGTGCCAAAAACATTAACTTGATTTCTGTCTTCCAGGGGCCCTTCCCCAAAACACAGAAGCCCTGGTGTACGGGAAAGAACAGGAGACAGGCTGAAGGGCAACAGGGACAGCTGCTTAGAAGTGGCTCAAGACTGGACTCGGCCTGTTTTTCTTCATTCCCTGGCACATGTAACATGCTGAAAGAAAATGCTAATTTGGTCAACGTGGCCTATTGGGTTCTTATCCTTTCATTGCTGGGATCCACACCCTGGCCTTCCCTGCTAACTCCCCATTAACTTCTTCCCCTCCCCTTTCCTTCCTCCCTGTTGGTCTCCACCTACTTGTTGATTACCCTTCCCCCTCTCTGCTCTAATATTTATTTTTACTTTTTCATATTGTTTTGAGCAAAACGTCTCAAAAAGCAAAGGCCAGCATCCACTTAAAATAGAGAAGCAGGACGGCCATCCAGCCACTCGACCATCACGGAGGAGTGCCTGCGCTGTGCACACCTGTGCTCTGCACTTTGCGTGTCTCATTTTCTTCTCTTTAACCCTGAAATAAAAGTAATCATTGCCACCATTTTCAGAGGCAGAAAGTGAAACTCCGGGAAACTAAATAATTTTACTCAGTGTCCAGCTGCATGTGAACCTGGGTCTGCCCAACTCAGGCAATTCCCTTGTACGTGGCCGAAGGGGGAATGCCCTACCCATGGCAATCGCATAAGCCCCACAGACCGGCCTCAAACACAGCACACTACACTAGTACCCCGCGCCTCCTAGGAGCCTATGCCACTAACATAGGGATGAGCAACCCACAAACAACCTCCAGACCCTAAATACTATTCCTGCATGGATTCATACTAAGTGGGCTCCAGGATTTGGACCACATTAATAAACCCTGGAGGGTACAAAATTAATACTGAACTCGTCAGGGAAAGCAATTTTCTGAATGGACTAATAAAGGTCCCTAAAGTTAGTAACTATCAAAATTCAAAGATAATTTAAAATGCACTTTTAAATTCATAAATATAATAAATGACAAAGAGAACTTTTGAACCATTTTGAAAAGGAGGGAAGAGGAAAAAGACAAGCATAGTCAATTGCAAAAAGAAAAAAACCTGGTTGCTTGATGGAAAAAAAAAAAAAATCACTTAAAGAATTCAGGCCTCTAAGCTTGATTTCATCCTGAAGATATCATCAGTCTGTTTCAGGTAAAAGTGTTGCTATACTCTAATTAAGTAGTTCTTATAGTTTCATTCAGCAATCACCTAATGTCTAAAGGCAGAATGACATTCAGTTTGAATACCAATATTCACTTGAGTATAAATACCTTAAAACATGATTACTTTTACTTACTATGCATATGTATTCATACAGTTCACCTCATTCCAAAAATGAAGAGAGAAATCACATGATTGTACCTCTTGTGGTTTATTTGGCAAAACTGTTTCTTGCTGGTAATTTTATATATATAAAGGTTCTTGTGTTCCAGTCTATAATGAATGTTAAATACGTGATAAAATTACTAGGGTGATAGTTTCAGGAGAATTCTGAAAACACAGTGTCTTTATTTGAGAAGTATTTTTGGGTATGATGGCTAAAATGTTGCCTATAGCCAAGCAAATATAGATGAAGACTTTAAAATCTTGAGAATGAGAAAGAAAACCATGTATTGTTTCTTTTCTTAAAGAACTGATACCCATAGAATCTTAATAAAATAAGGTAGACATACTATCCTTGATAATGCTGACCATACAATGAAACTTTTAAAAAACTGACTTTGTAAAGTAAAACTCATATAATGGTTCAAATTCAGAGAACACAAATCGGGGTCTGAAGTCTGCAGTGCCCAGTTCTTTAATTACCTGAGGCATGTGCACAGATACTGGTACTGGTCTCTACCAAAAAAAAAAAAGCAACAGTAGATATGTTTGCAAGCTGCCAACACTTTTGACACATGACAACAAGCATATCTGTACCAAAGAAAAGAGTGAACTCGGGAAAGTACCTTTAATGAAAGGTAAAACCTTATTCTCTTTTTATCTAAATAGAAGCTGCTAAAATAAATCTAAACGGAAGTCCCACTAGATGGGGCCAGGAAGAGAGTAAAGTGGCCCTGCTCTTTAGAAGAGAAGCCAAGGCAAGGCGAGCCACACGCGCGGAGCCAGGGCACTTATGGGACCCTATCTGAGAGCACTGTGGTTCATGCTGGAGTTAGCAGAATATTTGCAAAGAATGCATTTCTTGTTTTCAGGTAATTTTCCAGTTTTTATCTGAAATTGTAAACGCCATTGTCCCAACTGCCACGTATGCCATGGTGGTACTGACTGGTGAACAGCACAAGCACTCTTCGTTATCCTGAGTACCACTTCACATCCCTTCACGATCACGAGGCTGTGGAGATAATTCCTGACTCAGCTGTTTTAAAGGTAAGGACACTCCTCACTCCTGTGGTTTTCCTGCTGCCTTGCACTGGCAGGGCCCAGGTGTCGGGTGGCTGAGAGTCTTTACTCTGACCACATTTGGACATCCTTGCATGAAATCATAAATAACCAACTAAACACAAAACAAAGCATCTAAAAATGTATCAAGTTTTAAAATATACGTGAAATACAAATCATAAAACGTGAAAATTTGCAGATTATCCACACTAACATCTGTCAGTATTTAGTTAAAAATGTCTTGCTGCAGACAATAGGTGGTTCTGGTGAAAATCACAAATGTCAACATAACTAAACACAATAAAAGGCCTGGAAAATAGGATTTTCTAAGACTCCCTTCAGCCCCATTCCTTGTCTTTCCTTTTAGTCCTGCTCCTCTTCTCAGTCTGCCTACCTCTTCTATCACTGGCTTCACTACTTTCTACCACCCAAACTTAAAACCTCTAAGGTAACACTAGATTCCTCAGGAGAGCCAGCGCCTCACCAGGTCCTGCCATGATACCTAGCAGGTGTCTCGAGTTCACCTGTTCCTTTCCAAAACCAACGCTTCCCCTGGAGTACTCTAAAAGCCTCCTCATCTCTGCCCGACCAAACAGGAGTAACTTCCAAAAGCCCTGCCTCAGGGAGCCAGGGTGCACCAGCAAAGGATGCCTCCGGAAACTCTCAGTTTAAATTTCTGTGGTTTGGCTGGGCGCGGTGACTCACACCTGTAATTCCAGGACTTTGGGAGGCTGAGGCAGGTAGATCACCTGAGGTCAGGAGTTCGAGACCAGCATGGCCAACATGGTGAAACCTTGTCTCTACTAAAAATACAAAAAATTAGCCGGGCGTGGTGGCCGGCACCTGTAATCGCAGCCACTCAGGAGGCTGAGGCAGGTGAATCGCTTGAACCCAGGAGGTGGAGGTTATGGTGAGCCGAGATTGCGCCACTGCACTCCAGCCTGGGTAATAAGAGCAAAAGTGTCTGTCTCAAAAAAAAAAAAAAAAAAATCTGTGGTTCAGCTCCTGTCTGCAAAATGGGTATAAGAAGAGCATTTACCTCAAAAGCTCCCATGAAGCTTAAATAGATATAATAAATATAAAACACAAAGCACCATGCTTGGCACACAGGAAGTCTTCAAAACATGATAGCTATTTTGATTATGATTAAATGTCACTCTTCAGTTTGAAACCTTTAGTGGCTGCTGACTGCCTGTAGAATAAGTCAATTTTCTAACAAGCATGTTACGTATTGTAGCATAAGAAGTACCAGTCTCAACTTAAGGCAAATAATGTGCTCGAATCCTAGCTCTCCTCATTAGCTCCGTGAGCCTAGAAATACTTAACTTCCCTGAGCCTCAGTTTTCACAGCCACCAAATGAGATGACACCACTTTGGGGGAGTTAAAAACTGCGCTGAGTTAAATAGTGTACCCCTAAAATCTACATGGAACCTTTGACTGTGACCTTTTTTGGAAATAGGGTCTCTGAATATGTAATTAGTTAAGGTAAGGTCATTCTGGATTAGGGTGGGCCCTGAATCTAGGACAACGGGTGTCCTTAAGAGAAGACAGGGACAGAGACACAGGGAGAATGCCACGTGAGGATGGAGGCACAGACTGAGGTGATCCAGCTGCAGAGCAAGGAAAACCAAGGGGTGCTGGCAACCACCAGAAGCTGGAGAGGCAAGGGAGGGGTCTCCCTTAGAGCCTCTAAAGGGAGCATGGCACTGCCACAATGTCCTTTCAGACTTCTTGTCTCTAGAACTCTAAGAGAATCCATTTCTGTTGTTGTAAATCACCCAGTTTGTAGGAATTTGTTACAGCAGCCACAGGAAACTAATACAATAGCTGATAATTAATGCTGAAAAATATTTTTCAGCATTATCAGCTACTGTATTAGTAACATAGTTACTCCATGTTACACACAAGGAAACAGAGGTTAAGAAGTGTGTGGCCCAAGGTTACACAGTGAAGCTGGCAGGAATTCAAACCCATCTGGTTTTATTTCATGCTAACAACCACACTGCTGTCATACCCATTCCTGCATGGAATTAAGACAAGGTATCGCTTCTGAATTTTCTAGTGGGGGGGAAAAAAAAGGACATATATAAAATGTTTGGAATACTGCTTATCACATAGTAAGTGCTCAATAAAGAGTAGCCACTCCCACTGCCCTAACCTGCTTGTCCTCCAAGTCAAGGGTCAGCAAACATTTTCTTTAAGGGCCAGACAGTAAGCATTTTAGGTTTTGCAGGTCAAGAGGGAAAACTGAGGTTATTATGTGGGGACTTATAGAACCATTAAACACAGAATCATTTAAAAATACAAAAACCATTTTTAGCTCAAGCACTGTAACAAACAGGTGCCTGGGTGAATCTGGCCCGTGGGCTGTAGTCTGCAGACCCCGCTCCAGGCCATCTCCAGGCATCTCTACTGGTGACCCAGAGCCTGTAATCTGCAGGCCATTTTGTACTTCTCCCTGTCCCTTACCCCACGCTGCAGGCAAGCAGCCCCTTCTGTGTCCTGCTCCCACCCCCATGGACACTCCCCCCGTTAGGATGTTATCACCTCTGGTCTGAATTACTGTGAGAGCTCTCCATTTCACTTAACCCCCAACCACGTTCTACACCTGCCGCCACAACCTGTCCATCTTAAGTGCAGGCCTGACCATGTCAGTATCCCATATGATCTTCCATGTTTCCTCTATCACCTCCAACAGCAGCTGTAAACCCAGCAGTACATCAAAAGCATGTGAGGAGCTTTTCAAAGAACACCAATGTCTAGGCAGCACAGACATTCTGATTCAGATCCAGGGTGGGGCCCCATTTTCTGCTGTATCCCCTCAGCAGCTGGTTCTGAGAGGCAGTCAAGATTGATCCCACATGGTTCGGCCCAGAATGCCCTTCCCCCACTCTGCCGGCTTGGCAAACTTCCACTTGTTTTCAAGACTCTTCTTAGACTGAGACTGGCAGAAGCCACCCCTGAACCTTCCCATCCACTCTCCATAATTACTCCTCCTTCTGTACTATTTCACATCATGGTGCATGTCCACGACTGTGTGTCGCACAGTACAGTGACAGCTCCTCACTTCAGTTCCCTTCACTGACCTGAGCACTGGGTACTTCGCTTATCAATTACTGTATGCTTATCAAACCCATGCTAAAGCATTTCAAGATCAGGAGTGCGCTCTCCCCCTATGCTCCTCCAAAAGTCACACTGTGACCATGTTTCAAAGGGAGAATCCAAATGCTGCCCACTCAAGCCTCTGACATAAACTGACAATTCCTCTCTATCCCCTGGACTCCCATGCACCGTCTTATTCGCAGCACTAAGTTAAATCTACCTTCTATCTCAGTCCTCTGTGCACACATTCTACTTCCCTCATGGAACTGAGAGAGCCTTCCATGAGGGCAAGTACCTCTACACATGAGCTCAGTGCTCCATGTGCATCCAAGTCAAGCAACAAGGTGAATGTATTCTCTGGATCTTGTGCTCTGAATTAAGCAAATGAGACCCCGGTAAAAATATTATAACTAAAACTTACTAATGAGGAAAATGTGTGTGTGTATATGTGTGTGTGTGCATGCGTAAGTTTAAACACCAATAATCAATATAAAGTGAAATCATGAGGTATACAATATTAATTCTCTGGCACTTTAAGCATTTTCAAACTTCCTCTCCCCTCCCCAGTGAATTACGGAAAGTCATTTCATAAACACATAACTCTAAGACTTTTAAATCACTCACATTGTTAATGACTTCATCCATAAAATACATCCAGATTCTATCTTTATTTCCTGTACACTTTTAGACTGTTATCCATCATCATATAAACGGAAAAACAAAAACATCTTATAAATCTATTTCAAGATCAACCAAGTAGCTACTGAGTGCTTACTTCATTAATTCAACAAGCATTCATTAAGTACTTGCTATGCATGTATAAAACAGTATTTAACAGCTACACAACACAGAAACATAAAAAACCCACACACTAATAACTGAGCACCGCATAAGACAATTATTCACAAAAGGACTACAATCCAAGGGGGATACTCCAAGGAAGGAGACTAGACCTGAAGATTGAAAGTGCTTGTGTTGGGGTGGGGAGACATGCAACAGAATGCATGAGCCTGATCTACCTAAAAGGAGAAAACTCAAGTCCTGATTGCTGCTCCCCACTGCTGTTCTGACAATTCTTATTGTAGGCCAGGCCAAAATTGCGGAGTCACCCTTGATGACTCCTCTTTCTCTCGCATGTCACATCCTTCACAATCCCATCCCTCAGGAAAACCTGTTGATTCTACCTCCAAAATATATCCGGAGGGGGATCCCCTCCCCTACCACCTCTGTTGTCTCCACTTTGGTTCAGGCCACCAGCATTTCTTACCCGGATTACTTGAGAATTTCCTACTAGCTCCCTGCTTCCATCCACCTTTGACTGCCCCACGCCATTCTATTCTCATTGCTCTGGACTAAGTCTGTTAATATGTCCAGTTGGATGTCATACCTTGGCTCAAAACCCTCTAATTGCATCCATCTGACTTGGGCTTTCATCCCAAGTCCTAACAGTGACCTGTAAAGCCTTGCAAATCTCACTTTCCATGACCTCATCTCCTAGGATCCTCTTAACTCCAACCACCTGGCCTTGCTGTTCCTCAACCTGCTTGGCACATGCCCACTCCAGGGCCTCACTTTAGCTAAACCCTCTGCCTGACAAGCTCTCCCCTGAGATGCCTACTTGGATGACTCCCCCGACTCCAGAGTGATTCAGGTCTCTGCTTAAATCTCACCTTCTCAATGAGACCTACTTTGAGCACTCTTTCTAGTACTTCATCCCGCCTCCCATGCCCTCTTTCCCTGCTCTACTTTTTTCTCCTAGCACATACCAAACTCCAACATACATTAAAACTTACTTCCTGTGTTTGTTTTTCATTGAGTGTCTCCACCCTGCTAGACTGCAAGCTCCACAAGGGTGGGGATCTTTGTTTTGGCCACTGATGCAACACTAGCATCTTGAATAGTGCCTAGACAATGAAGGGTACACACCTATTTGTTGAATAAAATCTAGTTTATCTTTTAGAGCATTCTATGAATAAATCTAATGATTTTAGCTCCCCTTCCTTCACTGTCCCCTTACCTGCTAAATAACAATTTATTTAGCAGAAGAGGAAAGTCAAATTACAGTGAGAGATAAGTCATAAGAAAAGGTACAGAAATGACATATGAACTAAAACTCGTTCAAATTAAAGTTTAATCAAGCTATAAGATCAATATCAGAGGCTGGGCTCAGTGGCTCATGCCTGTAATCCCAGCACTTTGGAAGGCCAAGGTGGGTGGGTAGATTGCTTGAGGCAGGAGTTTAAGACCAGCCTGGCCAACACGGTGAAACCCCATCTCTACTAAAAAAATATAAAAGTTAGCCAAGCTTGGTGGCACATGCCTGTAATCTCAGCTACTCAGGAGGCTGAGGCAGGAGAATCTTTTGAACTCGGGAGGCGGAGGTTGCAGTGAGCCGAGATCGCATCACTGCACTCCAGCCTGGGCAACAGAGCAAGCCTCCATCTTAAAAAAACTATCATAATTTATCTCTTTGGTGGTCCTATTAATTTGGGTCAGAGAGAAGTCGCTCCAGCTGTCTACCACACTGCAGCTTCAGAATACCTGGGAACCCTCACCAGGCGGCAGCAGGCCAGGTATTAATCACTTTTACATTCCAAGTTCCTAGTGAGGTAAGCCTGCAATGCATGTTTGCTGATCTGAACTAAACGTACATAAATGTTCTTTCACACCAATTGGTAAGGGCTTTTCATGCTCCCAGATAACAGTCACATGAACAGACAGAACACTATTAAAACCAGCCTGAAACAATGTCTAAAAGTTTCCTGGATACTTAAGACTAATCTTATTTTCTTAAAAAGTCAACTAACAAAATGGTACCTAGGAAATGATGAACCTCACTTTTACAGATGAGGAAACTGAAGCTCAGAAAGTTAAGTGATTTGCACCAGAATACAAGTGATTTGGGTTGGGGGGAGCCAGCAGGAGACAGTTAACATACACTCTTCAATGTGAACAACAACAAACCAGTTACTCCAAATAACATCGACATTTATCCCAGTTACCATTACTTCCGGTGTGCAATACAGGGCAAACTGATTAAAGTAGATATTTAATTGCTAGACTGAAGACTCCTTGAGCTTTTGTACTTTTGCCTGCAATTCGGGTGGCAATAGTTTGCCAGGAGGGATGATAAGATTACTGAAATTGTCCTTCAAAGGAGAGTGCTCCTATTTTTTTTCTTTTTTTTTTTTCCTTTTTAAGATACAAGGTCTCACTGTGTTGCTCTGGCTGGATTTGAACTCCTGGGCTCAAGTGACCCTCCTTCCTCAGCCTCTCAAGTAGCTGGGATTACAGGCATGTGCCACCATGCCTAGCTGCCATTGCCTTTTAAATTCACCTATTTTTCAAAACTAAACATTTAGTGACTAGCTACTATGAACCATAACATTTAATTATTATGCTGACCTTGTGAGGAAGTTCCCCCACTTGGCCAAAGATAACTGAGCATTACGCAGGTTAAAATAACTTGTCCAAAACTCCTCCACGCTCACACACTGGCTCTCCAGAGCCCATGCTGGTCCCGACAGGCCAGCTCCCATGGCGATGAGGCTCTGTACCCACGGCTTTTTGGCTTGGCTCTGCCCTTCACTGGCACAGCTCTCTCAGCAGACCCAGCCTAGTCTCATCCCCTTGGTGCAACTTCTGGGGCAGACTGGCCCATCCACCAGGCTCTCAGAAACCTGGCACAAGGAACTGCCGAGGCTGACTGACCTGTCTTTATAGCTAGTCAAAGAACTCACTAAAGACCAGAGGCCTACCCAGCCCTCCTGCAGACACCGGCAGAGCGGCCAGATTCTAGTTGGTGTTGTATAAATGTGGGATATGATACACGTCTGCCTTCCGGATATAATCTCGTCAAACAGAGCTCAGCATTACTCTGCCACTTTATAATCCTTTAGTTAATGATATGGAGCTTCAAAATTATATGGCAAATTAAATCTAACTTGATATTTAAACTTTGATTTAAAAATACATGAGGCAATACAATAATAGTTTTTTATTCAGCCCGAAGAGAAGGAACATGTTAAATAGTTTAAAGGAAGGGTTTGTAAGTGAATCACAGAACTTCTCACTTGTTTGGGTTCTGGCGTCATGCTTGGAAGTCCTAAGATGGCCAGACAGGACAACATTTCTGAACAAGGAAACCCCCTAGGCTCCCTGAGTTACTGGGAGGAGGGTGGGAGTGCAGGTCCTCTGCCTCCCTTCAGTCCCTCTGTGATCGGTGTGACTCTGAAGGCTATGTGGCTCAAAAAAGAAGTCTGAGAAACCCCTGACAGGATGGTGTGAGCAGTGCCCACACCCAGTTTCATGCCCAAGACTATCCTTGGGCAGTCACATTTATATTTTAACCAAGGAACTGAGTCATGTATTTCAAAAGCACTAAAGGTTACCTTATTTTCCCTAAGAAAACACAAACTGGGGCAAAGGGTAAGCCCCAGACCTGTTCTCTTTTTAGAGACATGAAGTCTTTTTAGAGAACATCTGGGGGTAAATGCAGCAGAGAGGAGAAATGGGTTCAACTAAAGATGGAGTGAAAACAAAAAGAATGAACAGCCTCAATTTCTAGCCCAGAGGTTTCAAAAATAAGGATGAATTTGCAATTTGCCCTGACTTCTTAGAGCTTTTTTCTGTATTCCTGGCACCACCTTTTCAGGGCTATTTTTAGCTACAGGAGAATGGGGAGCAGACAGGGAAGGTCTCAGTGTGGCCCAGCCTTACCTTGTGTGCCCTGCTGGGACTCCAGCTATCTTTAATTAATGTCTGAAGGACATGAGGCCAACTCTACTAGTAGTAAAAGGAAGCACAATGGTGAAATTCTACCCAGCAAGACTGATAGGCCCACTACTGGTATACCATTCCTGAGGTCCTGGGGCTATTTTTTATTGAAAAAAGGCTCCATCTGGGACACTTAAGAGAGCAATGAAGTAGATTTTGTATATTTAAGAGTACAGAAAACAGGACTTCCTATTTACTTATCTAGTAAAGTAAATACTAGATTTACTTTACACAGCCCAAACCGACAAATCAATTTAACATTATTATACACATTATTATACAAATGTCTAGAATAAAGACATTTCACTTAAAGGAACTCCCTCTAGCCATCTTTATTTAGTCCAAATTCCTAAACAAGGATGAAACCAGTATTTCTCATCATCTTTTACAGTCTTTCCTTTTTGCAATAACCCCAAGAGGTAAACCTAAAGCTTTTAAACCTCAACTTGCTGCCCCTAGATTTAGCTTTATTAAATATTAGAGATCAATCACATCTTTGGAAACAAAACTGAATATGCCAAGAAAGTAATAATAAAATATATTCCTCAGTACTACCCCAAACTCACCAACATCAACACCATAAAGATATACTGCAGACAGCCATGATAAAGAGGGAGAAAATAAAATGCTATCACTTAAGAAAAAAAAATCAAGACCACAAGGGTTACATTTCGGTGACAAACATGGGCACACTGCCTAGTCCGGGATCGATGAGCTGCCTATGAACAAAGAACTTAAAGGACTCATGTTAGGTCAAAGCAAAACACAAATAAAATTTTAGTAGATTCTGAATTCCCATCTAATGTACTGCAGACTACAGCAAACTACCATCTTTCTTCGCTCAACTCCATTAACCTAAATAGTTCTGTTTATCTAAGACTCCATTCATTGATGGAAAAAAATCAAAATTCCAGAATTCTCTTTTGGCTGAGGGAACTGTATCGCTTTCTTCACTTTTGCAGAAAGTGAGTACACTAAAACCATTATTAAAGAATGGGTTCAGTATTTAGTACAGTCAGGAAAATGTCAGCCCACCACATTTAAGAGTATTCGAGTTTTCCACCCTCATTTTGTAGCTGGGTTCTCACCAGGATGGCCTCAGACATCCGTCCCGAAACCAGTGTGTTTTCTGAATGGGACACAAAGGCACACTGCAAGAGATGCTCACACTACTGAAATGTCACTCAGGCAGAGTGCCTGGGAAGTTCAGCAAAGAAGAGTCTAGCAGGACTTGCTTCCCCTTCCCAGTTTTTATTAATTAAGCCTACATGGGAAGGAGGAGGTGCCATGAGATGACCAGGCAAAAATCAAGCTATCAGGAAAGTACATTAAAAGATAATAATTTGCTGGAGAAGCTTACGATGGGGTTGATAGTTAAACTGCAGCCAGCAGTTTAACACAGCATTGCCCAATAGAACTTTCAGCACTGATGGAAAAGTTCTATCATCTCTGTTGACCAATATTCAGTTCCTTAGTCACATTAGCCATATTTCAAGTGTGTAACAGTTGGAGTGGGGGAGGTGATGGAATTGAGGTGCTCTTTACAATCACAAGTCCTGAATACGCTCAAAAAGCTTTTATCCTGGCTTATGATATTTGTCTCATCTATACTCCTAAAAATGGCCTACACTAGCATCCTTGATAAACACTGGCTATAAGCAAATGCTTTTAGCCTTATGTGCTGCACACTGTCACTTTAAATGGTAGTACTTTCTAAAGATGTGTCATCTAGGGACATAGGCTCACTGTACATTACACACCAAGATTACAGCAGAAACAAACTATACTGAATATCAACTGCTGTTCTTTTCAAAGTTCCTAGAGATTATGTTTAGTGCTCTTGAATCTGTTTAAGCCACATAAAATGATACTGGTTTTAATGAAGGAAGTTTTTCAAATCCCAAGTGACAGGCGACAAATCCAGTTCTATAATTAAAAAAAGATAAACTAGGCTGGGCATGGTGGTTCACGCTTGTAATCCCAGCACTTTGGGAGGCTGAGCTGGGAGGATTGCTTGAGCCCAAGAGTTAGAGACAAGCCTGGGCAACATAGCAAGACACTTGTCTCTACAAAATAAATAAATAAGTAAGTAAATAAACTACATATTTTTTGTTTTTTTTGTTTTGGACACAGGGTCTTGCTCTGTTACCCAAGCTGGAGGACAATGGTTCAATTATGGCTCACTGCAACCTCAAATAAACTCCTATCCTCAAGCAATCCTCCAGTCTCAGCCTCCCTAGTAGCTAGGACTATAGGTATGAGCCACCATGCCACGCTAACTTCCTTATTTTTTGTAGACATGGGAATCTCCCTATGTTGCCCAGGCTGGTCTCAAACTCCTGGCGTTAAAGCAATCCTCCTGCCTCGACCTCCCAAAATGCTGGGATTACAGGCGTGATCCTGGCCATAACCAGATGGTTTAATAGATCAAGTAGACCATTGCTATAAACTCAAAATAGATATTAGAACACACACCATACTTTTTCTAATACATAATTTCAAAAGCAGGCCACTTGACAAAGGCTTGAGTGCATGGTGTGATTGACAGTGAATGAACTGATGCCAACCTAAAGTAGACAGACACCGGCGGCCCAGCACACATGTCCAAGTGTCTGTACTTGGTTCCATCCTTTCAACTATTTACTGGTAATTTGCACAAACTCACAGAAATGTGTAAAAGGGCAGCCAGCATAGGTCCAGAATGATGTAACACAATGGAATTTAAACGCTAAGTCCTTCCATTAAGGCTCACAAAGGGAGTTCCACCAACATCAGTCAAAAAAGTCAAAGATTCATAATAATTTACATTTTTTAAAAAAGGCATAGGGAATGTAAATACAGGTTTAATATAGGCCAACAGCAATGTGATTGCACAAAAAGCGAATTCAATATTAGACTGCATTTACAAATTGCAAATTGCCAAGAAAGTTACCGCTCTCTACTAAAATTAGTACTGATGTCCAGGGCACTCCCTTTCAGCAGCAGCAACAAGACTGAAAGCGTTTGATCATTCTCCCAGCAAGCCCCTTTCCCCATAAGAGTCAGAAGACCAGTCACACATTTGGAAGGGGAAGGAGAGAAGCAGAGAGGAAGGAAGCGAGACTGCTGTCTCCAAATGTCTGAAGGCGGTCCCAGGGAACAGAAAGACAATCAAGGGAGGCAAACTTCAGTTCAATGCAAGAAAAGACATGCCAGAGATTAGGATTGCTCATAAACGGACTGGCCCACAAGAAAGGCAGTGAGCATTTCATCAGTAAAGGCCAGACCTGCTCAGGAAACAGGGACAGTAGGCTTCCCTGCTGCCTAGCCGCCCCTACACTGGACTTTCACAGGCAAGACTGCCTCACTAACTCCCACACCTCCCCATTCTCTCAATCAAGGCATTATATCAGAATGCACATTAGTGAGAAATGTTAAGACAAGGACTACTGCTATATATATATTTTTTAATTTGCAAATTCCAGTGCTTTAGCAAAGGTCAGAGACACTAACAACTATTAATAACTCATGAACTCTGACAGTTGGACAGCTAACTTACAGGGATACCAGTAACGCCGCTCTCAGATCCAATCCTCAGATTATATTCACTCTACGTCGTTTCCCTATACAATTTTCCTAAACAACGTTCTCAATTTCAGTACATTAATGATTCCAAACTCAAAATGAGTACGCTTTTCCTAAAATTAGGGTTTTTACTTCACTTCACAAAGTAAATTAGGGTTTTTACTTTACTTCGCGAAGGTTGCAGGCAAGAATTCTTTGCAGGAAGTTCTTAAGCTCAGAGAATTGATCTTAAGTCCTCTACCGAAGCAGAGATTGAGAGGTGTGGAAGGGTGAAAGCAGATTTCTCTTTATTTACAGACATCCGTTCTTCTCCACTATTTCCTCACTTTTTGAAACCGATCACTAAGTGACAGTGCAGTGTTCAAAGAGATGCCCAACATGGTTTGGGTCCCCTTCTAATTCTACCCTCGTCTGAAGATTACAGATCTGAGCAGCTCATTACTCAACTATTCAAACTCTAAAACTATAGCACTCTTATCAAAGGTACTCTTTGAACCTTCGAGAAAGAGTACTCACTCCCTACTGGGAGATACTCGAGGAGGAAGCTGCCTGTCGAGCAATCCACCTTACACTCGGGAAAAGAGCCAGGCGTCCACGTCTCTGCTCGCTTCCCCACCGGTAGAATATGAGTCTACCAGTACTACCACCCACAGTAGTACTGCTGTCGAAGTCACCCCTTTCAGCCTGCACAATACACTCCATATCACCTGATCTAAGGGCCAGGCTTTACCTTTCTGAACGTGGATGATGTCCGGGAAGTTGGCCAGATGCCCCTGATACAGTGCTAATAGGTCCATGACGGGATCCAGGTCCTGCCTGGGCTGCTCCGCGAAGAGCTCGCCAATGGCGTCATAGGCATCTCCGGTGAAGGCGATGGCCTGGTTCAGGCCCACCGAGAAGGCCTGCTGGTCCAGCTCAAAGGCCTGGCTGAGGCCGCGGAAGGACTGGCCCACCTTCTGATACTCCTTTTTGAAGCCAGTCACCTGCTTGCGCGCGAACTCGTTGGCGGTGTGGTTGAGCTGCAGCGCGCTGTCGTCCATCTTCTTGGTGAAGCACTTGAAGCCGTCGATCTTGCTCTCCACCTCCTGCAGGTCAAGGGCAGCGGCGGGGGGTGTGCTGAGGGTCAGGAAGAAGTTGGCACCCACCATCTCGTCCTTCTCGGCCTTCCTCTTGCCCTGCTTCCAGGCTTTCTCGTCGGTGCTGCTGGGGCACGTCAGGAAGTGCTGGAAGACGTCGCACTGAGCCAGCACCGGGTGGCTGGCCATGTGGTTCATCCACCAAATCAGGCCCTTCCTTCGCTTAGAGATGAAGTCCTCCTCGAAGCGGCCGGTGGCCTGCTTCTCGGGCAGGTGGGGCACGGAGATGACCGGGAACTTCTCCGCCAGGCGAGCGTACAGCCAGTCGAAGTGCTTGTAGCGCCGATGCACCGGCACCTGCGTGTGCGTGGGCACCAGCTTGTAAGAGATGTAGCTCTTCATGCCCTTGAACTTGGTCTGCTTGGTGGGGTCGTCGATGGTGCACTGGAACGGGTAGGGGTTCTCCTGCCACTCGGGGCCGTAGGGCCCCAGCACCACGCACAGCTTGTCCCCGTCCTTCACGAAGCCTGACGCCTCCCCCAGCACGAAGGCCTCCCCGCCGGACTTGACGAAGGTGGAGAAGCGGTTGAGGTTGCGGCTCACTGTGGCCGAGCTCTTGGCCCCCGACGGGTGGTGCTGCGGAGGCGCCGAGCCGCTGCGGGAGCCCAGGGACAGGTCGGAGCGCGTGGATAGGCGGTAGCGGCCGGCTGCGCCCACACCCGCCGAGGACGAGCCGTCGAGGTCCGGGTATGCTCCGCTGCCCAGAGCGCCCGGCTCGTCAGCCACCGTGGAGCTGTCGTCCCACTCGTCGTCCCAGTCATCATCGCTGCCCTGGCTGGCCTGGTAGCCGCCGTAGAGCTGCTGAGGCGACGGCTGCAGGGCGCCCCCACCGTACGGGAAGCCCGCGCCTGGCGGCTGGAAGGTGCTCGGAGGCGGCGCCTGCTGTGGCTGAAGCAGCGGCTGGAAGGTGTCTGGCGGCGGCTTGAAGGAGGCGGGCGGCGCGGCGGGCAGGGGCTCGAAGCCCCCGGGGGGCACATTGGCGTAGCGTGCCGGGGCGCTCGGGCCGCCGTCTCCCGCCAGGCTGGGCTCTGGGGCGCGGATCACCTGCACGTAGGAGGCTGGGAAGAGGCCGCGGTCGCCGCGGCTGTTGACCCCTTCGAGCCAGCCCTCGATGTCCTGTTCGCTGCACAGGCTCAGCACCTCGTGCTCCCGCAGCGAGATCTCGCCCGGGTTCTCAGACCTGAAGTCGTACAGCGCCCGGGCGCGCAACGCCATGGTCCCGGCGCCCTGACTAGCGGTCCCGACTCCCGGCGTCCCGAACCGAGGCCCACCTAAGGAGCCCGCGGTGCAGCTCGACCCTGGCGCGCGGACTGGAGCCCCCAAAGCGGCGAACCCACGCTGCCCGGACCCGCCGGTCGCGCCCTCCGCCCGCGGTGCCTCCACTTCGCAGTGCCGACTGCCTCGCTGCGCCGCCGCAGCCGCCACCGGTCGGGGGCGGGGCCGGCGGCCTCCCACGTCTCCAGCTGCGCTAATCCACGGCCGAGAGCCCATTGCCAGGCGAGAGCAAGCGATGGCCGAGCCGCCGAGCCCACCGCCCGCCTCGGCTTTGCGGCGGCCACTGCCCCCTCGTGGCCGGTGCTGCGAAGCCGGGCGCCATAGTGAGTGCAGCTGAAGGAGGTTTCTATTCCGAAATGAATTATCTGAGATTTTTTTAGTCTTTTAAGTTAAACATTCTCTAGAAAGTAAGTTAGTATTTGCATGCATGATAAACGTTTCCACTCTGAGCGCTCAGTGAATGCTCCTAGAATGGCTTAACCCACGCATGTAATATTTTGCAATGCGAATAAGTGATTGCACTAAGAAAACAGGACGCCTCTGCGGAGGGGCTGTTCGCCTATGGAGCGGGCTCCCTTCCCTCTTCTGCTCAAGGAGAGGAGATTGACAAGAACAAAGAGCGAGCCAGGGAAGGTGCTGTGATTGACAAAATTAGAAGCAAAGAGGGAGAGTTTCCAGTACAATAAATGTGCACACATTTATTACATGCATGTGTTGTCTCTCCTCCCAAAGATATATGTAGTGCAGTGAATGAGAGCTCAAACTTCGGAGCCAGGCTTCTAAATTTCAATCTGTGTTCTGACACTAACTAGCTGTATGACCTGGAGCAAGTCACTTATATCGTTCCTACCTCCAGGGGTTGTTGTGGGGATTTCATCATAAAGTAATCCCTGTTTTACAGATGAGGAAAGTGAAACAATATCTGGCAGGGTAAGCAGATTTGAAGGGTTTGCTGCTGCTTTTGCTGTTGTTATTGTTATTTGGGGGAAGCAAAATCCCTGGCCTCTTTCACAAAGGGAATAGGGGTACTAAACTCACAATTGCAGGGTATATGCACGAGGAAGCGTCCCAATGCTCACATTGCCACTCCTAGGATGAGGTCAGTGACCATCCATCCGTTGTCTCCATGTCTCACTATATTTATATTATTTTTAAGATAAATAGAACAAAAATGACTTCCTGAAATAATCAGTTCCAATCTATCGTTGCCTTGTTTCCTATCTTCTTTTCCTTCAGTGTATAATTTGTCCAAAGCTTTTTCTTCTCATAATCCCCTCTTATTAATTCTAGCCTAATTATTTCTTTGAAGACACTTCTAATTGGGGTTCCGCATTCATGTGTCATTAATTTCAGCCTGTCCTCTGACCCTTTTCAAGGAAATCTGGGAAACGGGCCAGAAGAGTGTACAATTATTCTAAGGGCTGCGGTATTGTAAGCATCTTGCACAAAACCACCAACCCACTACACCAGAATCACTCCCACAGTGTTTATCCTAATGCAAAACCTTAATTCAATTCAGTAAGCATATTCTAAATTACATTTTTAGCTGAAAATTCTGGGTTTTGACTGTTCTCACAGTAAGCAACAGGGGTCATTGAATTTCAATGCCAACATTTCATGTGGTCAGAAACATGAAGTCCACATTAACTAAACCTCTAGAATACAACTCATTTTACTTCTGAAAAGCTAACCTAGAATATGTAAGATAAATAGTTTCACCCCTTCTATTGGTTTAGTAGTTACTTTTTAGAATAAAGTACAGTAACTTTGGGCTTATTTCAGGTGTGAAAATTCCAGGAGTTTAAGGTGATGGTTTTTTACAGACTGGTTGAGCTACTGTGTAGAAACGGTGGTTGAGGAATTATTGGGTGTCCGAGGTTGTTTGTGGCACTGAGGCATGGGCATCTGCAGGTGCTTAGTTTGTAGGGGTCCAGTGGGAGGCCTCTGTGCTTGCCACACATTGGGCTTCCAGAAGGATGAGGACAGGCTGTCATGACGTTTGGGCCTATGGCCACTAGTGGCAGGAAAACCCCTACCTCTAGAGGGTCTTAGATATGTAGAAAATTGTGCTGAAGTATTAACAACCTATAACCGTTCACTCAGGGAAATAGATACAGTAACACATTTTGTAAAGATTTCTCTAGAAAATGGAGCATATTATTCACAGTTTAGTTTACAAAATCATTATAACCACCCATAATGCTTCTGTAAAGTTTTTAGGGGACACTAAATGACCCCAAACAATTGCATTTTCTTACTTCCTCCCTTGGCCTGAGAGGCCTTAGATGGCCTGGCCCTTGGCTATCTTTCCAGCGCTTTTTTCACTGAAAGAAGCCACAGTGGTTGCTTTGCTATTTCTGAGACAGGCCAAGCACGTTTCTCACTGAAGATTTTGCCTTTGCTGTTCTCTCTCCCTAGAGCCCTCTTCCCCGGGAGATCCACCATACCACATCATCGCTTCACTTGGTCAGAACCATGGGGGCTTTCCATCCGTCCTTTCTTCTCCTGCCTTGGAGATCCCGGAAGACAGAGGGAGCCTAGGTCCCTGAGTCACCGACCCCAATCACACTTTGTGAGAGAAAAATCCTTTGTCCGACTAAGCCACTGAAATTGCAGGGTTTGCTGAGGCAGCTGGTGTTAATTATCCTAATCTCCCTCCCTCCCTCCCATCCCCTGTCCATCCCACAGTCTCACTGTTCTTTGTAGCACCTATGACCTAAGATAAACACGTCAATACATTACTGCCTCCCCTATTACAATGCGAACCTTTTCAGGGCAATGAGTTTTTCTGAGCACTGAGGATATAGCAATGAACAAAACAGACGTGGTAGGCAACCAGTTAATATTTGTTACATGAATGAAAGAATGTCCACTTATGTCCTCCCTAGATGAAGTCAGCTCTCTCCAGTAGCTCTTACTGTGTCTGGGTCAGCTTGCCTGGTCCCCTCTGCCACCCAGCTGTAATTAAATGTTTCTAAGGCAGCTACATAACACTTCTCTTTAAATCAACAATGTTCAAGGTAACGCAACCACCCAGAACACCACTGCAAATTTTCAGATTGCTAAAAATTTCACCATTGCGGAGTGGGTCATTATTATTAACACTAGATTTATATTTTACTTGAAAACACTCATGTAATGCATCAAGCATTACACAAATATGTACACATGATTTTAGATGCACTTACAACTTTCTTGTGTTATTTCCTGCTGTATTTTCACACCAACTCATCCATGCATGGAGCAGATATTGCCATACCCACTATCACAGATCAGGACAGCCAACTGCAGAGAGGATCCTCTGCTGAGGTCAGGTGGCTGGGGAGGGAACCAGCAGCTGCTCAGCTGTCCTGAGAACTTCCGTTCACTGGGTCACAGGTCTGCACTCTGCTGGCGCCTCAAAACTACTACTATTATTAAACAGCATGCAGGCCCAGCGCAGTGGCTCATACCTACCTATATATGTTTTACATATAACATATAAATTTATATATTATTTATAAACATATATACATATTTATATATAATATATAAAATTATATAATATATAAAAATTATATATAATATATAAATTATATATATTACATATATTACATATTATAGAAATATATATTATATAATTATATGTAATATAAATTTATATTATATAAGTTTATATATTATACATAAAAATTTATATATAAATTTATATATAAATAAAATTATGTATACATTTTATACATATGTGTATATATACACACATATGCACACATGTATATATGTAATATTGTTTTATACAGTTATATATTTTATATATTAAAATAAAATGAAGAGCATCAGCCACTTATTAGAAGGTTTGTAGCTGCGGTTTAATAGAAAGCCTGGCTCACGCCTGCAATCCCAGCACTTTGGGAGGCCAAGGCGGGTGAATCACTTGAGGTCACAAGTTCAAGAACAGCCTGGCCAACATGGCAAAATCCTGCCTCCACTAAAAATACAAGTGTGCACACCTGTAGTCCCAAGGCATGAGGATTACTTGAACCCAGGAGGTGGAGGTTACAGTGAGCCAAGATCATGCCACTGCACTCCAGCCTGGGCAACAGAACAAGACTCTGTCTCAAAAAATAAACAAACAAATAAATTTTAAAAAATTAAAAATAAAAAAATTAGCCAGGCATAGTGGTGAACACCTATAATCCCAGCTACTTGAGAGGTTGAGGCATGAGGATTGCTTGAACCTGGGAGTCAGAGGTTGCAGTGAGCTGAGATCATGCCACTGCACTCCAGCCTTAAAAAGAAAGAAAGAAAGAAAGAAAGCCTGAATTAAAAAACAGTGCTGTGTCTGAAAGGAAGGCTATTTACTGTATCTGTTTACTTGGTTTCATCTGGAGTTTAAACTCCATGAAGGCAGGAGGTTTGGTTTGCTTTGTTCACTACTGCATACTAAATTAAATAATTGTCAAATGAATGAATGAAACATTTCCGAACCTTTATTTCTTAGCAAATGTGGGAATACAAATAATCTACTTCATTGGGTCATATCAGGACTTAATGAAGTAATAAGTTTGTATGGTATTTTACAGTGCTCAAGATGAAAAGTAATTTTAATATAATTAAAAATATAGTCCGATTATTAAAATCAGATTCCCAACTTATGCAATCGATTCTTGCAGTGAATACTTAGCATGGATAAATTTTCGTATTTGGATTTTATGATGTTAGCTGCTTCTACAGTGGTATTTACAGCTGAGAATGTACAAGTACCTAGAAAATTATTCACCTCTATTGAATAAATCTTCCGTTGTTTATAATTACTGGACCTCCTTCATACATAGCTCATTTCTGCTTGAAAATCAAATCAAAGAGCTGATTCAGTATTTATTACCTGACACTTCCCTTAATAAATTTTCCTCTTTTCTCTCATGTGTATTTCACTAAATTAACTCAGCTTTTGATTGATGAGTGTGTTCTTATAGGTATGTTTCCCCATTTGCTCTGTAACTGTCCCATTTTGTTTTGTTTTGTTTTTTTGAGACAGGGTCTTACTTTGTAGCCCAAGTCGGGAGCTACAGTGCAGTGGCATGAACACAGCTCACTGCAGCCTCGACCTCCCAGGCTTAAGCAGTCCTCCTACCTCAGCCTCCCCAGTAGCTGGGACTATAGGCACACGCCACCATGCCCAGCTAATTTTTGTATTTTTTGTAGAGACAGGGTTTCGACCTGTTGCCCAGGCTGGTCTCTAACTCCTGGTCTCAAGCAATCCACCTGTCTTGGCCTTCCAAAGTGTTAGGATTACAGGCATGAGCCACTGCATCGGGCTAACATTTTTATAGTTTACAAATCAACATTCCTCAACGTTTTGTACCAGAAACCACAAATTGTCAAACCAAGACCAGAATCTAGCCTAATGTTTAATGTGACCAATATTTAAAATGTAGGAGATTTCTCATTCTAAAATATTGATTCTGACATCTTTTAATGAGTTAATTGCAGGAAAAATTACAATTAACTGATTAAAATAATGATGAAAAATTTTTAAAAAACCGTCAAAAAAGAATCCAGGCCAGGGTCGGGTGCGGTGGCTCATGCCTGTAATATCAGCACTTTGGGAGGCTGATGAGGGTGGATCATGAAGTCAGGAGATTGAGACCATCCTGGCTAACACGGTGAAACCCCGTGTGTACTAAAAATACAAAAATTAGCCTGGCATGGTGGCGGGCTCCTGTAGTCCCAGCTACTTGGGAGGCCGAGGCAGGAGAATGGTGTGAACCCAGGAGGCGGAGCTTGCAGTGAGCCGAGATTGCACCACTGCACTCCAGCCTGGGCGACAGAGCCAGACTCCGTCTCAAAAAAAAAAAAAAAAAAAAAAAAAAGAATCCAGGCCAGGCACAGTGGCTCATGCCTGTAATCCCAGCACTTTGGGAGGCTGAGGTGCAGATCACTTGAGGTCAGGAGTTCAAGACCAGCCTGGCCAACACAGTGAAACCCCGTCTCCACTAAAAATACAAAAATTAGCCAAGTGTGGTGGCACACACCTGTAACCCCAGTTACACCTGGGAGGTCAAGGCTGCAGTAAGCCATGTTTGTGCCGCTGCACTTTCCTGGACAACAGAGCAACACCCTGACTCAAAACAAAACAAAACAAAACAAAACAAAACAAACAGAAGCCATTAATTCAAATGCCCTCATTGGCTATAACGACCAAACTCTGATTTTTTATCTTGCCCAAATTCCTACCTAAGAGGTCTGGGGAGTCATGCCCTACAAATCATAAATTCTAATCAGATGGGTTTTATTTAACTCTATATATCATGACATACTTTTCAAACAGACTCTGGCATCATAACATTTTGAGACAAGGAAGAACAAAATATTTTACCCCAAAACATATTTCTTTGCCATATTTTGAAATGGTCCTACAAAGCTGTTCTTTGTGGGGGAAAGTTTGAATCTGTAAAGACTCTCTTAACATAGCTAGATCTTTTTCATTCCAGACCCTCCCAATCCTGAAGAGACTAAGATCTGAATAGGAAACATTTGTTATCTGTCATCTCTTAGGGCAGCCGCTATAACATTTCGAAAGAACTTTGGTCTCCACAGTCTTTATCTTAACCTGAACATTCCCTTTCTATCAATCCCAGGTCTTTAGCCAAACTCAATCAATTGTCAATCAGAAAATGTTTAAATTCACCTATAGCCTGGAAGCCTCAGCTTTGAGTTGTCCCGCCTTTCTGGAACAAACCAATGTATTTCTTAAACGTGTGTGATTGATGTCTCGTGCCTCTCTAAAATGTACAAAAACCAAGCTGCGCCCCAACCACTTTGGACACATGTTTTCAGGCCCTCCTGAGGGCTTTGTCATGGGCCATGGTCACTCATATTTGGCGCAAAATAAATCTCTTCAAATGTGTTACAGAATTCGACTCTTTTCATCAACAGGTAACTAACATGTGGGCCTGGTGGAGGAGTAGGGAGTGGTAGAGAGGTAGGGGCCTTTGGTTAACTAAGGAGTACTTGCCCATCTAAAGGGGACACTTGGACTGAACCCCTGCCCCCATGGTTTTATGCAGGAATATGGACCTTGTGTTGTCATATAGCTTGATTTTCCTAAGAAGCCAGAAATTCTGATTTGTGTATTAAAAAGTAGTAATTTTAAAAATATTTTGTGCACCAGCCAACATGTATCTAATGGCGAGATTTGCCCTCCTGACCTCCAGCATGCCACAGCTGTTTTTGAAAGACCAAGTTATTTCTTACCTGTCTTAATCATGATTGTAGAAAAAAGTACCTGATATCTCGGAGGTGATGCTGTATAGCATGCACTATAACTCTCTTGGAGATTACCTTTTCTTTATTATTGAGACAGAGTCTCACTCTGTCACCCAAGCTGGAGTACACTGGTGCCATCTCAGCTTACTGCAACCTCTGCCTCCCGGGTTCAAACAATTCTCATGCCTCAGCCTCCCAAGCAGCTGGGACTACAGGTACATGCCACCATGCTCAGCTAATTTTTGTATTTTTAGTAGAGATGAGGTTTCACCATGTTGGCCAGGCTGGTCTTGAGCTCCTAACCTAAAGTGACCTGCCCACCTCAGCCTCCCAAAGTGCTGGGATTATAGGAGTGAGCCACCGCGCCCCGCCTCTTTTGGATGTTTCAAAATATATTTTAGGAGTTCAGGCCATAGGCGTGGCAAACACTTGGATAGATTTTCCCCAGAGCAGCTTTGGACAAACCCCTCCTTTAGAGAAAATCTCTGCTCTCTAACATGAATTCAAATGTTCCTTTTCATAACAGGAAAAGATGGGTTCCTTGTGCTTGAACATTTTCCCCATCTCATTATATGTAAATTAGCCAAACTAAGAGAACATTTTTATAAAAATTAGAGGAGCGGTGGAGAAATGGATCAGATGATCTTTCAATGGCATAGATAGCACTGATGTCAACAAATTTCACATAAAGATCTACATATTGCGGTGGCTCAAGCCTGTAATCCCAGCACTTTGGGAGGCCAAGATGGGCGGATCATGAGGTCAGGAGATTGGGTCCATCCTGGCTAACACGGTGAAAACCCGTCTCTACTAAAAAAAAATACAAAAAAACTAGCCGGGCGAGGTGGCGGGCGCCTGTAGTCCCAGCTACTCGGGAGGCTGAGGCAGGAGAATGGCGTGAACTCGGGAGGCGGAGCTTGCAGTGAGCTGAGATCCGGCCACTGCACTCCAGCCTGGGCGACAGAGCGAGACTCCCTCTCAAAACAAACAAACAAGATCTACATATGCACCAGGCATCATTGTCACAATTTTCCAAACCAACTCAAAAATATACCTAGAGAAGGCCAGGTACAGTAGCTCATGCTTGTAATCCCAGCACTTTGGAAGGCTGAGGCAGGTGGATCACCTGAGGTTAGGGGTTCGAGACCAGCCTGGGCACCATGGTGAAACCCCGTCTCTATAAAAAATACAAAAATTAGCTGGGTATGGTGGTAGGCACCTATAATCTCAGCTACTAGGGAGGCTGAGGCAGGAGAATCACTTGAACCTGGGAGGCAGAAGTTGCAGTGAGCAAAGATTACACCTGGGCCATAGAGCAAGAATCTGTCTCAAAAATAATAATAATAAAGTACACACACACACACACACAAACACACACACATACCTAGAGAACAATTATGCAGGGTATCACTCTCACCCCCAGAGATGCTGCTTTCATATCAAATAAATAAAAAAGATTAAAATTCAGTACTATCATATAGAATATGAGGGACATTAAAAAAATTTAATTAAAATTCAGGAAATAAAACATTTTAAGTGAACATGGGCAGTTTCCTTTTTACAGAAATCTTTTTAAAGAAATTTTATTGGCTGGGTACGGTGGCTCATGCCTGTAATCCTAGCACTTTGGGAGGCCGAGGCAGGTGGGTCACCTGAGGTCAGGAGTTTGAGATCAGCCTGGCCAACGTGGTGAAAACCCATCTCTACTAAAAATACAAAAATTAGCTGGGCATGGTGGTGCGTGCCTGTAGTTCCAGCTATTAGGGAGGCTGAAGCAGGAGAATCACTTGAACCCAGGAGGCAGAAGTTGGAGCTTTTTCCAAAAACAAACTCCCTTCTTGCCTGGGGACCAGACTGCCTTTGTAGTACTAACAAACTAGCCACAAGAGTTGCAACTTCCCCAATTACTCTTGCAGAGAACATCACTATTGTTGGGCTGAAGATTGGCCTTTTGAGATGTATTTTCAGGTTTTTGCGTTTCTGATGACTGTTCAGACCCACCAACCTGTCCTGTGGCTCCACCCACAAACAGACTCAGGGCACATTTTCCAAACCCCTATGATTGCACTCACCAAACCAATCAGCAGCACCCATTCCCTAGCCCCTACCCAACAAATTATCCTTAAAAAAACCCTAGCCTCTGAATTTTCAGAGACAGATTTGAATAACAAAACTCCAGTATCAGCTGGCTCTGCATGAATTAAACTCTCTATTGTAATTCCCCTGTCTTGATAAATTGACTCTATCTGGGCAGTGGGCAAAATGAACTTGTTGGGCAGTTACACTTTCACCCCTACAGAGGTGATACCTCAAAATATGACTCTGCAAAATATCTCAAGTACTGATCTTAGGCCTTACAATAGTGATGTTATCTCCAGGAACAACTTGAAGAGGATCAGAATCTTGCAACCTCCAGCTGCATGACTCCTAAACCATAATTTCATATCTTTTGGCTAATTTGTTAGTCCTACAAAGGCAGTCTAGTTCCCAGTCAAGAAGGCGGTCTGTTTTGGGAAAGGGCTGTTATTGTCTTTGTTTTAAACTATAAACTAAGTTCCTCCCAAAGTTAGTTCGGCCTACACCCAGGAATAAACAAGGACAGCTTGGAAGTTAGAAGCAAGATGGAGTTAGTTAGGTCAGATCTCTTTTACTGTCTCAGTTATGATTTTGCGATGGTAGTTTCAGTACGACAAGATGACCAGGAAAAGCACCATAAACAAAGATAAGTTTTGCTATGCAGATTTAAGTCAATGCCTTCTCCATTGATTAAGAGTCTAGCGATCTAGTGTCCTTCTCTTCCTGGTATAGCCAGGGAGACACTGTCACAAATGGAGATTTCTTTGATTGATGTAAATTTATCTCACACAGGATAACTTTTCAGAGCCTCTCCTGTGTCTACAATTTCTCAAAATAACAGCTCAAAATAATCCTTATGCTAGAGTCATATTTTAGTCTGGCATATTCTGGTCTCCTAAAGTCATATTTGGGGTTGACTTGTCCTGGACCCCATTAATAGAGTGTTCTCATTTTTTATAGCAACATAATATCCAATTATGTGGACATATTGAGGGAACACAGGGAATTTCACCCCAAAATATGGCTCACTGCAGCCCGAACTCCAGGGCCCAAGCAGTTCTCCTGTTAGAGCAGGCAGATACCTAGACATGAGCAGGAGGGGGAGCCTGGAGAAAGGGAGGTCTGGAAAATCTCACACCTCAGAGACCACTGGAAACCTGCATGCTAGATATGAGCAGAAAGGAGGGAAAATACCTATGTACGAAGAAATACCTCAGAACAACTCTTAAGATGCCCAGTGATCACTAACTCTGCAGTTAATCTGTCAGAATGGAACTAGCCACATGCTGATAAGGAGGGAAAGAGGGCAAAGCAGGTGGCCGGGTGCAGTGGCTCACGCCTGTAATCCTAGAACTTTGGGAGGCTGAGGTGGATGGATCACCTGAGTTCAGGAGTTCAAGACCAGCCTGGCCAACATGGTGAAACCCCGTCTCTACTAAAAATACAAAAATTAGTTAGGTGTGGTGGTGGGTATCTGTAATCCCAGCTACTTGGGAGGTTGAGGTGGGACAATGGCTTGAGCCTGGGGGGCAGAGGTTGCAGTGAGCCAAGATTGCACCACTGCACTCCAGCCTGGACAATTGAGTAAGACTCTGTCTCAAAAAAAAAAAAAAAAAAAAAGAGGGCAAAGGGGAAATTTCTAAGACTCTGAGAGATACACAGGGGCAATACGTACACATATAACTGCTATATGACCTTCCTGGAGTGGCAGTAATAAGCAACGCTGCCATTAGGTAGGATTGTACCCAACACCAGTCCTTGCATGTGCCTTAACTACCAGTAAAGGAGAATCCCACAAACCTAGAGCAGGAACCAAGCAGGAAAAAAGCAGGGACTTAATGCAGAAGGGGGAAGCTAGATAAAGATAAAGGTAGAGACTTGAGACAGAGGCAGGAACTTAAAGAAACAGTCCCAACATAATAAAAATCTCAATGCAGAACCCTAGGGGCTGCTGGCTCATTCTCTTTCCAGCAACCCACTCTGACCTGTCTTTCAGAGCATACTATCTCTTTAAACAGACTGCTGCTACTACCACTCCCAGCAGGGTCAGCCCACTCCTCTCTTGGAGCATATTCTTACTTCCTTAATATGTCTTTACTTACTTTACAAATTAGTCTCTTGGCCAAATTTCTTCTCCTAAGAAGACTAAGAACAGAGGACTCCACATATCTTGGTCACACTCCCACCTCAGCCTCCCAACTGGCTTGGACTACACGCATGCACCACCATGCCTGGCTAATTAAAAAAAAAATTGTGGCTGGGTATGGTGGTTCACGCCTGTAATCCCAGCACTTTGGAAGGCCGAGGCAGGTGGATCACTTGAGGTCAGGAGTTCGAGACCAGCCTGGTCAACATGGTGAAACATCATCCCTACTACTAAAAATACAAAAATTAGCTGGGCATGGTGACACACACCTGTAATCCCAGCTATTTGGGAGGCTGAAGCAGAGGAATCGCTTGAACCCAGGAGGTGGAGGTTGCAGTAAGTTGAGATCTCACCACTGTACTCCAGCCTGGGCAACACAGAAAGACTCTGTCTCAAAAAAAAAAAAAAGAAAAAAGAAAAAGAAAAAGAATTGTGTGTAGAGATGGGGGTCATGCCATGTTGCCAGGCTGGTCTCCAGTTGATCTTCCTGCCTCAGCATTCCACAGTGCTGGAATTACAGGCATGAGCCACCACGTCCCATGCTGATCTAAATTTTTAAAGGAGTTGTAATTAGTCAAAGACGGGATTGGTATTTCAGGTAGGAAGAACATCAAAGACACAAAAAATGTTAAACACCATGGTGGGTATTAGGAAATACAAGAAATAATTAATATATTAATACTACATTGTAAAACAACAGCAGGTGAGATGTAGAAGGAATTAAGGCAAAAACATGTGTAAGGAAACGGGACTGTATGAGGATGAAAGGTGTTTGCAATGAGAGAAATGACAAACTCAGGCAGTAGAAAGACATCATAGAATGGTGGCCAGCATGGTGCCAGAAGCTCCCTCAGGGAACTACTGAATTGATACATGATAAAGATAGACAATGGCAGTCAGGAGGTCAAGAGAAGGGTAGAAGAACAATGCTGAGAAGGTGAAACTGGTAAGCCTTGATGCAAAGGTATGAAGAGGAGGAGGTCGGGATGGATGGATGGTGACTGTAACAAGGTAGAGAATTCAGGTGCAGGAACAAGTTCTGGGGAAAGGAGGAGAAGCTTGACTTTCAACAAGATTATTTTGAGGTACATACCCTTCACTACTACACTCCTATAAGGGAAAAAATAAAAGGCACTATGTTATTCCAACTTTACTACTTGAGTTGACTCATGGGAGTATTGGTTTCTTATTTGGCAAATGGTAGAGCTTGAATGTGAATCCAACTTTTTAAATGCCAGAACCAGCCATCATTCCACTATGTGTGCTCCTGTCAAAATAAGCAGTGCTCATAAAATAACATAAGTGAAAACAAGCACAGCTGGCTAAAATGAGGTGGCAAGGGTCAAGAGAGAATAATGGAGGAAGTATGCTAGAGATAGGTGGACTGGGATCCCATATGTAGCAGAATCATGGGGCTTGGATCCAGTTAACCCAAATTTAGAGAATACAAATGGAAAATGATAATTTTTAAAGATTATGCACATTTTAAGTCACGCCCTACTCCGTCTGTTGAGAAATGCAATCTACTGTGAACCCTGAACAGCCCTATACATTCTAGCTGGGTATGCCAATGTGGAAAGTAAAAGTAACACCTTTTCCTCACCTGTTGCAAGGATCATGACTGATACCCCTATAACAAAAGACAGATTCACAAGAGAAAAGAATAACAAATTTATTTAACTATGTTTTATGTAGCACAGGAGACTTCAGAAATGAAGACCCAAAGACCCATGAAAAATTTTATGTTTATGCCTAGGTTATATGAAGAGGGGACAGTTGTGTAGAAATGTGATTGGACAAAAAGGCATATGACCTAATGGTAATAAACTACAGGGAACTCAGCAATGCCTGTTTGTTCAGATTCTCATTGGACTGTGTAGCACTTCTTTCCTCTGATATATGGCAGGGCCCCTCTTGAATGAGGGCCTAGTAACCTACTTCTAGGCAAGATCAGTCAAAGAATTCCTTTATGGCCAACTCACACACAGGCAGGTAGTGGGAGGTCAGAGTCACCTTCTTGCTTCTGTAGCTTTAATTGCTAATGTGCTACATTTTGGGATATTGTGTTCTGAGCCTCAACACTGAGAAACAAAGCCCTGGCCAGTCTTTTTCTAGGCTATTTCTAAGGGTTATGCTTACAAAGAGAACCCTTAAGAAATGAGGCCATATCTTTCTCTAGGACAAGGGGAAGTTGTTTATTGCTTGCTATAAAGCAGTGGGTTCCTCAAGTTCAATGTCTTTTCCTGTAATGCAACTCATTGCATGTACAGGCATCCATCTGAGCCACTCTGTGTTACCCCCATGGGACTTGGCAGAGGGAGGCAAGAAGAACCAACACAAACATGCTGGTGGTCATGCTTTCCGTGCCACGAGTATTAAAGTCCTTTCTCTCTGATCCATGAGTCAGATGTCTTCTGCCAACACTCATGAAACAATAACAGATTGATGTATTTGCCTAAAAATATGATAAAATCAAGTCCCAGATCATGACCTTCCCTGCTCTGTCAATTTTGAGTCACGGTGTTCAGTTTTCCCCTTAGCAGCTCCTTGGAGCCCCCATAGCAGCCAAGAGATAAGTAGGGACAGAATAACAATGTCAAGGAGCCCATTGGTCTAGGCCCCTTTGTGCTTGAGCAGGCCCCTCTTAGCCTCCTCCCTCCATTCTCATTGTCTTCATGATATGAGAGGATGACTCCAGCAAGCAGCTTGTAGCAGTCTCATTAGTAATTTTGGTTCTCTTAAGCAGAGTGAGTGAGGTCAGGTCATTGAGGGTTTTCCTAAAAGCTCAGCATCTAACTTAGACTCAACCATTTTTGTACCTCTTTCTCTCCTTCTGGGTTACTGATGGTGCTCCCCACCCTGATCTTTCACTATGCCACCTGTGGCAATCAATAGTCCAAAATCACCATTACTTGATAGGGACAAAGAAAGCAGAGGTCTAAGATAGGAAATGCAAAACCAACTTTTTTTTTTAATGTGTAGCAATCTGTTCATTGCTTTCTCATTGTTTTTATAACACCTTCCTCATGGTAAATAGTATTTTGCTCTGGCCTGAGACCCAGAAGTCCTTCCTCAGGAGAAAGAGTAAATCTGAAATAAACCAGCTCATGCAAGGCTTGGCTTACTACCATCTGGTGGTTCTGAAAGCCTCAAGCCTGGAACTTGAATTAAGTTGTTCCCAGATATCTAGCACAAGCCTAGATCAAACAAGTCTTATTTAGAGGATGGTTATATAACTCTAGGCTTCAAAATATTTCTAACACAACACAACACCAGCACGCAGTGATGGTCAGATATATGAGGAGTTTAGACCACAAATAAGAACAGAAACAACAGACAACAAAAATAGATCCACAGGGAATCCACATATTGGAATTGTTAGAGAAGGCTGTAAAGCAACAGTGTTCTCCATTCCCCTGTAGAAACTTTTAAGCTTGGTTGATGTAATCTTGAATACAGCATAAACTCTTACATAACTAACCACTTGTCCTCTCCTTTCCTGGTTTTCCCACTTTCTGAGGTCTCCCCCATTTTACACTTTCAAGAATCTTTTCTCTTTTTCCACAGACATTTTCTCTTCTGGTTTGCAAGTTGCCCAGATTTCCTAATAGTGGTTAAACACATCAACTCTGGAGACAGCCTGCCAGGACTTGAATCCAGGCTCCATAATTTACCCAAGGCAAATTAACCTTTAAGCCTCAATTTCTACATCTATAATATCTACCTTCCTCATAGAGTTGTTATCAGGGTTAAATTAAGATAGGCAAAGTGCTTATAACAGTGATTGGCATTAGATAGTGCTCAATAACTATTAGCTATTAAAACTTCAAACCACCAAGCTTTAGTAATAACATTATGTAGTCAGGGCACATAACCAGCTGCATCTCTCTGCCTGGAACTTCTGTTCTAGGTTTTATTTTCCTCTTGGGCTCCTTTCATGTCAATCTCTCCCCTTACCACTTGTCTAGAGATCTATTGACCCTCTAAGGCTATGGCATGAGCTTGGACAAAAATCCACCCACCTCACCAATCTTCTTAACACCAGAGCAATATGTAGGGATTTTCAAAAATGTTTTTAAATTTACAAAAATACTGAGAAAAAACAAGAGAGAAAGTATGCTGTCTTACTCCATTTTCTGTTGCTATAACTAAATGCCACAGATTGGAAAATTTCTAGAGAATAGAAGTTTATTTAGCTCATGGTTCTGGAGGCTGCAAAGTCCAAGAGCATGGCCAATCATGAGAGCAGAGCCCTCAGTAATCTATGAATCCATTTAAGTGAGCATAGGGATTAAATTTTTGACATATAAATTTCAGGGGGACACATCCAAACCATAGCATATAAAACATAAACCCACTGGCTCACGAGGCACAGGTCTCTATTCCTACTACAACTCCTTAGCCTCCCACTCTTTTTTAATTTTAATTTTAATTTTTTGAAATGAGGTCTCACTCTGTCACCCAGGTTGGAGTGCAGTGGTGCAGCCTAGGCTCACTGCAACCTCTGCCTCTCAGGCTCAAGAGATCCTCCCACCTCAGCCTCCCAAGTAGCTGGGATCACAGGTGTGCACAACCATACCTGGTTAATTTTTTGCATTTTTGCTAGAGACATGGTTTTACCATGTTGCCCAGGCTGTTCTTAAACTCCTAAACCCAAGTAATCCTCCTGCCTCAGCCTCCCAAAGTGCTGGGATTACAGGTGTGAGTCACCACACCCAGCCTTAGCCTCTCACAGTCTGTGTCCCATTCTGCTCCCTGTCTCAGTACAAAGAACCTCTCTCACAGTTTCCAAAGGCTGGAGCTGGGACACATGGGCTCCTCTCCTTGCCTCTTCACCTCTAACTCTCAGTTGTCCTCCCTTCCATGTACAAGATACTAGATGGCATACTACCTGAGACTACCATTAGACACCTTGCTTCTTCAGGAGTCATTCCAATTAATCTAATTGGTTTCCAGTAGGAAAAATCAGTTAACAGGACTGTGGTGACTGTCCAGAGGAATAATCCCACCCTTTAGGTGAGTCTTTGCTCCTCTGTGCCAAGAAGAGATCACTCCCAACAAATAAGTCAAATGTTGTTACAGCACTGTTCAGATCCAGGACATGTTTGCCCTTGGGTGCCCCCTGGCCAGTCCCCTGCTCTCCTCTGTATCATGGAGCCTATGGGAGTCTGCCTGGGCTGCCATAACAAAATACCATAGACTGGGTGGCTAACAACAGAAATCTATCTTCTTACAATTCTGGAGGCTATAAATCCCATGTCAAGATGTTGGCAGGGCTGATTTCCTGAGGCCTCTCTCCTTAGCTTGCAGATGGCTGCCTTTTCACTGTGTCCTCATTTGGTCTTTCTTCTGTGCATGTGTGTCCCTGTTGTCTATGTGTACAGATTTCTTTCTTTCTTTTTTTAAGAAAGATAGAGTCTTGCTCTGTCACCCAGGCTAGAGTATAATGGGATGATCTTGGCTCACTGCAACCTCCACCTCCCGGGTTCAAGCAATTCTCCTGTCTCAGCCTCCCAGGTAGGTGGGACTGATGCATGCCCCACCAGGCCCACCTAATTTTTGTATTTTTAGTAGAGACGGGGTTTCACCATGTTGCACAGGCTGGTCTCGAACTCCTAACCTCAGGTAATCCACCCGCCTCAGCCTCCCAAAGTGCTAGGATTACAGGCATCAGCCACCAAGTCCAGCCCAGATTTCTTCTTCTGATAAGGACACCAATTATATCAAATTAGGACCCATCCTAACAGCCTCAATTTAACTTAATCACCTCTTTAAAGGCCAAATTTCTTAGTCTGTTCACACTGCTATAAAAACATACCATAGACTGGTTAACCATCAGCAATAGAAATTTATTTCTCACAATTCTGGAGGCTGAGAAGTCCATGATCAAGTCACTGGCAGATTTGGTCTGGTGAGAGCCCAATTCCTGGTTCATAGATGGTGCCCTCTTGCTGTGTCCTCACATGGTGGAAGGGGCAAGGCAGCTTTCTGGGGCTCCTTTCATAAAGGCACTAATCCTGTTCAAGTATGGCGCCTTTGCAGTCTAATCACCCCCTAAAGGCTTCACTCCACCTCCCAATGCCATCCTACTGGGGATTAGGTTCACTATATGAATTCTAGGAGGGGGACACAAACATTCAGACCCTGGAACCTTATCTCCAAGTACAGTCACATTCTGAGCTACTGGAGATTAGGGCTTCAACATGTGAATTTTTGGGGACAAAACTCAGCTCATGCAGGGCCTGACCCCTGTTGGCTGTATTTCCCAGGCTCCCCTGCCAGCTAATGTTCAGCTGGGCTTGGCCACTGGTAGGTTCTGCAGGGACATTGTAGACTGGGAGGAAGGGAAAAGTGAGAGTATCTCCCCAGCCCTATTCAGACTCTAGCAGCAGCGTCTCTTCATTGTCCAGTCTTCCCTGGACATTGAGCCCACCATTACCAGCTTCTGCTGGGCAAAACTTGCCTCTGAGTTTTGCTAACACTGTCTCTTCCCTCTAGCACACTAGAATTGAGTAAAAGTGGCTTCCTGTTGCTGCTAATCTCTGGGTTGCCTCACTGTCCTCTGTTTGGCTTTTCATCTGTTTCTGTCACCTATATAATGAGTTATGTATATTACATCCTCCTATTTCTAGTAATCATTATGGTTTCTGATTCTTGGTGGGAGCCTGACACAAATATCTTCTCTGAAACATAATCATGATATTTATATAGGAAGATTATATACATATGGTAACATGGGCTGGGACAGTCTATAAAGTCCTATCTTAAAAGATCTTTGAAAAATGCTACTCTTTTCTGGATTTCTTTGCATTGCCAAGCCTCTCACAAGTGCATCTATTCTGCCTGCCTTTATTGTTGTCTATTGCTGTGCAATGTTTTACTTTAAACTTAGCAGCTTAAAATATACACACATCTATTATCTCACACTTTCTCATAGTGGGTCAGGAGTCCAGGCATGGATTTCTTGCATCGTAAAACAAAGGTCTCCATTTCCTCGCTGGTTGTTTTGTTGTTTTGAGAGACAAAATCGCACTCTGTTGCCCAAGCTGGAGTACATTGGTGTGACCTTCACTCACTGCAGCCTCAACCTCCTGGGCTCAAGAGTTCCTTCTGCCTCAGCCTCCCAGGTAGCTTGGACCACACCCACAGGCTACTCCATCTTGCTAATTTTTGTACTTTTTGTAGAGACAGGTCTCACTATGTTGCCCAGGCTGGCTCCTGGTCTTGAGTGATCCTCCCGCCTCAGCCTCCCAAAGTGCTGGGCTTCTAGGCATGAGCCACTGTGCCCCATGCTTGCTGGCTGTTGTTTGGGGCTGCCATCAGCTCCTGGAAGCCACCCACAGTTCCTTGTCACATGACCCTCTTACAACATGGCAGTTCGTATCTTCAGAGCCAGCAAGAAAGTCTCTCTAGTTAGCTTAGACAGTCTTGTATAATGAAATGTGATCAAGGGAATGATATCCTGTTTGGAAAAAACTCTCAAGTCAAACTCCTCTACTCATATCAACACAATAAACACAGAAGACTTCTATGACCCCAAAATATGTGGGGATTTCTCTCCACCAGCAAGTAAACAATAGATCCTGCAGTGGACACCAGCTGAGTGTCCTCCAGTTCAGTTCTGACATTGTCTACCTGGAGATTTTGTCAGATCCCACAGGTTGAGGGCTCAATCCCACCAATCACCAGTCCAAGCATCTGGAACTTCTGGCTGACCAGATTTAAGTTGGGGTTCCCACAACCCCCTCTTTGGTTTCAATTAATTTTCATTTTATTTTATTTCATTTCATTTCATTTGTTTGAGATGAAGTCTCGCACTGTCTCCCAGGCTGGAGTGCGGTGGCCAGATCTCAGCTCACTGCAACCTCCGCCTCCCAGGTTCAAGCGATTCTCCTGCCTCAGCCTCCCAAGTAACTGGGATTGCAAGGGTGTACCACCACACCCAGCAAGTTTTTATATTTTTATTAGAGAGGGGTTGCACAATGTTGGCCAGGTTGGTCCCTAATGCCTAACTTCAGGTGATCTACCCACCTTGGCCTCCCAAAGTGTTGGGATTACAGGCGTGAGCCACTGCGTCCAGCAGGATTCAACTGATTTTTCTAGAGTGGCTCACGGAACTCAGGGAAACACCTACTTGCATTTACTCATTTATTATAAAGGGTATTACAAAGAATATAGATGAAGAAGTGTGTAGGGCAAGGGAAAGGGAAAGGGGTACAAAGCTTGCAGGCCCTCTCCAGGTATACCACCCTCCAGGAACCTCCTCGTGGTCATCTATTCAGAAGCTCTCTGAACCCTGTCCTCTTGTGTGTGGTGGAGTTGTTGTGCGGGAGCAGTTGTGGGGTTGTTTTTTGAGACAGGGTCTCACCCTGTCACCCAGGCTAGAGTGCAGTGGTGCAATTGTAGCTCACTGCAACCTCAACCTCCTGGGCTTAAGCAATCCTCCCACCTCAGCCTCCCAGGTAGTTAGGACTTACAGGAACCCACCATCACACCTGGCTATTTTTGGTAATTTTTGTAGGATCAGGTTCCACCTGTTGCCCAGGCTAGTCTTGAACTCCTGGGCTTAAGGGATTCATCTGCCTTGGCCTCCCAAAATGCTGGCATTACAGGCATGAGCCACCCTGCCCGGTCCTCTTATGTTTTAAAGGAGACTTCATTACATAGGCATGATTGACAATGGTGCAGAAATGTGATTGGACAAAAAGGGTATGATTTCATACAAATAGGCTGAGTGGGGAAACCCAGTAAGACCCACCTGCTCAGATTCTTGTTGGCCTCTCTGTGCAACATTCCTTACTTCAGAGTATGGGGCAGGATTCTTTCTGGAATGAGGGTCTTTTGACTTGCCTTGGACAGGTAAAAGGAGGAAAGAAGTTCAGAGAGAGAGAGAGTGTTTCCTGAGGCCTGTTCCTGAGGCCTAAAATGCTCCAACCTTATAACAAAAGGGCTATAACAAGAGGGCTATGGGAGTTATGAGCCAGGAACTATGACTTTCATGCTTTACATATATATATACACACACACATATATATATACACACATACACACACACACATATATATACATATATAAAATCATATCACACATCTCATCAACTTTGCCATATTCTTGTGGTTAGAAGCAAATCACAGATTCTACCAGCACTCAGGGGAAGGGACTACATGAGGGCAGGACTCCCTGGGGGTCACCTTGCTGTGCGTCTACCACCCTGCCTGTGGGGTGAGCAGAAGGCCAGCAGATGAACAAAGTAACAAGACTGTGGGCAGAGCTAACCTTTTCCAAGGTAATTTGGGGGTGGCAGAGTAGCTCTAAGGAGCCAGAAGAGGCAAGGAGGAGAGGCTAATGCTTCCTGGAAGGAGTGGGACAATCCAAACTGGGGTCAGGCGGGAGCTGACAGAGACACGGGTCAGGGCCTCTCTTGAAGGTCACAGCTGGACAGGGGTGGTCACCAGGAACTGAACTGCCTGTGACATGGGCAAATCCAGCTGACAGCAGAGGGAATATCAAAGATCAGGAGAGTAGGAGGGGTGCGAAGAGCCCATGGGAGAGGGATAAGGTGTGGTGCCAAGGAGCAAAGCCTAATGCATAAAAAGGAATTCAATTTTGTAACTTGAGGACTCAGGTCCTCACCCCCATGCCCATCCCAGCCAACTTGAAAGAGGCCCTATGTCCCGGGAGGGTGGGAAACAGTGAGGAGGCTCACGTAAACCAGACATGCCTTTTTTGACCCTGTGCAATAGCATCATAAGGGCAGAGCCAAGTTTCATTTCCTCTCTTCAATATTCTTAGGCTCATTGTTAAATTTCCTGGCTTCATCCCAGTTCTCATCTTCTACCACCTCTTTGAAGTAGCTGACTGGGAATTTCTTAAATTATGCAGAGAGTAACCTCCACAGCACCGTGCTGCCCATATGCCCTCCTCTGTCGGTGTTTCTCTTCTGCTTCTTTAGTGACTTTTTTTCCCAGGGAGTTTTACATTTTGTGGTTTCAGCTCTCAAATATAGGTGAAACCTCAAATTCATACCTCCGGCCTTGCTTGTCTTCTAGGCAGGTGCTTGGAAAAAAAGGACAAGAGAACACGTTTCCACTTTCAGCTACGTGCTTTCCCAGCAGCAACTCAGAGGATGCATAGAGGGTCCAATTCTGTTTTTGTTGTACCCTCTTGTCATATGTACATAATGTCCAGTCTACCAAACTGGAACCCTTGAAATCTTTGGAATTCATGCAAGGAACAGTATGGAATTGTTCTCCATCAGGAACACGGAAAGACGAATCTTCTTTTTCTTTCTCCACAGTCAAGTTCCTGTGCTTGGCTTTCCAACTCCTCCATTGATGAGCCCCTGCTACCTCCCAGCTTCATGTGGCAGCCTCCAAAGTCCAAGCCATCACTCTGGTTTCTTCACTGGTTTCTTTCACAAGAGAGACCACCCAACCTCTTCCCTTGGACTGAGAAATCATAAAGCTGAATGATGCAAGAGAATGGGATTCAGGGTCAAACTACCTGGGTTCGAACCCCAGTTCTGTCTCTTACTGGCAGTGTGACATTAGGCTGATAACTACTCTCTATGCTTCAGTGACGTCAGCTGCAAAGTGGGAGATGATGTCTATGCCAAACAGTTGTAAGGAGTAAGTGACTCAATATGTGCAAAGTGCTTAGAACATTCCTGGCAATTGGGTCACATAATACTAAAAAATCAGGCAGCGAGTACCTATGTCACCTATTTCTCCGCCGTAGCCTGGCTAGGTCACCATGTGTCAAACAGGAATATAACTAATTTTAATCAATATTTTATATATTTCAATTATATAGAAGTACAAACTTCAAAAAAATTGCTTGCTTGCAGAAGGGCTCTTGTTTTTCCTCCTTCTCCCCATCCAAATTCTATCTCATTCTTCAAGAACCAGCTTAAGTCCCACTTCCATGAAATTGATTCCTGTTGCTTCAGTCTACACCAAATTCTCATTTCTGGAAATGTTTTTATAGTAGGTTCACACCATAGAAGTTGGCACTGAATGGCTCTTGTGTTCTGTGGGGTCTCTAAGTGTCTCCTCAGTAAATAGTTCACCACTTCTGAGTTCTGAAAAAAATGAACCATAACAGGTAGTTGACACCCAGAACCCAGGTTATTACCTTTAATATTGATGGAGGCAGATTGAAGGATATACTATACTATAGAGTAAGGGCCAAACATACTTCCTAACTGCATTAAAAAATATGTGTCCTTTTCCGTGTGGGATTGCATCCAATGCCACTTCACTCCAAGAAAGTTGCCCCACATCTTGCAGGAGAACAAGAATAGGGGCATAAGAAGCCAGGGGTATGTTTAAAAAAAAAAAAGAAAAAAAAAAGGTCCCCCTGCTGCAAACCAACAAGTGGAATAAAGACCTACTCCTCTAGCAAAATTTTTCCATAAACTCTTGAGGACAGGGCCTAGATTTTAAGCTTCTGATGCTTTCTCCATAGTCCCTAGCATGGTGTAGGTGTGTAACAGCTGCTCAATAATAATTCCAGGCTCTGTTCTAATCACTGTCTATATGTTAGCTTAATCCACCATGAGAACCACCTATGAGGTAGCTGGTATTAACACTGATGTTTTATAGATGAAGAAACTGAGGCATTAAGCTCACATAGTCAACAAATGGTAAAGCTGGGATCAGAGTTCACGCTCTTAACCACCATCCTGTACTGCACTGACTGAATTTCAGGGATAGTAATGTTGGTAGAAATGGAGATTGTAGGAGTTCAGAAGCTGGATGGGAACTAGCCCTGCTAATGTCCAGTGAAGGCAAGCTCTATAAGTAATAACTAGTGCTTAGAGAATGTCATCAGAGAAGATCCGACAGCACATTTTCTTTTTACTACAATATCAGAAGTTCTGTAAAATGATCCATTACAAACAACTCTGTATACTTGGAAAGAAGTTTTTAATTCCACTTAAGGTACTACTGAAGTAAATTTTAATGTAACATCTGGTCATTTGTGTAAAAATGAATCAAAATGGCTATTTGTCAAAAATCAAATATGATATTTTTCTGGCTCTGATTTTTTTTTTTTGAGACAATGTCTTGCTCTGTCACCCAGGTTAGAGTGCAGGGGTGTGATCATGGCTAACTGCAGCCTCAACCTCCCAGGCTCAAGCAATCCTCCTACCTCAGCCCCCGAAGTAGCTGAGACCACAGGTACATGCCACCATGCCTGGCTAGGCTAATTTTTGCATTTTTAGTAGAAACAGGGTTTCACATGTTGCCCAGGCTGGTCTCAAACTCCTGGGCTCAAGTGATTTGCCTGCCTTGGCCTCCCAAAATGCTGGGATTACAGGCATGAGCTACTTTGCCTGGCCCTGATCTTTTGTTGCTCATATGATTAAACTGCAATTTTGGCATAATGGAAGGCAAGGACATTTTCCTTTATTTCATTGTTTTACAGCATGTCATGAAGGCTAAATTCTTATCCAAGTATTAATTCCATTTGATCTCATAGCTTTACATTGCACTTCTGTGACCAATTTCAGGCTGCATCCTAAGTAGGAGAGAAAATATATCAATCGCCTTTAGGCATTTTGTCTGTTTACCACTAGAGGTCACTACCTAGTCTTTTATCTGAAAAGCCACAAGCTTTCGTTTTGCTTCATTTACGTTTATCACGGAGAGGCAAGAAAATCTGTTACAGCATGTCTCAGACTTACTGTGAAATTATCTAAAGTAGAAATAAGTTTCAAATCAAGCTGGTTAATCAGCTTTACTTGATGTCGACTACCACTGATTTAGGGCCTACTGTGGGCAGGTTCTGTGCTAGGTGCCTTATATGTTACCTCTGAATTCTGCAACATTATCCTCATTTTACAGATGAGGAAATTGAAGCTTGGCAAAGTCATATGATTTCATCAACATGACACAATTGCACAGCAAGGACTTACTTCAGGTTATGAACCCAGCTCAGGACTGGTAAATAAAAAAGGGAAACTTAGGCTGGGCACAGTGGTTCATGCCTGTAATCCCAGCACTTTGGGAGACTAAGGCGGGCAGATCACATGAACCCTGGCCAATATAGCGAAACTCCGTCTCTACTAAAAAATACAAGAAAAAAAAAAATTAGCTGGGCGTGGTGGTGGGCGCCTGTAGTCCTAGCTACTTGGGAGGCTGAGGCAGAAGAATCGCTTGAAATCGGGAGGTGGAGGTTGCAGTGGGCCGAGATCGCACCACTGCACTCCAGCCTGGGTAACAGAGTGAGACTCTGCCTCAAAAAGAAAAAAAAAAAGGAAAAAGATAAAAAGAACTAGCCAGGCATCTTGGCGCACACTTGTAATCCCAGCTACTGTACAGGCTGAGGTGGGAGGATCGCCTGAACCTGGGAGGCAGAGGTTGCAGTGAGCCGAGATTGCACCACTGCATTCCAGCCTGGGCGAAAGAGTGAGACTGTCTTAAAAATAATAGTAAAATGAAAAGGGGGAATTTCCAATAATGCCTGACCTGAGAAGAGGTCCAAGAATGTTTATTCCACCTTGTAGGACATTTGACAATTCACCATAATGATGGGCAGGTTAAAGAGTTAAAGAGAAATACTATTAAAAACTCTAAATGGAATTTACAGCTAAACAGATTCTAGCAAAACAGCCATCTAGCTGTGTTAGAAACTTTGTTTTAATTCGATTAAATCTAATTTGTCCCCACATTTTTTATTTAAATGTAATTAGTGGGATAATTTAAGGGATCTGATGTAATAAGACATTTTATTTAATAAAGGAGGTGTGTTTCTGCCTTAGACCTTCATCTTTCTTAGATGACAAAGGTATAAGTGTGCATGCCTAGAAAAGGAACCATGTTTACATATGTCTATGGGTCTTGATAGTACATTTTCTGGTGTAAAATTATGTTGTAAAGACTTCCTACTTTTTATTTTTTCTATTTTTTTTTTTTTTTTTTTGTTAGAGATATGAGGTCTCACTATGTTGCCCAAGCTAGTCTCAAACTCCTGTGCTCAAGCAATCCTCCCACCTTGGCCTCCCAAAGTGTTGAGATTACAGGTGTGAGCCACTGCTCCTGGCCCTGTAACAACTTCCTGTCTTTCCACAAACATGGCTGCATTTGGCGGTGCAGTGCCACACTAAATAATGACTCCATTAGAATGGATTAGATATATACTTCGTGCCATCAATGTTAATAAACGTCGGTTCTAACATTGTGCTGAATCTGAACCTGTTCACTGAGATCACAATGAGCTTAGAATTATTCATTATAATGCCCTTGTATTTCCTGGTCTAGTGCTGTTTAATAAGCTACTGATACTACTTTCATATGAGGAGACGAATAAAATTTCAGTCCTGACTTCATCAGTTATATGTTTTTAAAAAAAAAATTAATGCTGCATGAAAATTAAATTAATGAATTTAATTAATTTAAATAATCTAAAATTAATTAATTTAATTTAATTTAAAATTAATCAATCTAATTTAATTTATAATTAATTAATTTAATTTATAATTAATTTAATTAATAAAAATTAATGCTGCATGAAACACATCCTACCCTAAAATAAAACTACTTAAACTTTGATCTTCAAGGAGATGAATAAAGAGCACTGAGGGTTGTTTTGTATATAGGACCAAGAATTATATTTGTTCTGTAACTTTAGCCTACCAATCTATTATTATTATTATTATTATTTTTAAAGAGATGGGGTCTCACCATATTGCCCAGGCTGGTCTTGACTCCTGAGCTCAAGCGATCCTCCCACCTCAGCCGCCAAAGTGCTGGGATTACAGGCATGAGCCACCACTCCCAGTCCCATGTATTAAGTTTGTGGGAAAAAAAAATAATCTGGGGGTAAAAACGTACCTGGAGACTTTACATATTCCACACACTCATTTTATTTTATTTTATTTACGTATATTTTATAATTTCAATTTTTTTTATTATACTTTAAGCTCTAGGGTACATGTGCACAATGTGCAGGTTTGTTACATATGTATACATGTGCCATGTTGGTGTTAACTCATTATTTACATTAGTTATATCTCCTGATGCTATCAATCCCCCGTCCCCACACCCCACAATAGGCCCCGGTGTGTGATGTTCCCCACCCTGTGTCCAAGTGTTCTTATTGTTCAATTCCCATCTATGAGTGGGAACATGCGGTGTTTGGTTTTCTGTCCTAGAGATAGTTTGCTCAGAATGATGGTTTCCAGCTTCATCCATGTCCCTACAAAGGACATGAACTCATCCTTTTCTATGGCTGCATAGTATTCCATGGTGTATATGTGCCACATTTTCTTAATCCAGTCTATCATTGATGGACAATTGGGTTGGTTCCAAGTCTTTGCTATTGTGAATAGTGCTGCAATAAACATATATGTGCATGTGTCTTTATAGCAGCATGATTTATAATCCTTTGGGTATATACCCAGTAATGGAATGGCTGGGTCAAAGGGTATTTCTAGTTCTAGATCCTTGAGGAATCGCCACACTGTCTTCCACAATGGTTGAACTAGTTTATAGTCCCACCAACAGTGTAAAAGTGTTCCTATTTCTCTACATCCTCTCCAGCACCTGTGTTTCCTGACTTTTTAATGATCACCATTCTACCTGGTGTGAGATGGTATCTCATTGTGGTTTTAATTTGCATTTCTCTGATGGCCAGTGATGATGAGCCGAATTCTACCAGAGGTACAAAGAGGAGCTGGTACTATTCCTTTTGAAACTATTCCAATCAATAGAAAAAGAGGGAATCCTCCCTAACTCATTTTATGAGGCCAGCATCATCCTGATACCAAAGCCTTGCAGAGACACAACAAAAACATAGAATTTTAGACCAATAACCCTGATGAACATCAATGCAAAAATCCTCAATAAAATACTGGCAAACCAAATCGAGCAGCACATCAAAAAGCTTATCTACTATGATCAAGTTGGCTTCATCCCTGGGACTCAAGGCTGGTTCAACATATGCAAATCAATAAATGTATTCCAGCATATAAACAGAACCAAAGACAAAAACCACATGATTATCTCAATAGATTATCTCAATAGATGCAAAATTCAACAGCCCTTCATGCTAAAAACTCTCAATAAACTATTGATGGGGCGTATCTCAAAATAATGAGAGCTATTCATGACAAACCCACAGCCAATATCATACTGAATGGGCAAGAACTGGAACATTCCCTTTGAAAGCTGGCACAAGACAGGGATGTCCCCTCTCACCACTCCTATTCAACAAAGTGTTGGAAGTTCTGGCCAGGGCAATCAGGCAGGAGAAAGAAATAAAGGGTATTCAATTAGGAGAAGAAGAAGTCAACTTGTCCCTGTTTGCAGATGACATGATTGTATATTTAGAAAAACCCATCATCTCAGCCCCAAATCTCCTTAAGCTGATAAGCAACTTCAGCAAAGTCTCAGGATACAAAATCAATGTGCAAAAATCACAAGCATTCCTATACACCAATACCAGACAAACAGAGAGCCAAATAATGAGTGAACTCCCATTCACAATTGCTTCAAAGAGAATAAAATACCTAGGAATCCAATTTACAAGGGATGTGAAGGACCTCTTCAAGGAGAACTACAAACCACTGTTCAATGAAATAAAAGAGGACACAAACAAATGGAAGAACATTCCATGCTCATGGATAGGAAGAATCAATATCATGAAAATGGCCATACTGCCCAAAGTAATTTATAGATCCAATGCCATCCCCATCAAGCTACCAATGACTTTCTTCACAGAATTGGAAAAAACTACTTTAAATTTCATATGGAACCAAAAAATAGTCCACATTGCCAAGATAATCCTAAGCAAAAAGAACAAAGCTGGAGGCATCACACTACCTGACTTCAAACTATACTACAAGGCTACAGTAACCAAAACAGCATGGTACTGGTACCAAAACAGAGATCTAGACCAATGGAACAGAACAGAGGCCAATGAAACAGAACAGAGGCCTCAGAAATAACACCACACATCTACAACCATCTGATCTTTGACAAACCTGACAGAAACAACAGGGGTTTAATAAATGGTACTGCTGGGAAAACTGGCTAGCTATAAGTAGAAAGTTGAAACTGGATCCCTTCCTTACACCTTATTCAAAAATTAATTCAAGTGGATTAAAGACTTAAATGTTAGACCTAAAACCATAAAAACTCTAGAAGAAAACCGAGGCAATACCAGTCAGGACATAGGCATGGGCAAAGACTTCATGACTAAAACACCAAAAGCAATGGCAACAAAAGCCAAAATTGACAAATGGGATCTCATTAAACTAAAGAGCTTCTGCACAGCAAAAGAAACGACATCAGAATGAACAGGCAACCTACAGAATGGGAGAAAATTTTTACAATCTTTCCATCTGACAAAGGGCTAATATCCAGAATCTACAAAGAACTTAAATTTACAAGAAAAAATCAAACAACCCCATCAAAAAGTTGGCGAAGGATATGAACAGACACTTCTCAAAAGAAGACATTTATGCGGCCAACACACTCATTTTCGTTGAATTAGTCATCAAGCTTCTGATCTAGAAATATCTTTGGGATCAGGTGTTTTAACACCTCCTTCTCCTCTGTGATCTTGGAGCAGCTGTTGTTCCCCCCAAACAGTCCATTAATGTAGATTTATTTTTTAAATTACTACTTTGTCCTGATGATAAACGAGCTGGTTAATTCTATGAACTGAAAAGCCTGTTCAAGAACAACAGCATGTAAGATCTCCAAATCTGTCTGTAGGAGAACAGCCCGCCATGCAGAGGAGTTCTATCACAAGATCAACAGGAGACATAAAAGCCTGTGTGCACATGAGGCAGATCCACTTACGATTTTGTTTACTGGCTTTGCAAGGTCTCAGGCCTCTCTCCCAGGCCCTTGGATTTATTCTTCCTATTCAAGGCAATGACAGCCGGGTTTGACAGCAATAAAATTCAAGTCATAGCAGATCAAGTAACTCAAAGATTTCATTCTGGTAAAATTAGAATACTAAGCAGTTCAGTTATTACTGGAGAACTCTATATCGATGTTTAAAGCCTCACATTTAATTCTCATAAGCATGTAGGGAGAGTAAAACTTGACTTCTGCATTTTTAGGGTTTTTCAGTTGGGCCTAGGAATTAAATTGACAGAAGACAGATCTATAGGAGAAAAGCACACAAATGTAATATACATGTTACATGGCTAAGGAAATGAAGATTCAAAGATGCAGAATTGAATGCTTATACTGAATTAGACAAAGAGTCACAAATTATTAAAATGTGAAAAGGTAAAGGAACTTGGGCTAGGGTGGTTAATTGGGTAGAGAAATGACTAGGAAAACAAGGATTCGTTTAACAAGTTTCATTAGCACAGATCTCCTGTCCTTGACGATAAGAATAATACCTTCTTTCTGGTATAAGGAGGGCATCTTTCACATGGGAATTTCATCTCTTGCTTTCAAAAAAACAAAAGGAAGGGCCGAGTGATCCTCTTGTCCTGCTATTTTTTCAGTCCCTAAACTCAAAATAGCCAATATACCAAAGCAGCATATTTTGGGATAGCATGTTCTTAATTCCTTCAAGTAGAATAAGTGAATTTTTAATTACATTTTTAATCTTGAGATGATTGTAGATTCACATGCAGTCGTAAGAAATAATACAGAGATAGCTTGTGTCCTTTAGCTGGTTATTCCCAATGGTGACATCTTGCAGAACTGTAGTGCACTATCACAGCTGGCATGTCAGCACTGACACTAGGACACTAGTTCCCTAGTGTCCTAGGGAACTTTATAATTTCCTAGGAAATTAATACTCCACCAAATCAGACCAGTGGTCTGTTTAGATAGGATCTGTCAGTGGCACCAGGATTACTTACAGAAAAAGAGTACTAGTTTCTCTGATATCATCCTTAAAGTTTAGTAGTGTACCCAAACATTCACATTTTACATTGCTATTAAGAGGGTGATCAGTCATGAACATTTCTTTTTTTTTTTTTTTTTTGAGATGGAGTCTCACTCTGTTGCCCAGGCTGGAGTGTAGCTGCACGATCTCAGCTCACTGTAATCTCTGCCTCCTTGTTTCAAGCAATTATCTGCCTCAACCTCCCAAATACCTGGGGATTACAGGCGCCCACCACCATGCCTGGCTAATTTTTGTGTTTTTAGTAGAGATGGGGTTTCACCATCTTGGCCAGACTGGTCTTGAACTCCCAACCTCGGATGATCCACCCACCTCGGCCTCCCAAAGTGCTGGTATTATAGGCGTGAGCCACCGCGCCCGACCAAACATTTCTAACTCTTGTCTGCTGACCCCCTTTCATTATTGCCCTTGCAGATGAGCTTTCTGCCCTCCTTCACCCTGCCGTGTGCCCTGCAAGGCTGACTTATGGGCAGTACCAGCCTGTGTTCCTCTCTGAAGGCCATGGCTTCATCCGACAGTCAGATTTCTCCATGAAGATGGCCCTCTCCAAGTGCCGGCCCACACTCCATGCGCTCACACCCTCAGGCCTAGGGTTGGGAAGAGTCCTGTGGTCCCTGTTGGGGCCCCTCACCCCTGACCTCAATTCTGTAAGGAATTCCTTTGTTAAACTTATTTTCACCACTCCCCTTGTGTGTGCTGTCTGGTTTCACCTTAGACCCCAACCAATACATTCAGCGAACACTCACTGACCACGACTGTCTTCCTAATGCCCTCCTCTTCCTCGACTTGATGGACACTGCTCTCCCTACGTCTCCTCCTACAGATGTAGGAGGGAGTCAAGGATAAAGACCAGGGAAACACCACCATTTAAAAGGAGACCAGTGGTCAAGAGGAAAATAGAAGATGAAGCAGGGCTCCCAGGCTCCTCAAACTCCAGTTTCTCCCTTGGCAGGTGACATTTTGGGCTAGAGTGATTAATTGGGTAGAGAAACTTCTTTCAGGAGACCCACAGGAGCCTCCTACTAACCACTTGATGAACTGCCCAGATCCCCCCTCTTTAGCAATAAAGGACTTGGTCACCTGGCTGCTGTGAATGTTGCCCAAAAACAGCCTTCAGCTGACCACCTTCTTGTGTGGGCCGCCTTGACTGAAGAAAACGGCCTCGTCCAGAGTCACGCTTCCTTCCAGCACAGCCTGCATCCAATGACTAATCAATGAGTCTGATGTAAAGTTCTGGTCCCCTTGGCCCAACTCAGGACAATTACTGGTTATCTATTGTTGCATAACAAATGACCCCAAAACTAGCAACTTAAAACAACATCTGTTAACTCTCCATGTGTGGGGGTCGGGAATCCAGGAGTATCTTAGCTTCAGGTTTCATCTCAGGGTTTCTTATGCTGTTGCAGTCAAGCTGTCACATCTGAACGGGCTGGGGGTCTACTTTGCTGTTGGTAGAAGGCTTCAGTTTCTCATTACCTTGGCCTCTCTATAAAGTTGCCCACACCATGGCAGTAACTGCTGGGTCAAAATCCTGTTTTCTATGGAAAGCAGACTTCCTTAATAATTTCAGCCCCATATCATGTCTTGGTAACTTTTAGTCATTATAATAGTTACTACCAGCTGTTAAAAAAAAAAAAAAAAAAAAAAAAAAGGCAGTGTGCAGTGGCTCCTGCACTTTGGGAAGCTGAGGCAGGTGGATCACCTGAGGTCAGGAGTTCAAGACCAGCCTGGCCAACATGGTGAAACTCCATCTCTACTAAAAATGCAAAAAATATTAGCTGGGCCTGGTGGTGGGTAGTCCTAGCTACTTTGGAGGCTGAGACAGGAGAATTGCTTGAACCTGGGAGGCAGAGGTTGCAAGGAGCTGAGATCATGCCGCTGCACTCCAGCCTGGGTGACAGAGCAAGACTAAGACTCTGTCTCAAAAAAAAAAAAAAAGATTCCCTATCCTTAAGATCCAATGATTTTATTTTAAAGCTTTAGTTTCATATCCAATGTATGATTTTATTGTAAAGCTTTAGTTTCATATCTAATGCATGGCTCTCTCCTCCTCTCCTATCCCCTGCAGAATAGAGATGTGACCTGGGTCACACACAACTTGTAAGTCTACCATACCTCCTGCTGGTAATGACCAGGGAGGAAAAAAATGGAAGGGAGAGGTGCCCCGTGAGACCCAGCTTATTGCCCTTGTGTCAGTGTGGACAGATAAAGGAAGACAACATCATCAGACAAGGGATTTGCTCCCAACCAGTAACTCTAGATGCTAGGGGATCCTTATAAGAGATTCATTCTCAACTTCAAGCCCAGCCCTTGAGCTGGTGGCCTTATGTCCCATTCCTCTGATGTGTGCCCCTCTTTGCCCAATATTGCAGCATAGCCAGACAAGACCAAGACTCCAAATATGGTCTACTTACCACAACCAACTCCTGGGTCTTCAGGCTTTTGTGGAATCGACCTTTCAAGCCTCCAGGACACCATGACTTCAAGTGAAGACAGCTTTGACCCCTGCCCTGCCTGGCAGTCCCCCATTATGCCATCTCTTCCCAACGAATTTTTCCTCTACTGTGGTGGCACAGGGGCTGGACAGTGACCCTAGCATCCTTCCACTGTTCAGACAGGTACCACATATCAGATACTTACAAACCTGTGAGTAGTTCTCTTGACAGCTCTTACCCTTGGCTTTGAGGATGGGAGGCAACCCACCCCCTACCCTTGTTCTGGGGAATAAATCATCCTAAATGAGCACTGTACTTCTGCAGAAGGCAACAGCCTTCTGCCTTTCAGCCTCACTTTATATTAGGATGAGAGATGTTGGTGCTGGTTCTGCTTCCTGGTTTCTCTTAGCAAGCCTTGTCAGGGTGTGGCTGACCCACTCCAACAGCTGTGGTTCTAGGAATTTAGAATGTGGGGGATTTAACTTATTTGATCCTCAGCTGTGAGCTTAGAATGGCCTTAGTCACCAATACTTAGCAACTGTTACCATGTTTAAAATTAGTCACCTTTCCCCCAACTACACTCTGATCCTGTATTGCCTATCTGGGTGAATGGTACTAACATCCTCCCTGTTGCATTAGTCTGTTTTGCACTGCTATAAAGAAATACCTGAGACTGGCTAATTTATAAAGAAAAGAGGTCTAATTGACTCATGGTTCCACATGATGTACAGGAAGCATGATACTGGCATTTGTTTCTGGGGAGGTCTCAGGAAACTTAACAATCATGGTGGAAAGGGAAGGGGAAGGGGAAGGGGAAGCAGGCACATCTTACATGATCAGAGCAGGAGGGAGAGCGAGGAGGGAGATCAGATCTCATGAAAATTCACTCACTATACAGTACCAAGGGTGGATGGTGCTAAACCATTCATGAGGATTCTGCCCCCATGATCCAATCACTTCTCCCCAGGCCCTGCCTCCAACATTGGGGTTACACTTCGACATGAGATTTGGGCGAGGTCACAGATCCAAGCCATGTCAGTAATGAACTATTGCAGAATGAGAGATCTTCAGTAAGAGAACTATGATAGTCCCTGGCAAAATGGGAAGGTTGATCACCTTACTTCCCATTTTCAATGACTCCAATCAGAACTTGTGAATAATTCAATTCCTCCCCTTTCTTCATTGGCCCTACTCTGTTAGCTAGGCATGCTGTCCCCTTACCTCTAACAGCCTTTGCATCTATAACCCCCTTTCCATTCTGCAACTCTCTTAATTCACACTAGTGATTATCAGCCTTGGTTTCTCACTGGAATCATCTGGAAGGATTTAGAAACTACTGATGCCTGGATCCCATCACCAGAGATTCTGATTTAAATGGCCTGGGGTGGGTCCTGGACAAACACCAGGGGATTCTTAGGTGCCTTTTCCCACCTGACCTACTACAGAGCTGAATGATCTTCTCAGCTCCAGAGTTGCCCTCTGTAGTCCATCCTTCACACTGCAGCCAGAGCTTTCTAAAACACAAAGCTTATCACATCATGGCCCTGCTTAAACTTCTTCTATGGGTCCCCACTGAGCCAGGATAAAGCGCAAACTGTTCATCATGGCAGAAGGTGAGCAGTGCTCGGGAGATGAAGCTGGTGAGGGAATCGGGGCCTGATCATGCAGGACCTTGACTCTTGGGCTAAACTGCTTACATTGCTTCATGTCTACCATGCCCCCTAACAACATCAGCTTTTGCTCATTTAAATACTACTCACTAAGCACCTACTATGTGCGAGATGGTAGAGATACCATGATGAATAAAGTGACCACAGTCACAGACCTTACCCTCCAGAGGTAGCAGGCTAGACCATTAAAGAGACCACAGCCACCCTCCCCTGGCTCAAAGAGAAGTAACCATTCTGGAAGACAGTGTGGCGATTCCTCAAGGATCTAGGACCAGAAATACCATTTGACCCAGCCATCCCCTCACTGGGTATATACCCAACGATTATAAATCATTCTACTATAAAGACACATGCACATGTATATATATTGCAGCACTATTTATAATAGCAAAGACTTGGAACCAACCCAAATGACCATCAGTGATAGACTGGATAAAGAAAATGTGGCACATATACATCATGGAATACTATGCAGCCATAAAAAGAATGAGTTCATGTCCCTTGCAGGGACATGGATGAAGCTGGAAACCATCATTCTCAGCAGACCACACCTTTCTTAGTACCTACATTGTGATCTGAATATGGTTATACAATAGCACCTGTAACCCTCATTACAGTTCTTTGATCATATGTATGTTCTATTCTAGAAATCTTAGCATAAATGCCTTGAGGTCAAGAATCGCACTGTTTCCATCTTTTTCATCTGCAATACCAAGCAGGGTGCTCAGGACACAGTGAATGCTCAGGGAAGTTTGCCAAATGAAAAAGGCAAGGAAGAATGGCTCAGTCTGACTTTCTACATAACTACTTGGAAATCATAAAGTCTATTTCCTTTATCCATCAATAATCTCACAGTCCCATGCTTTCCACTAGAATGGGTGTATTATGAAATAATTTCTCATGTATTCAGAATGGTCTTAGTAAATTTTTCAAATGATCATTGTGTGTCTCTGAAAGCAGGACATACTATCTCACAGTGAAGGGATAACTGATCCTTTCTTCATATGACTTTTAAAAATAGCTTAAGTCATCAGTTATCAGCTGTATGGCAGACACACCTGACAGCAGTAACTTAACTTGAGAATACACTGAGAATGGCCTTATGGTCTAAGAAGAATATGTGTTCAGAGTTCCAGGCTAAGGAAACTGGGAGCAGCCAACCTGAAGATTCACTCCTTATGTATGAAGGACATCTGAACCCCTGGCCCTTCCCTTGGAATGCAGACCATACAGGGGATGGAGACCCTTTGTTTTGGGTTACCTGGAGGTTGCTAAGTGGAAGTTGCTAGGTAGAGGGTGCTAAGTGAAAATGCTATATAAGCTGCATGCTTTTTACAAATGGTAGTAGTTTTCCTCTCCAGCCCAGCATAACTGGACCATCCCTGTATGTAAGTCCCCTATATAAGCACTCTCTCTCATTCACTGTCTCTTGGTCTCCTTTTTTGGTCTCTAGGACATGGTGTTATCTCTATTGCAGCCAATAGGCGTCTGGCCCAACAACATCTTAGCAGGGATTACTTACATTATAGCATCACCTCTTACCAAGGAGATTGGCATGTCCAAAGACAATCTGAAGATGAAAGAGGAATGGCCCTTTTAATGGTAGAATGAAAGGGGTAGTGAAGCCTGTGTTTTAGGCCAAGGATTACAGCCCCTACTTCTCTAATAAGCTCTGGGCAGGAAGACAAGTGACAGACACAGACTGAGCCCCTGGTAGAGCTCCCACTCAGCTTCCAGGGGGGAATTCCCCAATGCTGTAACTCAAACTGGTGCAACTGCTCAGCTTTGACAATGCTTCTCATGAGAAGGAAGAACCATGTTATTACGTCCTTAATGTCTCCCCCTGTTTTGTCAGTTACTCTGGAGTAGACTACATTGTCAGCACGATGGTTTTTATCCAACTCAAACTCCTCAGTGCAGAAGGCATCCTATTTTCTCCTGGAGAGCAGCACACAGTGGTTCAGGCTGCACACAAACTTTACAGACGATGGCTCTAATGACAAACTCAGTCTCTCACACTCATCTTCAAATTCTGTTTTACTCACATACTTGGTTTCTCTGGTTCCTCAGGTCATTAGAATCTTGCTAATAACTGGTTATAACTGCTATTTATTTTATTTGCATTTGCATTCTTTTCCAACAATTATTCACCGAAAAGCAATAGCAACACAGCAGGATGCTACTGATTCCAGTTATTCGTCCTCTCTACGTTAGTGTCAATATATTATTTCCCCAAGTAACTTGTTAAATAGAGTGATCAACTATCCTAGTTGGCCTAGGACTGAGGGGTTTTAGCATAGGGCTCACCAGATGATTGGTCACCCTATAACAGATCCTACATCATACAGCCAAGAAATAACACAAGCACTGAAGACTCTAGACCAAAAAACTGGAAGGAAGTAAATGCTAGAGAGAAAATGAAGGAAAGAGAAGTAGGCTGACAGAAAGTAAGCATGGTGTGGGGAGGGAGGAATGAAAGCACACTTGTGGAAGAGGAAAATACAAGAAGAAAATTCAAAATAAAAGAAGACATAACGCTTGGCAAATGAAAACTTACAGATATAGAGAACTAGTTACAAATATCTAGGAACAATCCTAGAGGGAATAAAAATATAAATAGGAGTATATATGCCATGGTGATGAGCAGTGAGTAAAAAAGGAATAAAGAAGGTCTGTTAAAATATATCCTTCGGGGGGCGGAGCAAGATGGCTGCATAGGAACAGCTCCAGTCTCCAACTCCCAGCGCGAGCGACACAGAAGACCGGTGATTTCTGCATTTTCAACTGAGGTACTGGGTTCATCTCACTGGGGAGTGCCGGACGATCAGTGCTGGTCAGCTGCTGCAGCCCGACCAGCGAGAGCTGAAGCAGGGCGAGGCATTGCCTCACCTGGGAAGCGCAAGGGGGAAGGGAATCCCTTTTCCTAGCCAGGGGAACTGAGACACACAACACCTGGAAAATCGGGTAACTCCCACCCCAATACTGCGCTTTAAGCAAACAGGCACACCAGGAGATCATATCCCACACCTGGCCGGGAGGGTCCCACACCCACGGAGCCTCCCTCATTGCTAGCACAGCAGTCTGTGATCTACCGGCAAGGCAGCAGCGAGGCTGGGGGAGGGGCGCCCGCCATTGCTGAGGCTTAAGTAGGTAAACAAAGCTGCTGGGAAGCTCGAACTGGGTGGAGCTCACAGCAGCTCAAGGAAACCTGCCTGTCTCTGTAGACTCCACCTCTGGGGACAGGGCAATAACAAACACAGCCGAAACCTCTGCAGACGCAAACGACTCTGTCTGACAGCTTTGAAGAGAGCAGTGGATCTCCCAACACGGAGGTTGAGATCTGAGAAGGGACAGACTCCCTGCTCAAGTGGGTCCCTGACCCCTGAGTAGCCTAACTGGGAGACATCCCCCACTAGGGGCAGTCTGACACCCCACACCTCACAGGGTGGAGTACACCCCTGAGAGGAAGCTTCCAAAGCAAGAATCAGACAGGTACACTCGCTGTTCAGAAATATTCTATCTTCTGCAGCCTCTGCTGCTGATACCCAGGCAAACAGGGTCTGGAGTGGACCTCAAGCAATCTCCAACAGACATACAGCTGAGGGTCCTGACTGTTAGAAGGAAAACTATCAAACAGGAAGGACACCTACACCAAAACCCCATCAGTACATCACCATCATCAAAGACCAGAGGCAGATAAAACCACAAAGATGGGGAAAAAGCAGGGCAGAAAAGCTGGAAATTCCAAAAATAAGAGCGCATCTCCCCCGGCAAAGGAGCGCAGCTCATCGCCAGCAACGGATCAAAGCTGGACGGAGAATGACTTTGACGAGATGAGAGAAGAAGGCTTCAGTCCATCAAACTTCTCAGAGCTAAAGGAGGAATTACGTACCCAGCGCAAAGAAACTAAAAATCTTGAAAAAAAAGTGGAAGAATTGATGGCTAGAGTAATTAATGCAGAGAAGGTCATAAACGAAATGAAAGAGATGAAAACCATGACACGAGAAATACGTGACAAATGCACAAGCTTCAGTAACCGACTCGATCAACTGGAAGAAAGAGTATCTGCGATTGAGGATCAAATGAATGAAATGAAGCGAGAAGAGAAACCAAAAGAAAAAAGAAGAAAAAGAAATGAACAAAGCCTGCAAGAAGTATGGGATTATGTAAAAAGACCAAATCTACGTCTGATTGGGGTGCCTGAAAGTGAGGGGGAAAATGGAACCAAGTTGGAAAACACTCTTCAGGATATCATCCAGGAGAACTTCCCCAACCTAGTAGGGCAGGCCAACATTCAAATCCAGGAAATACAGAGAACGCCACAAAGATACTCCTCGAGAAGAGCAACTCCAAGACACATAATTGCCAGATTCACCAAAGTTGAAATGAAGGAAAAAATCTTAAGGGCAGCCAGAGAGAAAGGTCGGGTTACCCACAAAGGGAAGCCCATCAGACTAACAGCAGATCTCTCGGCAGAAACTCTCCAAGCCAGAAGAGAGTGGGGGCCAATATTCAACATTCTTAAAGAAAAGAATTTTAAACCCAGAATTTCATATCCAGCCAAACTAAGTTTCATAAGTGAAGGAGAAATAAAATCCTTTACAGATAAGCAAATGCTTAGAGATTTTGTCACCACTAGGCCTGCCTTACAAGAGACCCTGAAGGAAGCACTCAACATGGAAAGGAACAACCAGTACCAGCCATTGCAAAAACATGCCAAAATGTAAAGACCATCGAGGCTAGGAAGAAACTGCATCAACTAACGAGCAAAATAACCAGTTAATATCATAATGACAGGATCAAGTTCACACATAACAATCTTAACCTTAAATGTAAATGGACTAAATGCTCCAATTAAAAGACACAGACTGGCAAACTGGATAAAGAGTCAAGACCCATCAGTCTGCTGTATTCAGGAGACCCATCTCACACGCAGAGACATACATAGGCTCAAAATAAAGGGATGGAGGAAGATTTACCAAGCAAATGGAGAACAAAAAAAAGTGGGGGTTGCAATACTAGTCTCTGATAAAACAGACTTTAAACCATCAAAGATCAAAAGAGACAAAGAAGGCCATTACATAATGGTAAAGGGATCAATTCAACAGGAAGAGCTAACTATCCTAAACATATATGCACCCAATACAGGAGCACCCAGATTCATCAAGCAAGTCCTTAGAGACTTACAAAGAGACTTAGACTCCCATACAATAATAATGGGAGACTTCAACACTCCACTGTCAACATTAGACAGATCAACGAGACAGAAAGTTAACAAGGATATCCAGGAATTGAACTCATCTCTGCAGCAAGCAGACCTAATAGACATCTATAGAACTCTCCACCCCAAATCAACAGAATATACATTCTTCTCAGCACCACATCGTACTTACTCCAAAATCGACCACGTAATTGGAAGTAAAGCACTCCTCAGCAAATGTACAAGAACAGAAATTATAACAAACTGTCTCTCAGACCACAGTGCAATCAAACTACTACTCAGGACTAAGAAACTCAATCAAAACCGCTCAACTACATGGAAACTGAACAACCTGCTCCTGAATGACTACTGGGTACATAACGGAATGAAGGCAGAAATAAAGATGTTCTTTGAAACCAATGAGAACAAAGATACAACATACCAGAATCTCTGGGACACATTTAAAGCAGTGTGTAGAGGGAAATTTATAGCACTAAATGCCCACAAGAGAAAGCAGGAAAGATCTAAAATTGACACTCTAACATCACAATTAAAAGAACTAGAGAAGCAAGAGCAAACACATTCGAAAGCTAGCAGAAGGCAAGAAATAACTAAGATCAGAGCAGAACTGAAGGAGATAGAGACACAAAAAACTCTCCAAAAAATCAATGAATCCAGGAGTTGGTTTTTTGAAAAGATCAACAAAATTGACAGACCACTAGCAAGACTAATAAAGAAGAAAAGAGAGAAGAATCAAATTGACGCAATTAAAAATGATAAAGGGGATATCACCACCGACCCCACAGAAATACAAACTATCATCAGAGAATACTATAAACACCTCTACGCAAATAAACTGGAAAATCTAGAAGAAATGGATAATTTCCTGGACACTTACACTCTTCCAACACTAAACCAGGAAGAAGTTGAATCCCTGAATAGACCAATAGCAGGCTCTGAAATTGAGGCAATAATTAATAGCCTACCAACCAAAAAAAGTCCAGGACCAGATGGATTCACAGCTGAATTCTACCAGAGGTACAAGGAGGAGTTGGTACCATTCCTTCTGAAACTATTCCAATCCATAGAAAAAGAGGGAATCCTCCCTAACTCATTTTATGAGGCCAACATCATCCTGATACCAAAGCCTGGCAGAGACACAACAAAAAAAGAGAATTTTAGACCAATATCCCTGATGAACATCGATGCAAAAATCCTCAATAAAATACTGGCAAACCGGATTCAGCAACACATCAAAAAGCTTATCCACCATGATCAAGTGGGCTTCATCCCTGGGATGCAAGGCTGGTTCAACATTCGCAAATCAATAAACATAATCCAGCATATAAACAGAACCAAAGACAAGAACCACATGATTATCTCAATTGATGCAGAAAAGGCTTTTGACAAAATTCAACAGCCCTTCATGCTAAAAACGCTCAATAAATTCGGTATTGATGGAATGTACCTCAAAATAATAAGAGCTATTTATGACAAACCCACAGCCAATATCATACTGAATGGGCAAAAACTGGAAAAATTCCCTTTGAAAACTGGCACAAGACAGGGATGCCCTCTCTCACCACTCCTATTCAACATAGTGTTGGAAGTTCTGGCTAGGGCAATCAGGCAAGAGAAAGAAATCAAAGGTATTCAGTTAGGAAAAGAAGAAGTCAAACTGTCACTGTTTGCAGATGACATGATTGTATATTTAGAAAACCCCATTGTCTCAGCCCAAAATCTCCTTAAGCTGATAAGCAACTTCAGCAAAGTCTCAGGATACAAAATTAATGTGCAAAAATCACAAGCATTCTTATACACCAGTAACAGACAAACAGAGAGCCAAATCAGGAATGAACTTCCATTCACAATTGCTTCAAAGAGAATCAAATACCTAGGAATCCAACTTACAAGGGATGTAAAGGACCTCTTCAAGGAGAACTACAAACCACTGCTCAGTGAAATAAAAGAGGACACAAACAAATGGAAGAACATTCCATGCTCATGGATAGGAAGAATCAATATCGTGAAAATGGCCATACTGCCCAAGGTAATTTATAGATTCAATGCCATCCCCATCAAGCTACCAATGAGTTTCTTCACAGAATTGGAAAAAACTGCTTTAAAGTTCATATGGAACCAAAAAAGAGCCCGCATCTCCAAGACAATCCTAAGTCAAAAGAACAAAGCTGGAGGCATCACGCTACCTGACTTCAAACTATACTACAAGGCTACAGTAACCAAAACAGCATAGTACTGGTACCAAAACAGAGATATAGACCAATGGAACAGAACAGAGTCCTCAGAAATAATACCACACATCTACAGCCATCTGATCTTTGACAAACCTGAGAGAAACAAGAAATGGGGAAAGGATTCCCTATTTAATAAATGGTGCTGGGAAAATTGGCTAGCCATAAGTAGAAAGCTGAAACTGGATCCTTTCCTTACTCCTTATACGAAAATTAATTCAAGATGGATTAGAGACTTAAATGTTAGACCTAATACCATAAAAATCCTAGAGGAAAACCTAGGTAGTACCATTCAGGACATAGGCATGGGCAAAGACTTCATGTCTAAAACACCAAAAGCAACGGCAGCAAAAGCCAAAATTGACAAATGGGATCTCATTAAACTAAAGAGCTTCTGCACAGCAAAAGAAACTACCATCAGAGTGAACAGGCAACCTACAGAATGGGAGAAAATTTTTGCAATCTACTCATCTGACAAAGGGCTACTATCCAGAACCTACAAAGAACTCAAACAAATTTACAAGAAAAAAACAAACAACCCCATCAAAAAGTGGGCAAAGGATATGAACAGACATTTCTCAAAAGAAGACATTCATACAGCCAACAGACACATGAAAAAATGTTCATCATCACTGGCCATCAGAGAAATGCAAATCAAAACCACAATGAGATACCATCTCACACCAGTTAGAATGGCGATCATTAAAAAGTCAGGAAACAACAGGTGCTGGAGAGGATGTGGAGAAATAGGAACACTTTTACACTGTTGGTGGGATTGTAAACTAGTTCAACCATTATGGAAAACAGTATGGCGATTCCTCAAGGATCTAGAACTAGATGTACCATATGACCCAGCCATCCCATTACTGGGTATATACCCAAAGGATTATAAATTATGCTGCTATAAAGACACATGCACATGTATGTTTATTGCAGCACTATTCACAATAGCAAAGACTTGGAATCAACCCAAATGTCCATCAGTGACAGATTGGATTAAGAAAATGTGGCACATATACACCATGGAATACTATGCAGCCATCAAAAGGGATGAGTTTGCGTCCTTTGTAGGGACATGGATGCAGCTGGAAACCATCATTCTTAGCAAGCTATCACAGGAACAGAAAACCAAACACCGCATGTTCTCACTCATAGGTGGGAACTGAACAATGAGATCACTTGGACTCAGGAAGGGGAACATCACACACAGGGGCCTATCATGGGGAGGGGGGAGGGGGGAGGGATTGCATTGGGAGTTATACCTGATGTAAATGATGAGTTGATGGGTGCAGCACACCAACATGGCACAAGTATACATATGTAACAAACCTGCACGTTATGCACATGTACCCTACAACTTAAAGTATAATAATAATAAATAAATTTTAAAAAAAAATAAATAAAAAAAAAAATAAAGATGTGCTCCAAGTCAAAAAAAAATATATATATATATCCTTCTACACATGGTGATTTCTTTTCTTTCAGAATGTCCCTTCTGAAACAAACAGTACATCTTTTTCTTCGTGTTATGTATAAAATATAGCATTGTATAATGTTTGGAGAAAAGAATGGAATAAATCAGGTAAAAATGATTATTACTTGTATAAATGTAGTTTTCCCTTGTCTCTCAAAGACAGTGATACTATCATCTGTTGGAAAATTACCGGGTCAGCCTATATTTAGTCTGATTCCTTCGGGATATCTGTAATTTTGTTAAGTCCTATAGTTAACAAATGTTAACTAAGTGTCTAAATGATATATGGAATTTTGTTGAATTCAGCAATTGTCCTATTTCTAGTGTTTGGTTTTGTAGCCTCACATGTTTTTCTATTTACCACTAAGGAGGGATAGAATTTGATTTTCTTTGCCCAATAAAAGATCATCTGAGTGGCCTTTTCAGTTTTTAAAGCTTTAGGGTAAGTAGGCATTTGTGGAAGAAAAAAATACAAAAAGAAAAATCAAAATGAGAGAATACACCACTTCATTGGTGGAAGAATGTGGATCCACCTGCACAAGAAATGGGCCTTCAGCGGGGATGGAGGATGGGAGTGCACATTGCAGAGCACCTTCGGCCAGGCTGAACACTAAGTGGACACATCTTCCCTTAAGAGAGGTGGAGGTCAGGCAGGGCCCTGCCCAATGAGAAGCCACAACAGAGTGGACCAGCTGGTCCTTGGGGTGAAGAGCACCCATGTTCTACAACATTGGATGTAATTATAGGATCTGATCTACACATGCAGAACCCAATCATCATCAGTTGTTGAAGCCCAGGTGATGCAGGAACGTTGTGATAACTCTTTGGGAGGCCATGTTGCAATAATTACAAGGTGCAAGTGATTTTCAGGGCAAAGGTTCCTACTCATTCATCCAACCAACATGTTGGACTTTCACCCATTTAAAATCGAAGAATAACTTGACCTGAGCCAAACATACAAGGCCATATATTATATGAATCCATTTACATGAAATGATCAAAATAGGGAAATTCAGAGAGACAGAAAATAGATTGGTGGTTGCCCATGGCTGGGGGGTAGGGGAGACAGGGGAGGCTGAAGAGAAATGGAGTGACGGCTAGTAGGTCCAAGGTTTCTTTTGAGGCAACAGAAATGTTCAGAAATTGATTGTGGTGATATTGTCCACCTCTGTAGATACACTAAAACCCATCAAATTGCGAACTTCAAATGGGTAAATTATGGTATGTAAATTATATCTTGATAAAGCTATTATTTTAAAAAAAGAATAACTTGAGGCTCATTGTCTGCCTGTCTTCATGAGTTTGTACTGGTTTGGAGGAAATCTTTAGAGATACGTAGCATATGAGACAGGACATGCTAAGCATGAGATTAAGCTTCTGGACAAGTTCAGGCTGCTTGGGCAGGACCTTAGAAGTAAAGAATGCTAACCCAATTATTTTGTTAAGAAACTGAGCTGGTCTTTCACAGTGTTACAGGTTGAATTATGTCCCCCAAAAAGGTATGTTGGAAATCCTAATCCTGAGTACCTCTGAATATGACTTTGTTTGAAAATGGGGCCTTTGTGGATGTAATCAAGTTAAGATGAGGTCACCCAATTAAGGTAGGCCCTAATCTAATGTGACTGGCATCCTAATAAGAAAACAGAGACACAGGGAGAGAACACTTCGTGAAGACACAGGGACAGACAGGGAGAAGGTGGCCATGCGAAGACAGAGACAGTGCAATCAACAAAAAGACAGAATTGGCTGGGCACAGTGGCTCACGCCTGTAATCCCAGCACTTTGGGAGGATGAGGTGGTCAGATCACTTGCGGTCAGGAGTTTGAGACCAGCCTGGCTAACATGGCAAAACCCCATCTCTACTGAAAATACAAAAATTAGCTGGGTATGCTGGTGGGCGCCTGTAATCCCAGCTACTCGGGAGGCTGAGGCAGGAGAATCACTTGAACCTGGGAGGTGGAGATTGCAGTGAGCCGAGATCGCACCACTACACTTGAGCCTGGGCAAGAGAGTGAGACTCTGTCTCAAAAACAAACAAAACAAAACCAAAAAGGACAGAATCATAGAATTTTAGAAATAACCAAATAGATGTTAGAAAAGAAAAGCGATACTGATTCACTAATGCAGCATTTAATTTTTTAAAATCATGTTTTAGTCTTTAAATAAGGTAGAGATGTGTCTAATTAAGATACATAAAAAACATGACTAGGAATTTGCTCAAATACATATTTGAAATATATAAAATAATGACTAACATGTATTGAACTCATACTCTGTACCACACATTGTGTTGAGTACTTGACAACTCTCCTAGGTTGCCTGGGATGTCCCAGTTTTAGCACTGTAAGTCTTGTGTCTTGAGAAACTGCTCAGGCCTGCACAAGCCAGACTTGTTGCTCACTCTACACCTTCATCTCATTTGGTCTTCCAAACAACTGTATGTGATGGTAGCATATCACATGAGGAATATGTGATGAGGAAACTGAGGCATAGAGGGGTTAAGCAAACTGACCAAAATTACCAGGCATGGCCAGGCGTGGTGGCTTATGCCTGCAATCCCAGCACTTTGGGAGGCTGAGGTGGCAGATCACTTGAGGTCAGGAGTTCGAGACCACCCTGGCCAACATGGCGAAAGCCCATCTCTACTAAAAATAAAAAAATTAGCTGGGCATAGCGGTGTGTTCCTGTAATTCCAGCTACTCAAGAGGTTGAGGCAGGAGAATCACTTGAATCTGAGGAGGCGGAGGCTGCAGTGAATTGAGATTGCACCATTGCACTCCAACCTGGGCAACGGAGCAAGACTCTGTCTCAAAAAAAAAAAAAAGTTTTCTTTGATGTTTTGCTATTTTTTTGTTGTTGTCTTTTTGTTTGTTTTAAAGGTCTTCCCTAGAAGAACATAGAGGTTGATACATCACCCTGAGTACCAAAGGGAAACAAAATGCATACTTATCTTGGATTTTAAAAAGATATAATAAAGTGATTATTTATAGAGATGTGGGCAGGACTGAAGGATGAACAAAAATGGTGAGACACCCAGAGACCTGTAATGGGGGGATGCCATTATCCCCAAGAGCATGAAGGAATAAGGGAAAGAAAATGGAACTACTTGCCCAGTGTGGGCTGGAGCCAGGAAAGAGAGGAAAGTCTCATCAGAGAGGCAGTCACTGCAGGAGGCAGCCCCTGCCAGAACCTGGACCTGAAGCAATGAGAGTTGGAGAAGGAATTTCCTAAACTCCACTTTCCTCCCACCCTCTGCTGTCTTGCTGGTACCTTCCATTGAGTGAATCCAACCTGAAGCCAGAGGACAGACCCCCAGAACACAGAACAGGGCAGGGAAGATCAGAGATCAGGGGTGGGGATGGAAGAATGGGAACAACCAGCGCAGCAGACATGCAGGGCTTTTTTGTTTGTTTGTTTTTACATTTACTTTTTAATCCATTTGGAACTTTTCTTTTTGAGATATATATAATAGGGATGAGCTTTTAATTTCATTTTTCTAGACAGGTCTACAGTTACCTTAGGTACATCTATTGAATTGCTATGTCTCACCAATGCACCACAATGTAGCAGTCTCTCATAGCCCGACGTATCACCCAAAGTTCTTTGTCTCACGACCAAGAAAGTTAAGGAGCACAGACGCCGAGGGTAACACTGGAGCAAAAGTTTCATAAGTGAAAGAAGAAAGCTCTCTGCTGTGCAGGGTGGACCCAGAAGAGGGTTACTGTTTTTACAGTTGAATGCAAAGGCTTTTATAGGAAACTGATGAGAGCTGGGCATCTTATTTGTGTAAGGTGCGAATTTGTGGTAGCTCCACCCCATCCTCCTAGTGCACACGTGGGCCCTTATCTTCAGTTACTCCATCTTGCTTTGTTTCCCTTACTGTACATGTGTCAGGGTACAAAACTTTTCATTGAGGGCATGTCTGGGAAACTCGCCTGTGTAGCCTTTCTTATCTGTGTGGCTGTGGGCCTGTCTTAGGCAAGCCCCATGCAAGTTCCCTTATCTGTGCCAGTCGCTTGATTTTTTGGGATGTTCTTTTGTTTGAAAGAAATCAACAGAAGACCCACCCTAACTGCTTGCCTGACCAGTTACTTCCTTTCTCCTCTCTCAGAATCATGTTACCATGTATTACAACTACTACTATTATCAAACTAAACTCTAGGATGTAATGGGGTTCTGATCAGTGTCTCCTACTCAGTTCTATTGATTTACTCTTATGTTAACCATATTTTAATTACTGTAACATTACGTTTTTAACATTTAGTAGAGCAGTTCCCACGTATTCTAAAATTCTGGTGAAAAAATAATAGGAATAGCTTTGAAAACTGGGGGGAGCTGTCAAATACAAAAAGCTTTCTTATTCAGATACATTTTGAAGTGATATATACAATTAAGAGACATGTGCAAATTCCAATTAGTTCCCTAACATAGAAACTCAATATATATTACTAGATTGTACAAGAAGAGGTGGAGTTTTTTTGAAAGATAAACATAGGAATATCTGATAATTAGCCACATAATTTTGCTTTGGCAAGATACCAAAGTAACTAGAATTCATTTTCCTCTTGTTTTGATGCAAACCACTCAAAATTCAGTGGCTTGAAACAACCACGATCTGTATTTTCTTACAATTCTGTGTGTTAATGGGCTCAGCTGGGCATTCCTTCTGCCCCATATGATCTCATCTGGAGGCTTGTCTGGGCTGAAATGTCAAGGAGGGGTATTTATACAGCTAATAGCTAGGACTGCTTGTTGGATAGGAGCTTAGCTGGGGCTGTCAACCAGAGAGCTTTGGTTCTTCTCCAAGGACCTCACCATGTGGCTTGGATTTTAAAAAGGAGTGTTTGGAAGAGTGTGAATCGGAAAGTTGTAGCTTTCTTCAGACCCAGCCTCAAAAGTTACATGGTGACACTTACTTCTTATTCTGCTGGTCAAAGAGGGACACAAAGCCAGTTTACACCCCACGGGAGAGCAAATTGCTACTCCTGTCATTAGAGGTGGAGTCTAAAAACGTTTGGCCATCTTTATTCCACTACCCCTCTATATTTATTTGGAAATATTAAAGAAAAGAGTTCTATCAACATTTCCAAAGACCTTTTATCTTCTGTCTCTTGATTCTAAATGTGGTTTGCATTTGCATTGTGAATCATGTGAACTATGAACTTAGTTCAAATATGCATGTAATTGCAAAAGAATGAAAACAAAAATGAGATATTATTTCGTCCAGATGATCTGCTCCAGTAATGAGAAAAGTTTGAAATGAGTTCTGAAAAACTAAGTTAAGTCTTAAGCATCTTAAATGCAGCTGCATTACTCTATCTTTAAAGTGTTGGAAAATGAGGGAGGTGGGAGAGAAAATAGCTAATTTTAGCCACAGCTGCCATGGATGGGAGACAATTTGCAGCGAGAAAGGAGGGGTTCATCAACACTTGAACTTACTGTAGTCTTTACTAGATATCTAATCTCCACTTTCCATCCCATCACTTGACATATTTCATGAGAAAATTTAGAATCTAGTAGAATACTGTACTGCTGTAACCCTTGGCAATTATAAACAAAACAGAGAGAAAGCCAAAAAGACATAGCCAGTCTCAAAAATAAGATAAACAGCTCTGTAGACTCAAATGACACAGAAACAGAAAGCAGTGGATTGCCACCGTGTACCTGCTGGCTTTCAGGCAGAAATGGGCAGTGACAGGCGAACTTTGCGTCTTGAAAAGTAATGAGAATCAAGGAATTCAGAGGACAGGAACCAGATTCACTGTGTGAGACTGGGAGCTGTGGTGTGTGGAGACCCTCCCGTCCTGTAAAGGGAGCGGAAACCACTTGCAGGCTTTCTAAGAAGAAAGAAGAAAATCACCAAGCCTCATGCTTGTTTGATGACTGAATCTGCAGTATTCACAAGGTCACTTTGAGGCAGAGATTTCTAAAATCCTCAAGTTAACAGCAAATCCTCTAGATAGGGAAGGTTGATTATGGGGTAGAGGGAAGATAACAACTACTGTTTCACACAAAACAAGCCTGAAAACCAAAATTCCCAAGTACTTCAAAAAACTTAATGCTAAGAAAAATCAAGCAAGTCCATATTTTGAACTTGAATTCTCTCCAGATAAAATTAATATATAGAACAATCCAATAAAGACTTTGAAAATAATTATGTTTAGGATGCTCAAAGAATTATATAAAGAATTATGTCTATTTAAAAAGAGTAAGAAATTATGAAAGAAATGGCTGACAGAATAGTTTGATAGGCTGAGTGTGGTGGCTTACGCCTATAATCCCAGCATTTTGGGAGGCCAAGGTGGGTGGATCACGTGAGGTCAGGAGTTCGCGACCAGTCTGGTAAACATGGTGAAACCCTGTCTCTATTAAAAATATGAAAATTAGCTGGGCGTGGTGGTGGACATCTGTAATCTCAGCTACTTGGGAGGCTGAGGCAGGATAATCGCTTCAACCCAGGAGGCGGAGGTTGCAGTGAGCCGAGATCATGCCATTGCAATCCAGTCTGGGTGACAAGAGCGAAACTCCATTTCAAAAAACAAAAGGATAGTTTGATAAAGAGTGTAATTAAAACCATAGCCATTGAGAACACACATGTAATACATGAGATAAACGCAGTAATATGGTAAAAATGAGACTTCGTATCTCTCTGTGTTTTACATTATACAGTGCTATGGTTTGAATGAGTCCTCTCCAAAATTCAGGTGTTGCCTATCTCACTGTACTAAGAGATGGGCCTTTAAGGGGTGATTAGACCACAAGGGCACCTCCCTTATGAATGGAATTAGGGGTCCTTATATAAGAACTTGACAGAGAGTGTTGTTTATTACCTCTTGCACATCTGCCTTTCACTATGTGAGGAAACAGTAAGAAGGCCCTCACCAGACGCCAGTTCCTGGATCTTGGACTTCCTAGCCTCCAGAATTAAAAACAATAAATTTCTGTGTTTCATAAATCAACCAGTCTCAAGTGTTCCATTATAGCAGTATATACAGATGAAGACAATTAGACTGGCAAAATTTTAAGCCTGAGTATGCTAAGGTTTGATTAGGATTTAGGATAATTTCAAACCCTCATATAATTCTAACGGTAACATAAGTTGTTAAATCACATTGGAAAACACTGTTATGATCTATTAAATGGAAGGTAGCCATATTCAATACCTCATCAGTTTATTCTTAGGTATATACATTAAAGAAATTCCTGCACATTAGCCAGGTGAAGTGGCACATGTCTAATCCCAGCTACTAGGGAGGCTGAGGTTGGAGGATCACTTGAGCCAAGAAGTTTGAATCCAGCCTGGGCAACATTGACTTTGCTTCTTAAAAAAAAAGAAAAAAGAAAAAAAGAAATTCTTGCATCCGGAAGTCAATAGACATGTACAAAAATATTCATAGTGATATTGTTCATATAGCCCTAAATTAATCAAGAATGTCTATTATTGTTTGGGCATAAAAGCTCATGTCTATAATCCCAACACTTTGGGAGGCTGAGGCAGGAGGATTGTTTGAAGCCAGGAGTTTGAGACCAGACTGGGCAGCAAAGCAAGATTCTGTCTCTACAAAAAAAATTTAAAAATTAGCTGGGCATTGTGGCATGTATCTGTAGTCCTAGCTACTCAGGAAGCTGAGATGGGAGGATCAGTTTAGCCCACGAGTTCAAGGCTGCAGTGAGCTATGATCACAACACTGCACCCAAGCCTGAGCAACAGAGCAAGATCCCGTCATTTTTGTTGTTGTTGTTGTTGTTGTTGTTGTTGTTGTTGTTGTTGTTTTTCTGTTACCCAGGCTGGAGTGCAGTGGTGCAATCTTGGCTCACTACAACCTCTGCCTCCCAGGCTCAAGCAATTCTTGTGTCTCCTGAGTAGCTGGGATTATAGGCATGTGCCCGGCTAATTTTGTACAATGGCATGACTTACTGAAACCTCCTCCTCCTGGGTTCAAGCGATTCTCCTGCCTCAGCCTCCCTAGTAGGTGTGACTATAGGCGCACACCACCATGCCTGGCTAATTTTTTGTATTTTTAGTAGATACGGGGTTTCACCATGTTGGCCATGCTGGTCTCGAAATCCTGACCTTAGGTGATCTGCCCGCCTCGGTCTCCCAAAGTCCTGGGATTACAGGCGTGAGCCACTATGGCTGGCCAACAGTAGGATTTTAATAGTCAATATTTAAAGTAAAACTTTTTTTTTTTTTTTTTTTTTTTTTTTTTGGTGGCAGGGCCTTGTTCTGTCACCCAGGTGAGAGTGCAGTGGCGTGATCACAGTTCACTGCAGTCTTGACCTTGTGGCTCAAGCGATCCTCCCATCTCATTTTTTATTTTTTCTTTTTCTTTTTTTGTAGAGACAGGGTTCTCATTTTATTGCCCAGGCTGGTCTTGAACTTCTAGCCTCAAGAAATCTTCCCCACTCAGTCTCCCAAAGTGCTGGGTTTACAGGCATGAGATACCGTGCCCAGCCCAAAACTAAATTTAATTTTTAAAATGTTTTAAATAAATAAGAGGTGGGGTCTCACTATTGTTGGCCAGGTTGGTCTTGAACTCCTGGCCTCAAGCTGTCTTCCCACCTTGGCCTCCCAAAGTGGTAGGATTGCGGGCGTGAGACATTGAGCCGAGTCTAAAAGTAAAATTAAGAATAACAACAAGGTGGAGGACAGCGTTCAGTGGGTAGTAGGACACAAATGACCTAGTCACAATCAGGAGAAGGATATTGACAATGTTTTTGGTGGGGTGCGGCGGCTCACACCTGTAATCCCAGCACTTTGGGAGGCTGAGGCGGGCAGATCACCTGGGGTCAGCAGTTTGAGACTAGCCTGGCCAACATGGTGAAATGCTGTCTCTACTCAAAATACAAAAAATTAGCCAGGCATGGTGGTGCATGCCTGTAGTCCCAGTTACTAGGGAGGCTGAGGCAAGAGAATTGCTTGAACCTGGGAGGCGGAGGTTGCAGTGAGCCGGGATTGCACCACTGTACTCCACCTTGGTGAGACTCTGTCTCAAAAAGAAGAAAAAGAAAATGTTTAAATTTTTATACTTGTATTATTTTCCTTCAAAAATGTATATTGGCCTATAAATTTTCAGTCAGTGTTTAAGTTTTAACATCTTAAAGATCAGTGGAAAAAACAAAGAAGTAAACCTAAAATCTGAAAGAGAAAAAAGTAAAGAAAAGCATGATAAACAGAAACATGAAATAAGAAATAAATTCAAATATTTAATTCCAATAAGTAAATGGATTAAACTTATCTACTAAAAGACAGATGATCAGACTGCATTTTAAAAAATTCAACTACATGCTACTGCTTTTAAAAGACACATTTAAATACTGTAGTATATTCAATATGTTGAATATAAAAGAACAAGAGTTGCCATGTAAATAATAAAAAAGCAGTATTTTTCAGGCAAAACAGAATTTAAGGCTAAAAGTATTAAATAGGGATAAAAAGTGGGCCTACATAATAATATAAGAAACAATTCAATAGAAAGAAATTATAATTTTAAACCTACAATTAAGTAAGTTATATAAATTTACACAGCAAACTTAAAAGTATAACAACATAATGGAAAAATACACAAAGGAATAAATGGGCCAGAACTTTTTTTAAAAATGGAAAACTGCCTTTTTATATTGAGAGATTTGAAGACACCAATCTATATGTTTTCTAGGATCAGGGGAAAAAAGGGAAGAACATAGACTATTTGAACAACACATTACAAAGAATGGTATCATATAGATCATTTGATCTTACCACATTGCACATTCTCTGTATTTCCTTGAGGTTAGAAAACATTAGTACATAGGATTATATTTGTATATATACACACACACTTGTGTATTAAACAACACAGGAAATGTAAACAGCAGTTTGAATCATTTACTTTTCAGATTAAAAATACTCTCTCTCTTATTTTGCGGGGGGGGTTGGAGGTGGATGTGGGATCTGGCCAACTCAACCACTAAATAAAGTTATTTTCAAAATGTAATATAAGAGCTATACCAAACCAACATTTTAATTTTTAATTCTTCTTTGTGACTAATTATTTGACAGGCTCTAAAGAGAACATTAGTCATTAGTAAAAAGTATTTTTGTTAAACTAGTGGAAATCGTGGGTTTTTAAAAATTTGAGGTTGTATGGTAAATTCCCTCTATTCCCTTAATTTTCCTGGGGGACTTTTTTGTTTTTGTTTTTTACTTTCTTGGGTTTTCTTTGTTGTTGTTGCTTTGAGACAAGGTCTTGCTCTGTTGCCTAGCCTGTACTGCAGCCTCAACCTCCCAGGCTCAAGCTATCCTCCCGCCTCAGCCTGCAGAGTCGCTGGGACTACAGGTATGCGCCACCACTCACGGCTAATTTTTGTTCTTTTTGTAGAGATGGGGACTCGTCATGTTGCCCAGGCTCGTCTGGAACTCCTGAGCTCAAATGATCCTCCCACCTCAGCTTCCCAAAGTGCTCGGATCATAGGCATGAGCCACCGCAGCTGGCTAGGACTTCTTTAAGATTTGTTTCTCCCTGAAAAGAACTTCTCCATGGAGCGGCTCCATGTGCTGAGCCGGCATGCCTGCCCACAGACCTGCTGAGCCTCTTCACAGCCTCCTGTGACGTGCTAACCAGCACAGTACACATCCCCTCATCACACCATCTTGGCTTACCAGTTTTTCCTTGTCTCATTTCTCCTGTTTCCTCATCTTCACCATGCTGGGCTTGCACTTTCCAAATAAAGTGTCAGCTCTTCAATCCTGGTCCCAGGCTTTACTTTGTAGAAAGAGACTTTCTAACAGAGAACTCTGACAACAGGACTCATTTGATTGAAGTACTGGATATTATCCTCCTGCCCCTGAGGGTCACCCTCACTTTTCTCCATCTTGCCCTTTGCCCTGGGAGGCTGTTGAACTAGACTGACAGGACTCCCATGCCCTCTGGCCTCCAGTCAGATGCAACCAATGGGGGACCCTAGCAGGAGATGGGAAGGAGGAAGTATTTGTTCTCCTGGCTCTCTCCCTGTAAGAGGTCTCCTTGGACTGGTCGTGCCCTCAGATGAAAGTCACAACTGGTAGTCTCCTCTATGAGACTTTCCTTTTGATTTCTGAGACCTGCTTCCTCCTCCCATCCCTTTGGACCTGGGGGACATAACAACTGCACACTGCACTTCAGATTACTGCACTTTCCTTTGCGGTGCCTCTACGCCCTCCCCACTCCTTTGTAATGTTTCTCTCTCTCTCTTTTTGTTTTGTTTTGTTTTGTCTTTTGAGACAGTCTCACTCTGTCATCCAGGCTGGAGTGCAGTGGTGCCATCTCCGCTCACTGCAACCTCCGCCTCCAAGGTTCAAACAATTCTCCTGCCTCAGCCTCCCTAGCAGCTGGGACTACAGGCACGCACCACCACACCCAGCTAATTTTTATATTTTTAGTAGAGACTGGGTTTCACCATGTTGGTCAAGCTGGTTTTGAACTCCTGACCTGAAGTGATCCACCCATCTTGGCCTCCCAAAGTGATGGGATTACAGGCGTGAGCCACAATGCCCAGCCTGTAATGTCTCTTTATAAATAAACCCTTCTTGAATTTTTCCTGTTTAAGAGTATCCAACTGTTTCCTACTGGAACCAAGAATAAAAAGAAATAGTTAAGTGCTAACACAATTGAGCTTTGTTGAAATAGTGAATAGCCATTACAAATCAGTTCTTGTTTGGCAGAAAAAGAAAGCGATGCACTAATTTTTAAAAAGTCACTGTTGCAGCAAGCCCCTATCAATCCCAGTAGGGAAAGCCCCAGGATAAAGAGGCCAAAGAAGAGACCCAGAGCCAGCAGATGAAACATGGTGTTTTATTAGGGGATTAATACAGGAGAGAGAGTCCAGTAGTGGCAGGTTGGCCAGGAGAACAAAACTGCTTGCAAACATTATGCAGTTTCTACAGCATTTTCACTTAACACCCTCCATCTAAAGAACTCCACCTGCCAACTATCATTTAACTCAAAACTCAAGGCCTCAGTCTCCTGTACGGCCCATATTCCATGGAACAGGCTGGGTGGGGGCTCAGATGTTTACCACAGATAAAAAACGAATCTCCAGGTTGGCCATGCACAGATTCTGTGGCTTGAAACACACATTCGGGTACATCTACCATACTGGGTCTTTCTAAAGGTGTGTTTAAATGATTGTTATCAAATGCATTTACCCTGTAATCGATTCAAAGGTCAAACAATCAGAGTTCTGGCAGAAAATAATTTCATTGCCTAAAGGACCATTTATGAGAGAGTGGGCAAAGGAAGGAGAATCAATAAGAGATTCACACTAGGTACAAGAAAGAGCAGAGAGTCACCCCTTCTCCTCCTTTTGAACAGACAAAAGAGACAGTGTTACAACCCTGAGCCCTGTGAGAGTGGCAGCCCTGGAGGAACTCAGTCATGAAGGATGCAGCCCTGACAGGGCCTCAGTCTGCAGCAGGTTAGGAGTAACAGAAAAATTCCTTGACTTTTCTCCCCTCTTTCCCACTAATCTCTCTGCAATCTCTGGTCTCCAGTCAGTGCCTCTTATTGGCTGAGCCCAACCAGAAACTAGAATGATGTGGCCCATCAGGGTCAGCCTGCTTGGGCTCAGAGTGGGACTGAGAAGGGCAGAGAATGGTTTGAGTTGGTGGGAGTGGGGAGGGCAACAGAAAATAGCCAGTACAATCAGGATATCAAACTCCATGCAGATATAATCCTAATTTTGTGAAAAGTGATACATGCATTTATGTAGTCCTGTTGTTGAACAAGATATTTAAAATAGCTACCTCATGGTAGCAGAAGAGTCATAGATGATTTTTATTATTTATAGTGTTTGGTATATCTCCCAAATAAAAAAAAATGGATATAAGACTTTAACATTTATCTTTGGGAAAAAATAAGAGCTCATTAGAATTGTGTTTAATCTTATTTTTACAGAAAATATTTTCTATCAGTGGCTCCTCATGGTAGGAATTTCACCTCCTGAATTTTCCCGGGAGGAAGGTCTCATCTAGAGTGAGATCAAGGCCAAAAGACAGGGTTTGTTTGTTTCTCACCATATTAGTTTCTTTTCGCACTATTCTGCCAATCAATGGGAAAGAATGATAATCCAGTGTGAGACAAACGGTATCCCAATTCTGATCATATTAGCAGATCTGGAATCTCAACTACTGCTATTAACTTTGTTATGCAGCCAAGCTGATCTGTGATAGTCACTTGGTCAAACAAAATTTTTCATATCTGGGTTGGGCACACAAACCTCCGCGTATAAGCATAAACCTCAGATATGCATATAACTGCAAAATCTTTTCAATTTAATTAGACAGTAAACATCCTTCTCAGATTACATTTGTTTTCAAAATAACTTTTAGAACTGTTTGATTCGTTTTTCTATTGCTTCATGTCTTTTACATTTTAACTTGAACTACAGTAAAACAACGTGGAGGAGCACTGGGATACTGTCAGCAATCTGCAGTTGCCCTGGTGTTTTCCACACCCTGCATTCCCTGTCTATTCTTAGCACTGTCCTCGGGCTCCTTGTCAGCTCACATTCAGTGCGGAGTAAAAGGCAGGCAGCCACTGCCTCTGAAGAAATACTTGGTTTATACAGAATGCGATAGCAAACGTTTGGAATGTCCCAGAGCAGCTGCTGAAAGCACTAGTCCTTAACCTCTACCAACGTCTCCACTTTGAGCCAAGGCAGCAGTTTGGGAGAATATAATAAGCACCAATCCTCAGATGCGCTGTGTAAACTCAGACACGCAGTGTAAGCTCAGGTGTTGAACTTCCACTGGCTACCAGGCTATTTAAAGCTGAGGATTATGCAGAGATAGCAGATAGTTACATTTTGCCAACTAAGTTTATGGAGCATCTAAAAAGCACAGATTAAAACTCACTGAATTCAATAATCAAACTTTCAAAAGTGGTGTCCTAAAACTTCATATTAATTTACAAGAGGATATGTTATACATATCTCAGAACATCTTGTACGTGTCCATAGAACTTATACTATTTTTAAAACGTCAAAACACTTCAGATAGGATTCAGTATAGTTTTAAAAAGATAAATGAGGTACATATTTGAATTTTTAAAAAATAAGATTTATATCTGAAAATTCTCACTGACGTTTAAGGCAGTAACAACTATACTGAATCAGAAATAAGATTTCAGACCCAATTTCCAAATACTGTATTTTAATTTTTGAACTCCATATTTACAAAACCTCACTTTAATTAAAATAGACTAAAAAGAAAAGCTTATCAAGTGAAGGGAATCACATTCTTTTTGGCAAAATAAAAGATTTTCATAAAATGGATAGGAATTCCTTAAATGAGTATGGCTCTTTTGCCATCAGTGATTAGAAATACAGTGGGCATTGTTGGAATAATAAGAAACAATTCTGAGTCCTCTCTAATATCCAAATACAGCTGCGTGTATTTTCAATGTTTCAGTTGTAAGAATAGTATCAGTTTAAGCCACACAAACATATTTATAAATTTTCCTTTCTGAGTAAGAATAATAAAGACAACCTCAACATACCAGGAACTGTGAATATATTTTTAATCTTCATAAAAATCGTAGCAAATCATTTCAAATGTGGGTAATACAAAGATTCTCGTGGTACCAGTGGCTGAACAATCGTCTTCCCCGTGTCGTCTGAACAGGAACCAATATGATGTCACTTAGTCCCAGCTGGATCCTTTACTTCCACCACCAAAATTCCATCATGACAGAGGACTGCAGACAAATCTTTGGTTTCCACGCCATCTGGTAGTTTGTACTGTCGGGTGAAGCTTCTTGAGATAAAACCGTGCTCGTCCATTCTGGTTCCGTGTTGTGCTTTTATCAGCAGCCAGCCTTCGAAGGTCTGAATGATGATGTCTTCGGGGAGGAACTGGACCACGTCCAGCAGGATCTGAAAACGGGATTTGCCTTCTCGGGGTGGCCTCTCTGCTGCTGAGTTCACTGGAGGAGACTGCGCTGCTCTGGTTTTCCTCAGGTCCACGATGGTTGGCCCAGGCAGTGCGTATAAAGCATGATCCAGCCTGCAGTCTTCTAGACCTCGAGTTTCAAACTCTTCCTGGTAACGCACTGGAATCTCTATGAGGTGCCTCAAAATGATTTTTGCCATAGTGAAGGCAAAAACAGCCTTGAACAGCCTCCTTCAGCCAACCTTTAGTCAGTGGCGAGCCCCTGCAGTTGCCTACTGACTGGATTACCAGTTGAAGCAGCTAGTGGTTTATAGCTGTGCCCAGACGCAATCACTTAATTAGGACTGAATCACAGCACGGCATGCTCTCTTGTCTTTTCATGCACACTGACAATGAACAGCTATTTATAGGGCATGTTTCCCAGTTGCATTTAGCACACAGCCTGCACAAGCTGCCCAGTCATGGATTGCCCTTACATTCTCAGTTATCCTTGGCAAAGGTATCTGCCTTGCTTACTTCAAGACAAAAAGAGAGTGGGAATCGAAAATGGTATTTGAAAAATATCTGGGTGAGGGTGGGTGCAGTGGCTCACGCCTGTAATCCCAGCACTTTGGGAGGCTGAGGCAGGTGGATTGCCTGAGGTCAAGAGTTCAAGACCAGCCTGATCAACATGGTGAAATCCTGTCTGTACCAAAAACACAAAAATTAGCTGGGCATGGTGGCTCATGCCTGTGATCCTAGCTACTTGGGAGGTTGAGGTAGGAGAATCGCTTGAACCAGGAGGCAAAGTTTGCGGTGAGCCAAGACCACACCATTGCACTCTAGCCTAGGCAATAGAGTGAGACTCCATCTCAACAAACAAAGAACAACCAAAAATATATGGATGGGTGCTTTCTCCCTGTGAACTTCAGTGATCTAAGGGAATAGGACTTCTTAGAACAGTCAGAGATGTGCACTCATAATATGAGCTGGGATCACATTTTCCCTAGTCTCCAGATACAAAGCTGAGGAGGGGAGAATCTCGCTGTAATTCAGAAAGAATTAACACACATGTATTCAAATCTCAAACATTCAACAAACTGCCCTCTGTCCTACGCATTTCCTTTTATTTTGTCTTTTAGTCATTTGGGCTTAAGGAACATGTGAGACACATTATCTGGGTTTATTTACATCTGACTCATCAAAATTAGATCAGATGACTAAGCTAGAGAAGTGACAAATGTCAGTTGGGGGCTGGAGGGGCATAGGATGGGGAACCTTAGTGACGAAAATAGTGCCACAAAGAAGAGAAAAATGTCAAAGCTTTGAACGATTTGATATGAACGTCCAAAAATCTAAGGATTAATCTTGTCACAGCTCTGCTACTGAGTTGGCAAAAATTACATATAATTTCCCCCCTTAATACTAAACTTACCCTGAAAAAGAATGAGGCAACTCCTTATCCACAGCTATGGAAGGATCTCCAAGGTATATTAAATCAAAAAGAAAAGTCCAGAGCAGTATATAATATGCTAGTATTTGTACTTTTTTTTTTTTTTTTTTTTAAGGCAGAGTCTTGCTCTGTCACCCAGGCTGGAGTGGGTGACAGCCTCAAAGTCCTGGGCTCAAGAAATCCCTCACTCTCAGCTGCCTGAGTAGCTGGGACTATAGAACAATGCCATCATGCCCAGTTAGTTTTTTTTATTGTTTTTGTAGAGATAGGGGTCCTGTTATGTTGCCCAGGCTGGTCTCTAACTCCTGGCCTGAAGAGATCTGTCAGGCCTCTGAGCCCAAGCTAAGCCACCATATCCCCAGTGACCTGCATGTATACATCCAGATGGCCGGAAGCAACTGAAGAGCCACAGAAGTGAAAATAGCTTCACTGATGACATTCCACCATTGTGATTTGTTTCTGCCCCACCCTAACTGATCAACGTTCTTTATAATCTCCCCCACTCTTAAGAAGTTTCTTTGTAATTCTCCCCACCCTTGAGAATGTACTTTGTGAGATCCATCCCCTGCCCCCAAAACATTGCTCTTAACTCCACTGCCTATCCCAAAACCTATAAGAATTCATGATAATCCCACCCCTTGCTGGCTCTCTTTTCGGACTCAGCCAGCCTGCACCCAGGTGAAATAAACAGCCATGTTGCTCACACAAAGCCTGTTTGGTGGTCTCTTCACACGAACACATGAAACAAGATCTTTCCACCTCATCCTCCCAAAGTGCTGGAATTACAGACATGAGCCACTGCACCAGGCCTTATTTATACTTTTTTAAAAAGTATGTATTTGCTTATATTAATAAAATCTCTCTGAAAGCTTTGTAGCTGGAGACAGTGAGTGCCTCCTGCTAGTGATTGGCAGGTGGGGGCTGGAGGAAGACCTAATTTTTACTATAAATACTTTTGTGCTATTTATTTATTTACTTTTTTTATTATTATTTTTGCCACCATCTTCTTTGTGATACTGTGTGCTTTTTATTTTATTTTATTTATTTATTTTATTTTATTTTTTTTGAGATGGAGTCTCTCTCTGTTGCCCAGGCTGGAGTACAATGGTGCCATCTTGGCTCACTGCAACCTCCACCTCCCAGGTTCAAGTGATTCTCTTGCCTCAGCCTCCCGAGTAGCTGGGACTACAAGCGCCTGCCATCACACCCAGATAATTTTTGTATCTTTAGTAGAGACAGGGTTTCACCATGTTGGCCAGGCTGGTCTCAAACTCCTGTCCTCAAGTGGTCTGCCCGCCTCAGCCTCCCAAAGTATTGGGATTATAGATATGAGCCACTGCGCTCAGCCAGTGTGTTTTTTATTTATAGAGTGTATATGGAATATACCTACACACAATAAATTTTAAAATATGGAAACTTTCTTCTCCATGGAGATTAATATTTTCTTAAATGGATAGACTCAAGATTACCTTTCCTTTAAAAATATATGCACTTTCTTCCAATGAAAAAAAGTCTATATAATATTAAAAATCAGAAAATGGAACAAAAATCTTCTTTAGCTCCCTTTATAAGTCTAAAAAACCTCTCTGGACATTTCGGTATACACTTAGAAACATGTCCTAACAATGCTGTTCACACTCAGCTTTTTGACCAGCAGTTTACAGGTTGGTGGCCCTCCAGGGGAAAATGTACTCTTTTAGATATGTTAATGTTCTCTGGCTCATAGAATACTGTGGGATGTTGTCATCAGTGCTGCTCTGAGTAGAAAGTCAAGAACAGAACCCACTGCCAGTGACAAGAAATAGATATGATCTCAAGGATTTGGCACTAAAATACTAGTAAGATTTACAGCAAAATTGAGAGAAAGCTATAGACATTTCCTACATGCTCCCTACTCCTACACACGTACAGCCTCCCCCATTATCAACACTGCCCCCAAAGTGGTACTTTTTTTTTTTTGAGATGGAGTCTCGCTCTGTGTCCCAGGCTGTAGTGCAGTGGCACTGTCTTGGCTCACTGCAACCTCAACCTCCAAGGTTCAAGCAATTCTCCTGCCTCAGCCTCCCGAGTAGCTGGGATTATAGGCACCTGCCACCATGGTCAGCTAATTTTTGTAGTTTTAGTAGAGATGAAGTTTCACAATGTTGGCCAGGCTGGTCTTGAACTCCTGACCTCAGGTGATCTGCCCACCTCGGCCTCCCAAAGTACTGGAATTACAGGCAGGAGCCACGGCTCCCAGCCTCAAAGTGGTACATTTGTTACAACTGATAAACCTACACTGACACATCATTATCAGCCTGAGTCCATATTTCACACTAAGGTTCAGTCTTGGTGTTGTACATTTTATGCATGGTGGTGACGTGTGTCCACCATTATAGTATCATGTAGAATAGTTTTACTACCCTAAAAACCCTCTGGGCTCCACTTATTCATCCCTCTGTCTCCCCTAACCCTTGCTCTAAAAAACTTCTCAAAAAAAATAAGGCTATTAAAATGAATACTAGAAAGAGGCTGTTAGGGTGAGACAGAGAAAATGTGTCAAATAATCTTACAGTTTCTTGCACCAGGGATTTCTAAGACAGGCAAAGAAGGCTTAAGTGTGAGTGATAAGTTTCCATGTGTGATCTGTGAATGAGCTGTTGAGATTAAAAATGAGCAATTCCAGCACTTTGGGAAGCTGAGGCGGGTGGATCACCTGAGGTCAGGAGTTCGAGACCAGCCTGACCAACATGGTGAAACCGCATCTCTACTAAAGATACAAAAATTAGCAGGGCATGGTGGTGTGCACCTGTAATCCCAGCTACTTGGGAGCTAAGGCAGGAGAATCACTTGAACCTGGGAGGCGGAAGTTGCAGTGAACCAAGATCGTGCCACTGCACTCCAGCCTGGATGACAGAGTGAGACTCTGTCTAAAAGAAAAGAAAAAAAAAAAATGAGCATCACATTTCTGATGTAACATTCAAGACTTCTACTTCTGCCATTTTCCCAGAATTTTCCCAAAACTGCCCTTTGACTCCAGTCCTAAGCCTGACTGCCCTCACCATGATCATCAGCTACCTTGACTTTTTGTCCTTTTGGAGAATCTGTCAGGCTTCCTCACTGGTCTCCTTCTCCTGCCCTCCTGTCCATCCTTCGCTTTGTAACTAGAGCAGTTGTTCTAGAGCATCACATAGATGACGTCATTCCCTTGCTTCAAACTTGAAGTCAGAAGCTTCTCATCACAACCAGAGTGAAATACAAAATCCTTACCATGGCCTTTGAGAACCTGTAATCCGGCCCCTCTGCCCTGCTCCCCTCCTCCTCACACTAGGGTTCAGTCTTCGTGTTGTACGTTTTGTGCATGCTGGTGACCATGCCTAAAATGGTGGTCCCCCTGCTTCAGCCACACTGGCCTCCTTTCTGTCCCTTGGATACTCTAAGCTTGGTTCTCCCTTCCTCAGGCCCCTTGTACTTGGAGTCCCTTTTGTTCTGAAAACTTGACTTTCAAGTTGTCTTAAGGTTGCCTCTTTCTCATCATTCAGGCTCCAGGTCACATGTTACCTCTTCAGCCAAGTCGTTTGTGACCATCTACGGAAAGTACTCTTGTTGTCCATCATAGAACCCTATTTTACCCTTGCTTTGTATTCTTTTATGCCATGATCAGGGCGGTGTGGTCACAAGAGGAGATACAGGAGAGAGGCTCGGGAAAACAAAGTATGTTATACTCACAGGTCCTAGAGACAACTGGCCATGGAGGGCGTGGGGAAGACACGGGCAGTCAGGAGGCAGAAGATAGGAGCAAGTGGAACATTTAGCCAGAGCCATTACTGGGGTTTCCACAGGAAGGGCAAGGCAGGGCAGGATGAACAGTTTAGAACTGGCTAGTTTGAACAATTTCAGCAGGCTTGCTAAGCTACAGGGTGTCTCCAACTGCCTGGTACCTGGCCTTTGGTTGACTAAGGCAAAGGAATGTTGCCTCCTGGAGGGCAGAGGCCACACAGAGGAGAGATGGCTCTGGGTTGGGCAGTTTGCATATCAAAGGCATGCTCCCAGCTGAGCCCTTTGCTGTCTCTTAGGATTGGCCAGCCCTGGGAGGGGCAGTCTCTTTCCAGATGGAAAGGTTTTTAACATATCAAAACGTCATAATATACAGAAAATAATCTACCTTCTTTTATTAAAGAATGGGAACTATTTTTTTTTTCTTGCCCCTCTCAAGAGGACAAATAGAGTTTTATTTTATTGCATGCATTCTCACTGGGGGTGATATTGCCCACAAGGAGGCAAAAATTGGTTCCTATAGAGCAAAAAAAAAAAAAAAAAAATCACATAATCTAAGATTATATAAAATCTGAGATATTATGTAATGGTTTGTGATCCTCCAAAGGGCCACAGTACATAAATGGACATGTATCTGGGTTATTAGAATTTCAATGGGGAGATGGAGGAGAAATTAGGTGGAAAGTGTCTAAAGATATCTGGGAGGGGACAAATGATACAGTAATAAAACAGGTGAGAAATGCTATGTAGTCTGCTTCATTAGTCACCCATGAAGACCCCCATGGCTTATGCCAAATGCTGAAGAGGTTAGGTGGATAAGGATGACAGTACAGATGCAGCAAGGCTGTCCTTGACCAAACCAAGGTCAGAGGCACCAGTAGGGTGAATGTCAAATCTCAGTGACTTGGAGATCATTGACCATTGAATACAGGCGGCAAATTCTAATAACAGCTTGGCTTGAAGTCTGAGAAGGTTTTCCAAAAAGAGCCATGACTCAGCTGGAATAAGAAGGCTGACAGAGTGGGCCACAGGGAGCTTTGAGCAGGGAAGGAGAGGGAGGACATCTGAGTGTTCCAGGTAACACGATGGCATGTTCAAGGTCCTGGAGCCAAAACAAAACATCATGCCAAGAGAAGACACAGGAACCTCAGCATGGCCACGATGCACACTGCAAAGTAGGAAACAGGGAAAATGAGGCTGGAGAGGCAGGGACCAGCCATGAAAAGCCTTGTCATCTGTCTTGAGACAAAATAACATTTTTAAAGTTGCCTGAACTTTCACCAGTTATTTAAGCTGTGACAGTAGAAATCTTAAAGATGATTCTTCATCTCCTCATAATCAAAATTCCTATTGAGGTTTGTTTGTTTGTTTTCCAAATTAAAGTTTGGATTCTATTTTGGAATAATAGAGTTAACTCCAGGAAAACTCAAACCAGTGCCTTTTTAAAAACTTTTCTGACCATACCCACAATAAGAAATATATTTACTATCATGACCCAGTGGATATACATATACACACACTGGGTACAAAACACTTAGCTTTCCTAGATGAATACACTCTGATGGTCTCTATTCAGTTCTATGTAGCTTAAGAAAAGTCATCCTTGAAACTCTAAATTCATTTCATGACCCCAAAATTGGTTAAAATTGACAGTCTGAAAAGTTACTTAAGTTTTTCCATTATTAAAGTTTATCATGTTTGTGGGGTGAATTACATCTTTGCAGAGTGACTGTGGTGGTCTTAACTGATTGTTCTTCTGTGGTTGTGGTGAGGCATTGAGCAGGTAGGGAAGGAAGGAGTACAGTGGGAGCAGGCAGCATGGCTTATGTCAAATGTTGAAGAGGTTACGGAAGGTATGAATGGAATCCTAGATTTAGCAGTGAGGGTTTCTTTGACTTAATTGAGAGGAGAGTCCATGGCAAGGTAGGGACAGAAGTTGAACTGTAGTTGGTCAGGGAGTGAATATTACATATAAACTACAATTTTAAGCATGTGAGGGGATGAAAAAATTAACATAAATTCCAGGTTTGTTTTGTCTAATAAGATGCTTTTAAGAAAATTGACTAGCTGGGCATGGTGGCTCATGCCTGTAATCCCAGCACTTTGGGAGGCTGAGGCGGGTGGATCCCCTGAGGTCAGGAGTTCGAGACCAGCCTGGCCAACATGGCGAAACCCCGTGTCTACTAAAAATACAAAAATTAGCCTGGCGTGGTGGTGCACACCTGTAATCCCAGCTACTCAGGAGGCTGAGGCACGAAAATTGCTTGAACCTGGGAGGCGGAGGCTGCAGTGAGCCAAGATCCTGTTACTGCAATCCAGCCTGGGTGACAGAGTGAGACTGTCTCAAAAAACAAAACAAAAACAAAAGATAATTGACCATTAGACTGATGGATAGGAAAGAAGTGGTTAGCAAGAGACCCTGACAGGCTGTGCTTGTTTGAGTCTGAGACCTAGATGAACAATATCCCATTTGGAACATTTATTTTAAACAAAGTAATTTCCTTATGTCATCCTCAAGTCATTGGTAAGGTTTTGTTCAGCCCTACAGCCTAATGTCAACTAGGCTTTGGGAAATTAAGGAAGGGACTGTACTATATATTATATACATTAGAGTGAATGGCCTCAGCTACCCAGAGAAGCAGTAATGAGACAACCAATGAAAATAGCTGTTTGGAAAGAGATAAAATTGGCAACCCAGTTAACATCTACACATACCCAAGGGCATCCAAAAAGTTTATGACAGGAGGTTTGATTGGACCCTGGACCCTCTTGAAGGCTGAAGTCAACTCTGGAATGTTAGCCTGGAATGTTAAGGACTTTGTCCTTCCATAGGAGCCATAATAAACACAAATACAAAGAGAGTTGAAGGATGAGGAAAGTAATCTTCCTAAGATTTCCAATCTTCCTTCTTCGATCACATCATCTTTCCCCTGATCAAATACTTGCAGTGGTTCTTGGCTTTCTCACATAACTGTTGTGATTGTACAATCTGATCTTAACTTTCTTTCCAAATCTGTATTTTTAGGATTTCCTCCATCGTATGCTCCAAACTCTTTGGTCTGGAATTCAAGGAGCCCACCAAGACCACCAAATAGGTGTTTGTAAGAAGCCATACCTTATAGGATTGTTCTGTACCATCCCAACCCTCCAACCAACTGCTGGTTGCTGTCTGAACATTTTTCTGCTTCTCTTTTTTTCTTCACATATTTCTTTCAGCAGGGCTGCTATGGTAGGCTTGATAATGCCCCCCAAAAGATATCTACATCTTAATCCTTGGAATCTGTAAATCCTTAGACTCTGCTACCTTATATGGCAAAGATTTTACAGTCATGATTAATAAAGATCTGAGATGAGGAGGTTATCCTGGATGATCTGGCTATGTGCCAGATGCCGTCACAAATGTCCCTATAAGAGAGAGACAGAAAAACACAGAGGAAAAGGCGATGTGAAGACAGAGCAGAGAGGATTGGAAGATGCAGGCCTTGAAGATGAAAGCAATGCAATTACAAGCCCAGGAATCCCAGCAGCCATTAGAAGCTAGAAGAGGCAAGGGACAGACTAACCTCCAGAGCCTCCAGAGAAAGCACAGCCCTGTCAGCTCCCTGCTTTTGGACTCCTGGCCTCCAGACCTGTGAAAAAGTCCATTTCTGTTGGTTAAGCCATCAGGTTTATGGTTGTTACCAGAGCCACAGGATATGAATACAGATACCCTTACCCTCTGACACAGATGTTACCTCTGATGCTCAATGTGTTTTTCCTTTAAGCCTTGACCCAAACACTCCTCCTCCCTGTAGAGTTCCCATACGGCTTCAGGTGGATGCAGTTTTGCTGTACTTGCTGGTATGAGGCCCACCTGGCACCATAGTCATAAACTTGTGGATCTCTTTTATGCATTGTTAAGCGAGACACTAGGCTAGGAAACATGAGAGAGAGAGTTGGTATTCAAGAACTAGCACAAGAAAAAAGCTTGGGAAGATTCTACTAGTTGAACTGGTATCTAATGTGCTCATGAAACTTCAGGGCCATAAACTCTGAAGGGACTATTTATAAGATTTTTCCTGCTGGGACTGTCGTGATGGAGTCAGATTCATCAGGCACTGCTAAGGGACTGGAATGTCAGCAACCAGGAGTTAGCAGATGGAGCAAGCCCCACTGTGCTCACTTTGCCTCCCCTGAGTCCCCACTGCTGGGCTCCCCAATGCACCCATACTCAGGCTCAGCTCTGCTCTGCTACTGAGTTGATTGTAACCAAAGCAAACAAATCATCAACAGCCTCAGCTCAGTCTCACCAGGACTGGAAATGAATTTAGCCTGCCAGACTCTGTGGCATAGCTTCAACAGCTGAGCATCTGCCCGCCCTCTCAAATCTCCAACCAGATTCCAGACCACAGCCACTCCTACTCTTGGAGTTGGTGCAATTCACAAAGCTGAACATTTGGCCAAGATTTTCTTCTCTCTTTGCTTTCCTCCCAGCCAAATACCACAGTCCCTCTAAAGGCCTGGATCCTGCCCTGAACTGATACTTTGCTGATGGCTAGGGCAGTGGTATTTCCTCTAGAGTCCATTTGTTCTTTCTACAGAGATAGATCCTAGTTCTGTGCCTTCAATCTGCTAACCATGTGTGTTAGTCAGGGTTCTCCAGAGAAACAGAACAAATAAGCTGCTAATATAGAGATCTATAAGCGGAGATTTATTGTTGGAATTGGCTCAGGTGATTATGGAGGCCAAGGCATCCCATAATCTGCCATCTGCAAGCTGAAGAGCTAGGAAATTCAGTTCAAGTCCAAAGGCCTGAGACAGGGGAACTGACGCTATAACTTCCATTCCAAGGAGTCTGAAGGCCCAAGAACCAGGAGCTCTTATGTCTGAGGGCAGAAGATGGATGTCACAGCTCACAGAGAGAGAGAACAAATCCACCCTTCCTCCTGCTTTTTGTTCTATTCAGGCCCTTAAGGGATTGACTGATTGCCACCAACACTGGTGAGGCTGATCTTTTTTCAGTCTATGGAGTCAAAGGCTCATCCCTCTGGAGATACCTCACACACATACCCAAAAAGAATGTCTGACCAGCTATCTAAGCATCCCTTAGCCCAGTCAGTTGACACACACAAGTATCACACAAGGCTCTTGCCAGACTGTCTGACTTTTGGGCTTAGGGATTCTAGCCACCCATGCCTCCTGCTTCAAGGAGTAATGGTCTGTAAACATCACTTGAGCAGCCATGCCCTTTGACTAAGTAGGGGAGACTGTAGTGCAGCCAGTGAGAGCAACTGGGTAGCTTCCACAGTTACCCACCCTGCCTCAGCCTCCTTTTCCTGACATTGACTTCTGAGCACCAGTGTGCCTCCCTCCTCAACCTGCCAAGTCTCTATACCTAGGCCCATCTCATCTCCGACAGATCTACTACTTCATGGTGGTTAAGAACATGGACTAAGGGTGTCTCCTTCAATGTGTTACTTCACCTGAGAATGTTTCAACTTCTCTAAAATGGGTATAACTACAGAATATACCATCCAGAGATGTTGGAAAGATTGAATTTGATTCTGGCCATAAAGTATGTTCTCTATGAGGCACTGTGCTAAGTGATCAAGATATACAATGTTTCTGTTGGTCTCTCCAAAACATAAGCAGGCTGGACACTTGAAAAGTAATTTGTTGTCTATCAAAAACTGTGATCCCACTTTGGGAGGCCCAGATGTGTGGATCGGTTGAGCCTAGGAGTTTGAGACCAGCCTGGGCAACATGGCGAAACCCCATCTCTACAAAAAACAAACAAAAAAATTAGCTAGGTGTGGTGCATGCATCTGCAGTCCCAGCTACCCGGGAGGCTGAGGTGAGAGGATCACTTGAGTTGAGGAGTCAAAGGTTGCAGTGAGCCAAGATTGCACCACTGCACTCCAGCCTGGGTGACAGAGTGAGACCCTGTCTCAAAAACAAAACGAAAACTATAATCCTTTTTCTCCGCTAATCCTTAGAATTTTCATGAAAAAGCATATAAAACCACTTTTCTGGGGAAATACAGGTTACTGAAACCCAGACGGTATATAAATGAAATAAAACATAAAGTTTTAGACACAGAAAAATGTTTTTTACTCTGTCACTGAGTTTTTGGTACAGGGTTTCCACCTCTCAAAATAGGACCAATACAAGCATCTGTCTTTGGCCCATTTTAACATTCCTTTAGGAAGAGGTGGTTTCTATGATATCAAAAGCTCCTTTAAGTTGCTAGGCAACAAAGAAAGGCATGACATGTTAGGCTCAGACTTGAAAGAAGCAGAGATGTTCTCAGGATCTGTACTGAGCTGTAAACCTAATTCCAGATGTGGTGTGATGTGGCGTCTGAAAGTGAAGCCAAGAGGGTTTTCTGGTTTATCTGATAACTGCCCTCTGGTGGGAGAGGCTGGAATTTTACTGATGAAAGGCTGGTTCTTTAGTAATAACTGAGATTCTAAACAAATAATTCTTACTCCTCTTGACTTTTGACTTTATTTTCCAAATAAAGATCCCCATATACTGAGACCATTTCACTATTTGATCTGACCAGCTTTTAAATTACTTCTATTATGTGGGATGGGAGGTGGCAGGCTTGGGGAAAAAAAAAATTTTTTTAATGCCTAGAATCTTACTCCCTATTTGGAAAATTTTTGAAGGATAAATGTTGAACCCGTGCTTTCTGATTGGAAGCTACAAAGCACAAATTATGCTGGTTCTACATGTATATTCTGAAACAGGCATCTTATTAGTATGATAAAAGAAACCTTTTTTAAGAGACATAAAGACCTAAATTTGAATCCTCACTCTGTCTTTTATCATCTGCTGGATCCAGGGCAAGTCACAGTCTCCCTAAGCCTTCATTTCTTCTACACCAGTAAAATGAGGAAAGTATGTATATCTTTTAGGTTGCTTTGAGTGTTAGAAAGAAGATGTAACAGAGAATAGAACCTGGCACACAGTAAGCGCTCAATACATGTTAAATATTATTATTTATAGTATGTAAGAGGATGCAAGTTCTTTGGAGAAAAAGCTGATCCATTTCAACTCTGTTATGGCTATTTTTAAAAGAATAGCATGCAGCATTGCCCACATTTCTTTAAATATTAGTCAAGGCCATGGCAAATATTAGATGTTACTGGATAACTACAAAAGCCATGAATTCTACACAGATGAGGTTCAGATCAAGCTAGAACTTGGGAAGGAATGTACTAAGACTTCCCTATCACACTAGAATTACATTTATCAGCTGTGATCAAACAATATTTATTCTTTTTCTGCAATTTACTTTTAAGCCCTTTGGTGGTATTAACATTACTTTTTAGTTGCTGAGCTACTAAGCTTGAGAAACTCAAGTCTGCTTTTTAACCTGAGGGAAATTCCAAGGAAATACTTGTTATGGCTTGCTCAGAAGTGGTTCTTGGGGCTTTAGGAGTTATTTTTCCACAACATAGTTTAACTGAGAGATCAGATAAGGATGTCAAGATAAAGAAAATGTAGAATTGGAGATAGTAGGGCAGAGAGTAGAGGGAAGAACTGGCAATCAAGGGCAAAGGAAGAAGACAGGAGTCATAACGAGTTTCCTAACACCGGGTAGGTGACCAAAACATCCATGAACCCCAGTTCTCAGCTGGAAAATAGGGCAAGGGACTGAACTAAATTTACAAAGTCCCTTCCAAGTTTAAAAAAAAAAAAAAAAAAGAAGAAGAAAAAGAAGAAAAAATCCACTTGAGTATCATGTTAATTACACATAGCCTGCCAAAGTGTTCTCAAAAACATTATCATTTTATTCTTTGTGCACCAACTCCCCAGCTGCAGCAACTCCCTTTCCATTCATTTCATACCACCAGCCAGGGTTGCCCTTTCTCCAGCACTAAAGGCTGGCAGAGGGGCAGGTGATTCAGAAGCACTTTTTTTTTTCTTTGAGACAGCGTCTGACTCTGTCACCCAGGGTGGAGCTCACTGCAGCCTTGACCTCCTGGGTTCAGGTGATCCTCCTGCCTCAACTTTCCAAGTCACTGGGACCACAGGTGTGTACCACCATGCCTGGCTAATTTTCTTTTTTATTATTTGTAGAGACTGGGTCTCACTATGTTGCCCAGACTGGTCTCAAACTCCTGGGCTCAAGTAATCCTCCCTCCTTGTCCTCCCAAAGTGCTGGGATTATAGAGTGCCACTGTGCCTGGCCCAAAAGCACACTTTTATGTGAGGACCCTACCATCAGATATGAGGAGTTAATTAAATTGAGGGAAGGCATTTGTCCTCAGGATGTTATAAGGGAGATCCTTATCATTTCCCCACATTCCTGGAAAGGCTGCCTTGTATGCCCCCTTGATTGAAAGCCTGATCCAATGGCACTATGGCCTGGCATGTGGCCCCAACCCCAGTCCAGTGAGTGGACCCAGGGTGGACCCTTGACCGGAAATTTGGAATTGAGATTCTGAGACTTTAGGCCCTTACTGGGGCGTGCGTTAGGTGTGCATTAGGCCCTTTAACTGAGGTGTGCATGGACTTCAGGTGGCCATTTCCTGCCATAAGAAGGCCAAAGCAGAGCAGGCCACACCAGCCTTCAGGTCAGCCTCACTGTCCCGGCTCTGTAGTGAGTAGCAGAAATGGGATCACACAGCTTCAGGGAGAATAGTTGCCTTAGAACTAGGAATTGCCCAGAAACCAAAAACTTGCCAAAAACCAATTCTCAAGTCATTATCCGCCCTTGTGCTCTGGGAAGTAACACTTGTGTCATTGGGATACAATTCTCTTTATTTCTAAAGCTGGTCTGAGTAGGTTTCTGTTAGCCTTTAAAGAGCAAATACATACAGGCAGAAGAGCATGAAGAAATTCATTCTCATGCTCAAACCTCAATGAGCTCATGACTTGAAGTAATAACCCTAACATAAGGACATTTCAGACACCAAGATGAGCTATTGGAAACATATTTTAGGGCTGAAGGGTCTTCTTGGGGTCCTTTCAGTCCACGGGCAGCTTCCTGTGCTATCTTCCTGGTTTCGGTGGGAATTCTAGAGGAACACGCTTGGGCAGGCTGTTTATGTCCTTTGCAAAACAAACAGCAACTAAGATCTAAGATCTCATAGATGAAAAGAAGTGAAACTCAAGGTGGTATTTTTATAGCCTAGACTTTGAAAAAGCTGTCTTTGGAGGCCCTTTTGGAGGAAGAATGAAAGCTCATGCAGCTGATGCAATCTGCTCCATGCTCACAGCCCATCTGCTATTTGGGGTTTTTGTTTTTTGCTTTCTTTGTCATTCCACTGTTTGAGATATGATCTCGCTCTGTCGCCCAAGGTAGAGTGAAGTAGCATAGTCGTGGCTCACGGCAACCTCAAACTCCTGGGCTCAAGTGATCCTCATGCCTCAGCGTCCCAAAGAGCTAGGCTTCACCACACCCGGCCCCATCTGCTGTTCAAGTCTCATGAAAGGTGGCCTTGTGTGATGATCAAGAGCATAAGATACAGTCACCTGGGTTCAAATCCTGACTCCACTCTCAACCTGGACAAGTTACTGAATGCCCACCTCACTGTGTTCTTTTAAGATCCCAAAAGACCATGTATGGAGTATCCAGTGGGTTCCAAACACTATTCTGCATACTTTTACAGAAAATAAAAGCTAGCATGTATGCACATAGAGTACCTTAACTTACTGATCACAAGAGGAGTTAGAGAGACCACTAAGAAATGGGCTTGTGGGGTGTGGACACGTGTGCAACCCATGTGTGGTCCTACGGTTCTAGTACCCAGGACTAGCAATCAAGGGAATTAATTAAAATTCATTTTAGAAACTCACAACCTGCAACAATTTCTCAGTAATAACCAAATTAAAAACCCTAATGATGTGTTTACCACTACAGATGCTCCTTGACTTAGGGGTTATGTTCTGATGAACCCAGCATAACTTAGATATATCGTAAGCCAAAAATGCACTTAATATATCTAACCCACCAAACATCATAGCTTAGCCTAGCCTAGCTTAAATGTGTTCAGAACACTTACTTTACCCTGCAGGTAAGCTAAATCAGCTAACACAAAGCCTATTTTATAGTAGAGTGTTAAACATCTCATGTAAGAATATCATACCACATATAGCTTGCCTGGGGAAAGATCAAAATTAAGCCGGGTACGGTGGCTGGAACTTGCAATCCCAGCTACTTGAGAGGCTAGGACAGGAGGATTGCTTGAGGTCAGGAGTTTGAGATCAGCCTGAGCAACATAGTGACACCCCATTTCTTTTTTATAAAAAGGAAAAAAAAACCCCACAAAATTTAAAATATGGTTTCTACTAAATGTGTATCAATTTTGTACCATCATAAAGTTAAAAAGTCATAAGTTGAAGTTGAAAAGTCATGAGTCAGGGACTCTCTGTATATGTGTCAGACAGGGGTCCTCACAGTGGAGTATTCTGGTGATGTATTTTTCTAAGCCCCAAAGCAAGATGCACTATCCAGTGGCAAACTCATTGGCTTTATAGATGGAAAGATGCAAAGTCAACAGGCTTGTCTCCTACAGTGAAATGTTATGTCGGAACACTAGCATGGAGTAAACACTTAAACACTCCTTTATTTCTTTCCTTTCCTTCTACAAAACATTAACTTAACTGTGTCACCATGTAGGGTTGCAACAATCTAGCCATCTCTTAACTACCTCCTTGTGATAATATCTTGGTAGTTACAGCGTGTGCTTTTATGAAATGTATTACCTTCATTTCTTACAACACTGTACAACACTTCTACCGACCTCTAGAAAACTATACACTTTTATACTTTACTGCCTTCAAGACTGCATCTTCCGCATCCAACTTATCCTTACAACTTCACTGCATGCCTCTTCCCCTTCCTACCTTTCCTGCAAAGAAGTCTGTGTCCACACACTTGACCTTTACCTGTTGAAACTTCTTTCTAGATTTCCAAAAGGCCACCCCTTTCAAGCCTTCATGCGTTTGCATTTTCAGTTCCTTTTTCTGTATGGAAAATTCCTGTCGGACTACATTGCTTCCTCTTCTGAGAAGCCTTCCCCCACTCAATCAGATGGAGCTAATCACCTCACCCTCTATGCTTGCAAAATGCTTTTAGGTTATCCACAAAGCTGTTCTGTTCCAGGTCACTGTTCCTGACCTCTGAGGCAGGGACGGGATGCTATACCATCTTGGAAATAACTGCTTTCGAGGAGACTTGAATGTGTCAGTCATGTTCCCGGCAGGCGAATGTGGCATCTGCAAACTGAGAAGTTGAAGAAGGGTTCAAAATATAGACTATTTACAAAGGATGGCAGAATCTAGGAGAAACACAGGGATAATGCAGGGTCTCCAGGGCCAGCAAGAGCAGGGAGTTTTGGCCTGAGAAGCCAAGGAGAGAATGTAGCTACTTGAACCCACAGTAAGAAATATATATAGAGAGGGGTCCACATAGCAGGACCAGAAACCCTTTGCAGAGAGAAATAGACAACCCCCTGTGGCCTGACAGGAGAGGAGTTGAGGGTATACTCTGACCTCATGCTCTACCTGCTGCCTTCCATTGGCCAAGCCCATCAGGAAGCTGGGGCAAGGGACCCATTGATGCAATCCTTATGGCTAGTCTCCCTGAGGACGGAGCAGAGGGAGAGTAGCTTGGGAGGGTCAACGAGAGACAGACATCACTGTATGCATAGTGACAAGTTTTTTGCACACTACATAAATGCTCAAACAGTAGCTTTTAGACCCAGCAGTAATAAGTCAACCACACATTAGAGATATTTAGCTAAATGATCCCAAGGTGGGTTCCCTGGGCAGTGGACTCGAGATGGTTGTCAGCATGCAGGAGACACATTTGGGGTCAGCTCCTGTGGGAGAGAAGGGAATGAAATCTGTCTTGCTGTTTCTCTGTCCAAATGACCCAAGAGTCTCAATCAGAAAAGATTCCAGCCTTGAATCCCAATGATGAAATGTATCAGGTACTTTTCAGAAAAGTACCCTGGTCCTTTTCTGGGCCCCAAAATAACAGTCACTTGGGGTCCTCCATTTTTATCACTCCCCCCAAAAAACCCCATACATATTACTAGTCATTCCCCATTTCCCTACCACCACCCTGCATAAATGTCCACATTCCCCACACTTGCCAGAACACATGGAGTGGAGCATGCATTCTCAGTAAAGGAAATATCAGCCCTTAGGGGGCAAAAATTGTCCTGGTGGCGGGGAGGAGGGGCGGGGCTGTGAAAAAATGTAGATATTACATAGTATCTGGGAGAGTGAAATTTCATGAACTGAGGGGTGGGAGGGATGAAACTTGGGGGGAAAAAAGTCTAAGATGGCACACAACGCCGCCTGAAAAGTACATTGTGACCGCATAGCACTTCCCAGTGACCCAGCAGGCTCAAGCAACATTTCCAGCTGCAGCCTCACGCATCACCTGCAGGACCTCCCAGGTGCCTGAGTGACAAAGCTTTCCTCTGTTGTACTCCCCTGAATAGGTGCTTATGAGGCCAGACAATAACACACAACATTGTAGCCAATGTGAAGGAGTTAAAACTGACCAAACCTTTCACCTGACCTTATTAATCCCTGGACTCTTGCTTTTAGACACCCCAAAAGACGTACTAGGCTCACCTGATATCTTCCATGCATCAAACTTGGAATAAGTCATTACCCCCATGGAGCCCGGGATCTTTTTAATGGGGGACAGTATTAAGAGATCTCAATCTATGGGGTAGGGCCATTTCTACAAATAGCAGTGGAATATATATACACTAATTTTGGAACATTGTCATCACCCGCAAAAGAAAACCTTGTACATATTACCAGTCATTCCCCAATTCCTCGCCATCGCCCTACATGAATTTTTATTTCAGTTTTGCATTGTTCTAATTTGTTGAATGTGGCATGAATGAACACAGCCTAGTTTTAGAATGAATTTGTTTCTGGGAGAATTGCAGGGTGACGTAAGAGGACACAAGCACAACTCATTGCTGCCCAAGGGCCATTGTCACTTACTACCCATTGCTGTCTGACCTATCAGAAGAATGTCTTCTTCACTGAATAAAAAGCAGCATGAGGTAAATAGCTTTGGAGTATCTTCCCAGCCCATACGGCCCTTCCTTAAGTGAACTACCCTTACCTTCTCAACCACACCAGTGGACCCCGACAAGCTATTTTATACAACATGGAACCATGCCCCTGGCCACAGTTGATAATACCAGGGTTGGACATCCCATCCAAGCTAGGCCAGGGCTCTTCCTTGGTAATTTGGAGAATCTAAGGGGAAGAGACTGTTAGGGAGAAGAGGTAAGATAGAAGAGAAGGAGATTTTTTCAGTTTTCCAGCACTTAAACTGAGTCCATTTGTGGTAGGCAGAATTCTAAGAGTCCAACCCTGATATAGACCTGTATAATGCCTACCCTTGACATTGGAAGAATCTGCAGATATGAAATATCACTCCCATAACTTATTATTATATATATACATACACATATATTTTTGAGACAGTCTCACACTGTTGCCTAGGCTGGAGTGCAATGGTGCGATCTTGGCTCACTGCAACCTCTGCCTCCTGGGTTCAAGCGATTTTCCTGCTTCAGCCTCCCTAGTAGCTAGGGTTATAGGTGCCCGCCACCACACTCAGCTAATTTTTTTTTAGTTTTAGTAGAGACAAGGTTTCACTATGTTGGCTAGGCTGGTCTCAAACTCCTGACCTTGTGATCCACCTGCCTCAGCCTCCCAAAGTGCTGGGATTGCAGGCATGAGCCACCACACCTGGCCAACTTACTATGTTATATGACAAATGGTGTGGTCTAGATGTAATGAAGGCCCTAAATCAGTTGATTTGGAGTTAAAAGGAATATAATCCTCACTGGTCTTCACTTAATGGGGTGAAAAACTTTCCTTTAAAAAGCAGCAGAGAGAGTCTCTTGCCCGCTCAAGAAAGAAAGCGAACAGCTCTTGGTGACTGTCTGTGGAGACAAGTGGCCTGCAGGAGTGGAGGCCTCAGTCCGTTGACCTCAAGGAACTGCATTCTGCCCACAAACAAGCTGAATGAGCTTGGAAGAGGGCCCTGAGCTCCAAGTGAGAACCGCAGCCGCCACTGACACATGCAATGCAGCCTTGAAGAGACTCAGATTCCTGAACATGGAGACTGTGAGATTATAAATTTGTGTTCTTCTCAAGCCATTACGCTTTTGGCAATTTGTTACACAGCAATATATAATAATATGCCATTCCCGACGCCTCACTGGCTTGGGTTCCAAAAAACCAAACAACTTAACATGCTTCCTCACTAAATTCTTCACTTTTTACCTAAGCTAGTTAACAGTAGTTTATTTCAACCAGAAAGTCCTAATATGCTTTTGGTACATTATTCCAAAGAAAGAATGATTAGCTAATGCCGAAAATACCAACCCACTTGAATGCCTTTACATATTTCTATTGACACATTTCCCTCCCCTCTGCCACATATAATGGATTCTATAAATCTGAATAGAATGGATAAGAAGAATCTTGGAAAAATTCTAAGAGGTGGATGTGGGGAGGGGAGCAGAAGACACTGCTTATCATTGAAGCAATTAAACATAAAGTCAGAAGATGATTATCTTAATACTTTTGAACAGAAGTATGCTTTCTGCTAATGAGGTTGCAAAAATGAAAATTAAAAAAAAAAAAAAAATATATATATGCTTCTTGGCTGGGCACGGTGGCTCATGCCTGTAATCCCAGCACTTTGAAAGACTGAGGCTCACCCGAGGTCAGAAGTTTGAGACCAGCCTGGCTAACATGGTGAAACCCCGTTTTTACTAAAAATACAAAAAATTAGCCAGGCGTGGTGGCACTCACCTGTAATCCCAGCTACTCGGGAGGTTGAGGCAGGAGAATCGCTTGAACCCAGGAGGAGGAGGTTGTGGTGAGCTGAGATTGTGCCATTGTACTCCAGCCTGGGCAACAAGAGCAAAACTCCGTCTCAAATAAATAAATAAATAAAATATGCTTCTTCATGTCTCTATGTTCTAGAGTTCTATTACTTGATTTGGTGCCCTCTGACCTTCAAATTTCATCCAACATAATAAGGACAATATCTTTAGGAGCAAATGTCTAGCTCATCTTCTTAACCATAGCAGTGGCCCCAGGGATCATTTTGTAAAACTGAACCCACTCTCCTGGGCCAGAACTCTGTGGTGATTTGGAGGACAGATACACACAGACTCTACCACAGGTAAGTGCTCTACATAGATGCTCACTGTGAGGGAACTTTTGGGTCTTGGTGGCTGTGGCAGCCATAGAGATGCACCACTACTCAGCTCTTCCTTCAGGAAAAGAGTGGAGTTGGGAGGTGCGAGAGCGGAGTTAGCTGACGGCCTCCAGCTGTTAGTGCCTTCAAAATCTGCCTCAATTTTTGAGCTGGAGCCATACTTCTTCCAGGCAACCCCCAGCTAATGACTAAGCACCACAGAGGTCCTAGAGCCTGGACATTTCTCCCCAACACGGAACACTTCTAGCAGATCACCTTGTTCTGGAGTTCCCCATTGGCTTGGTCTGAATTTTGTCATGTCCACATCATGATCTGAGGCTCACTTGCCCAATCCTGATTCCTCCCACTTTCCTTTAATAGGTGTTCAGTATGCATCATGGTGTGATGACTTTCCCTGTCCAATCTACCTTCCTCTTCCTCTTCTCTTTCACAGGCATTACATCTCAACAAACCTCATGTGCTCCCAGCACCACCTCAATGTCTGCCTCACAGAGGACCCAGCTAACTCAGTGGCCATACTTGGGCATGCATGGGAATAGAGAAGAGGAAAACAATCTATATAAAGAGAAGAATGAAGCATACACTTAGGAGAGAAAGAGAGAGAGAGAGCAGGAGGGAGAGGGGGAGAGAGAGAGGGAGGGAGAGAGATCTGATGATATCTGACTGCTATTTAATCCACAAGTTCCATGGGACACTTATTAGTAAATTTCCTTTTCTTTTTCCTTCAGTTAACTTAGGCCTCTTCTTTTTTTTTTTTTTTTTTGGTCACAAAGATAAGTAATTAATCCATATTTGACACCCTCTTCAAAAAGTGGGGGTAGGGGAGCAGGGGATTAGAGCCACAGAACCATCATCAGAATTATACTCCTTACATAGCTGCAATATGTAACCCCAAACCACCCACCATCCACACCATTATGTCTGAAAGAGATGGAAAAACACCAAGAAAATTCCCCTAAGACAGATAGAGGAAGGGCCACGCGGAAGGAGACAATTAACACTAATTGAGATAATCTTCTTATAGTATGGAAAAGAAGAGCAACTTCAGCTAATAAAGTTAACCAAAGAAGTATAAAGGTTTAACTCTGAAACAATTACAAATGTGCTATTTTTTAAAAACGTGCTTCATTGGCTCCTTATGTAGGTAGCAGAGGGGAGAGAATGAAAAGATATCTTTTCATTGGCCTCTAACATTGAAATATATTTTGGCAGCATACATTAATTGAATACCTACTATGTGTCAGGTCTGGAAAAAATACTGGATACTAGGATAAAACATCCATCTCTTAAAAGTGCTCAGATTATTGCAAGAGACGAATAATCAAAAAGAAGATTAGAGTTAAACACTCAGAATAAAATTCCCTTTATCTGGGTCATATCAGTTTTTAGAAAAGAAAAGTAGTATCCAGGTCCCCAGTTACTGAAGCATTGGAACTACAAGAAAATTGCCATTTTTCAAAAAAGAATGGAAATCATTTGAAAATTAGGCACAGTTTGAAGTGAGGAAGATAAATAGCATCTTAAATGTAACTGCCAAGATGTAGCAAGAGAAAGATAAGATGGATCCAGTACAAATGTCAACAGGAAAGCTCTCTGAGCCATTAATTCTAAAGAACATATCTCCCAAGAGCACTAGTTTTCAACCTGTCCTATCCAGATTCCTCCTGAATAGTGTATATGGGCTGCCCGGCTGGTGAGGTGTCCCATAGAACCTGAACCCCCACAGTGGACATCTCCATGTCTGTTTCCTTCCAGCTTTACAACCAGAGGCCATCATCTAGCCACCAAGGTCTGCCTCCCTTGGCTGTGTTTGAATTCCCTCTCAATTTCTGTTGATTAGTGTGGTAAGAAGCCACCAAGATGTTTCCCAAGGATCCCAGATTCCTGGTACTTGCACCCTTAGTAGTGCTGTACCATACTTAATAAAGCCGACCTATGTAACCAGTAGGATATTGCAGAAATGCCCATATGTGGCTTCTTAGGTTAAGTTACAAGAGACATGGAAGTTTTTTACCTTACTTTCTTCAGTCTCTTCCTCTGAGGCAAGGAAGCCACCATCTTGTGAGGGTACTCAAGTAGCCTGTGGAGACACCCACATGAGGAGGAACTGAGGTTTCCTGCTAACAATATGCATAATGTAAGCAAACTGTCTTGAAAGGGGATCTTTCAGCTTCAGTCAAGCCCTCAGATGACTGTTGCCCTGGACAATACCTTGACTGTAATTTCAAGAGCGACCCCAAGCCAGAATTATACACCTAAGCCACTATTCAATGTCTGACTCACAGAAACTGTGTGAGGTAATATTTAGCATTGTTTTAAGCAACTAATTTTTGGAATGATCTGTTATGCAGCAAGAGATAACTAACACAGATATCGGGTACCTGAATGTGAGGCATTATCCTAACAAAACCTCAAATGTGGTGTGAAACGATTCTCCTGCTTCAGCCTTCCAAAGTGCTAGGATTAAAAGTGTAAGCCACTGCCCGGCCTCCTGTGGTTTTGACGGCAATTTCATTACTTCCCTTTAATCCCACACTGGCAGCCTCCTGAATGTCTATCAGGCTTCTACTATCAGTTTGTTCAACATGTTATGCTTTCACGAACACTCTCCTCAAAGTCTTTCCAGCTTCCATTCATTTCCTCATTCCAAAGCCAAAGCCAAAACAAACAAACAAACAAACAAACAAAACAAAAAAACGAAAGGAAAGAGGATCCTTGTTAGGTAGTGGTAGAAAATTTAGCAACACTGTCTCCTTCAATAAGGTGGAGGTAGCATGGATTGGGTGATTTTGTTTTTTGGGGTGTGTGTGTGTGTGTGTGTGTGTGTTTTGAGTCAGGGTCTTGCTCTGTTGCCCAGGCTGGAGTGCAGTGGCACAATCACAGCTCACTGCAGCCTTGACCTCCCAGGCTCAAGTGATCCCTTCCACCTCAGCCTCCTGAGTAGTTAGGACCACAGGCACATGCCACCACACCCAATTAATTTTTTAAATTTTTGTAGAGATGGAATCTGCCTATGTTTCCCAGGTTGGTTACAAACTCCTGGGCTCAAGTGATCCTCCTGCCTTGGCCTCCCAAAGCGCTGGGATTGCAGGTATGAGCCACTGTGCCCAGCCTGGACTGGGCCACTTTGAACAGGGTTATCTACAACTATAGAAACCCTGTGTTTTTCCTCCCATTGCATGTTGTGTATGATGCGGGTGGGTTACTTGTTTCTTAAATTTGCAGGTCTTCAGTTGAAGGAGAATGGTATTCAAGGAGCTAAACTTAAGGAACTGCTCGTAAGAAATCTCATCCGAGGAGTCTTGTGCTTGATTTACACAGCAAGATTTTGGATGTTCAGCAGGTACTGTAAAGGGATTAGACTTTTGGGGTCAGGAGGGGAGGTGAGAGTATTTTATATGTGGTAAGGAGGTGAATCACTAGGGGACCAGAGGACATTCTTTGGTAGCCCCGTCATGCCCACCTCCTGGTGTTCATGCCCTTGTGTAGTCCCCTCTCAAACTGAGTAAGGCCGAGCCGTGTAACCAGCAGGATGTCATAGAAATGATGGTCAGTGACTCCTGAGGCTTCCATAAGAGACACTGCGCATTCCTCTTGCTCTCCCTTATGTTACTCATAGTGGGGGACACCAGACAGTGTGTCATAACAACACTCCAGCATCCCATGGAGAGGCCCACATAGGAAGTAACTGAAGTTTCCTTCCAACAACTAGAACCATATGGATGAACTATTTTGGAAAGGGATTCTCCAGTCCCAGTCAAGTCTTCAGTGACTGCAGCTCTGGTGACATCTTTTTGGGTTTTTTTGTTTTGAGACAAGATCTCACTCTGTCACTCAGGCTGGAGTGCAGTGGCACAATCACAGTGCACTACAACCTCAGCCTCCTGGGCTGACATGATCCTCCTGCCTCAGCCTCCCAGGTAGCTGGGACTACAAGCATGCACTACCACACTTGACCAATTTTTTTTTTTTTTTTTTTTTTTGTAGACATGAGGTCTCAAAGTCCCCTGGTGGCATCCTAACTGCAACCTCATGAGAGAACCTGAGACAGAACCACTGAGCTAAGCCACTATTAAATTTCTGACCCACAGAAACTGGGATCATAAAAGTTCATTGCTTTAAATTGCTAATTGATGAAGTAATTTGTTACATAGCAATTGATAACTGCAGGTGTCTGGGTTTTTTTGTTTGTTTCATATCATCATTACTCCTTCTTTTCTTCTATCTACCCACCAAATGTGTTGCAATAAAAATATTTTTAAAGTCATTATTGACATAGTATTGGAAAGAATGATTCCTCCATTTCTCTGATCACACTAAATATTTTCTACTCATCTGTGCCTGAAGAAGATTAAAGAGACATGGTAGGTAAGTTCCATAAAATGACTTTTAAGTAGTCAAAGGGGAATGACAGCCAGCACTGTCATTCCAGACACATGGAAAGCAGAAAGTAACAAAGTACCTCAGTCAATGCCAATCAGCAGATAAAATGAGATCCTATTTAAGGAAATCATGTTTTCAGATTCAACTGCTCAGAAGGAACTGGCCTCAGGTTTGCTTTAAGTGTTGTCAAGTTAAATAAAGAATGCAGAAACAGAACAGCCATCACTCTGGGAGCAAGGCCAGACTCTTCCAGCCAAGAGGAAGGTGGCTGTGTCACCCATCCATTCTGACACTGATAGCATATTCTACCCAGGGGCTCAGATTCTCTGTATTTCAGTCCATATATTTGTGGACTTGACTCTAACATCATCACATGTCTGTCTTTCTAGGCTAGAGACATCAACTCTTTTAGAGAAAGGTCTAGATTTGATGAAGGAGAGAGCAGCTCTGACATCAAGTCCCTTGAAGACTTGATTAAATGAGCTAACCCATGTGTAGACACATAGGAAGAATGCAATAAATATAAACTACAAAAATGAGAATATGATTAAAGGTACTTATGGAATAATAAAATCAGCAAAATGGTAATTTCCATGCTATTTCTCTTTAGCACCTTCATGTTATTAAAATACCCAATGGTTTTTACACCCAATTCTATATAATATTTGATGTCTGCTCCCACTTGATTGAAGAGTGGGAACATTGGTGGATATTTTAAATGGCTTTTATTAGAAATGTTTGAATTAAGCACACACAAACTTCCCATGCCTATTAGTGGCTCCTTACATGTAGCTTTTCCCTTCCACCTACTCCTGGGACCCTTGTCTGTCACTTGGGTCCCTTGGAGGATGGCTGGGCTTCCTGCCTCTCTGCTATCACCTCCTTATTTCCTAAACAGGGGAACCTCGCATGTTTTCATTGCCATTTATTTATTTATTTATTTATTTATTTATTTATTTATTTATGGCTCTTTTACCTGCTTGAGTTACAGTTGTCTCACTATGGATATATTTCTTTTATTTTCTTTTTATTTCAACTTCTCTCATATCAACTCATTTTCCCCTCCTTTTTGTTTCATTTATAATCTAAATACTAATCAAATTGATTATTTTCTTTTTCCTTTGTCTATTTGGCTTTGTCTATTTGGCTATGTCTATCAGGGGCATGAAAGGATTAGAAGTATGTGGGCCATCAACATTTAATGCGATCAAAGGTTCTGAAAATGTCTAGAAATTTTCTTCACATCCTTAAATATTTCTAAGACTCTGAACTTCTTCAAAGGCAACCTCCTCTAATTCAACCAGTGGGATTGTTGGCCAATCAACTGACACACTTTCCATTAGATTGTATTTGTTTTATTCAGTTAGTAGTATTAATTTTACTGTAGTATATACTTTTACATATGTAGAGTATTTCAACCACTCTGAGTTCAACAAATTTTTGTACATTAGACGTTGCAATATTAGAACTTGAAATATATTAAAATAGAAAAATTAATTAATTGTATTACAAAACAGTAAATGGGCAACTCATTATGGGAAGTATTCCATTTATAACCAGCCTAGGTAACAAATGCTTGGTTATGTCATGGAAATTAACAAATGTTAAATAAGTAAAATTGACATGTAGGAATCCTCACTCATAGAAAAGAGTAATCCTACATATTTTAATCTCAGTAATGGCTCAGGTTGGGTTTTATGAAAGCAGATGCTAAGACAAAGTCTGGGGGTGCAACTTGTTGATTGGGGATAAACAACTGTGAAAGGAAAGGGGGCAAAAAGGATTGGGCAGAGAGAAGTGATGCCGGCCTGACAAGTCTTAGCCACTCTCCTGGGGAGCTCTGGAGCAAGTATTTACTGTTGCGGGTGGAGAAGAGGGCAGGTCCTTTATACCCACCTCGCTCAGCCACCAGATGGACTGCTCATGGAAGGGCAAGGTGCTCTTTGAAGTGCAGGCAGAGTGTGAAGAAGCAGACAGCTGAAACAGTCTGCTGTCACTCCCTGCCGGTGGACAGCAAGTCCTCCTTGAAAGGGGACCTGGGTGGTGCTTCTCCACATCTATCACATATGACTTTTTTTTTTTTTTTTTTTTTTTTTTGAGCTGAGGTCTCGCTCTTGTCACCCAGACTGGAGTGCAATGGCACGATTTCGACTCAGTGCACCCTCCGTCTCCCAGGTTCAAGCGGTCCTCCTGCCTCAGCCTCCGAGTAGCTGGGATTCCAGGAGCCTGACATCACGCCCAGCTAATTTTTGTATTTTTAGGAGATACATGGTTTCCCCATGTTGGCCGGACTGGTCTTGAACTCCTGACCTCAGGCGACCCACCTGCCTCAGCCTCCCAAAGTGCTGGGATTATAGGAGTAAGCCACTGTACCCGGTCTGGCATTTTTGAAATTACATTCTAGAGCACCAGCCTTCTGCAAGATGTACTGGCAGCGTCCTGAATGTATTTGTCCGTAAGGTGCCTATTCTCATTCCTCTATCATGGAAGTCAGACCACATATGTGGGCATATTAAAGTCTTTGAGAAGTCAGTAATCAAACCTGTTTAACATTACTTAACTCACTGGTTACCAGTATTTAACCAGAGGACCCTTTTTGGGAAACTAGTGGCATTTCTTGGATCACTAAAAGAAAAAAGGCTCTTTAGAACAATGGACTAAGTATCTCAGCTTTCTTTGCATAGAAACTTCACTTCTGTCTGATAATAGGAACAATTCCCTGGTTTCGAAAGAAAGGTAAGTTTTGTTTAATGTATTCTCTAAACCTCTAATGAGAAGTATTGCTTATATTTTCTCCATCTTAATTGCTTTTAAGTGGTAGTAAAGTAGAGCAAGTATGCTAATAACTGCTTTCTATAACTAATCGCTATAATTGTAGTTACTGCCTACAACTTGGTGTTCCAGGAAGAAAGGCCCCATAATGCTCACTAGAGCTCCCCAAACCTACACCAATGATCCAGTTCAACACAGGATACTCACACTCACCGAGACGACTGCTGCTTTTCACGAAAACTTAGAGGAGAGTTAATCACTAGAAGATCATTCATTCAGCTTGCTAAAAGTTGATTCTCCTGCACCTCTGATCTACATTTGGTACTAAGAGCACCAAAGTATTGGAGCCACGAAAGAGAAACAGATTTTATGACTTTGATTTAGTGAAGTTGCTAAAGCCATGTTAGTTTTCCGACTGTAACCCAAACATCCCAGGCCTCCTATTTTCAAACCTCATGCCCAAGCTGTCTAGTTTGTCTTTAGCCCCACTTTGCCAGATTATTGGCCCCCACCTACCCATAGGTGACTTGAGTCTTGAGCAAACCAAACACCCCTTAGGCTCTGGCTCTCCCAAAAATAACCCTGGACATGCAGGGTGGTGGCAGGCAGGTTTTCTCTTGATGTTATCCTCTGCTCTTCCTGCTGATGTCTGCTGCTCCTAGCTCTTCAGCGAGGCTGCCCCCACTGCCTGAGCACTCCCGGGTTCCACAGCTGCAAATCCCTCCACATGCTAAAGGGGCCATGCAACTTCCGGCCTTATTTCTCCCCAAACACTATATACATGGCACACCACAGAAACAGAGAAAACAGCTCTCCAGCTGCCCAGGGGTCACATTTGGCCCTATAAAACTGGAGAAGGCACTGCTTTGTGCCCCAGAGTCTCCACAGCTCTTTCCACCGCTGCCTAACACCCCTACATCCAGGAACAAGACCTAGTTTCTGAGGTTGAACCGGAAAATAGGGAAATGAAGAAGGCAGTGGTCTTACCACCATCTTTCCCCTCCAGAGAAATGTCTTCTTTCCCCTTTCTCCATGCAAATCACCTATATAATTTGAAGCTATGGGGCAGCAATAACACAACCAGAAGCATAGTGGAGGAATTATACCCCCGCCCACGTGGTTCAAAATCAATTTCTTCTCAATGGAAAGAAAAATAAATTTTTTTCTTTCTTCTTTTTTTTTTTTTTGAGATGGAGTCTAGCTCTATTGGCCAGGCTGGAGTGCAGTGGCATGACCTCAGCTCGCTGCAACCTCTACCTCCTGAGTTCAAGCCATTCTCCCATTCTCCTGCCTCAGCTTCCTGAGTAGCTGGGATTACAGGTGTGTGCCACCACGTCCACCTAATTTTTGTATTTTTAGTATAAACGGGGTTTCACCATGTTGGCCAGGCTGGTCTCCAACTCCTGACCTCAAGTGATCTGCCCACCTTGGCCTCCCAAAGTGCTGGTATTACAGGCATGAACCACCGTGTCTGGTCCCCAAGTTTCTTTTGCTTTTGAAGACTCAAAGAGGCTGCTTCGAATAGTTTTTGGAGAAAGAGTGGCTTTTTTGTGGGCACATCGGCCTGATTTTTCTGTTGATGCCATCCTGCTGCAGTCTGTTGATTCAAAACATTGGAAATTCTGTGGCTGATGAGCCAAGTGCTCAGTGTGAAGGAGAAGATGATAAACTCATATACAGTGACAGCAACTCAGGATTCTCTTATCATAACTTCCCTTCCTATCAAATAAACCATGAGAAGTGGCTTATGGGAAAAGCGAGCAGTAAAAACACAATTTAATTTTCAAAGCTTCAAAAGATTAACATGCTACATGTTTTTAAAATCCACAACATTAGAAAAGGACACCTGCTTATGCTTATTGGAAAGAAGATAGTAACTAATGCTGACAGTGCCCAGCCTAGAAGTCAGCTGCAGGCAATTCTCTCAAACACTGACCGCTTCTCACTTCTCTCTGGGCATGGGAGCACCATAGGCTGGCGATATATAGCAGCTTATAAGAAAGGGGTGGTTTTGTTTTAGCTCATCCAATATATGGGCATGGATAGAAAATACCTGGGAAGAAAAGCATGATGGAAAAGAAATAGATACTAATAACTCATTAAATCCTTTCTAGTGGTGTCTGAAGTGAGGGGAGGCCAAAAAGAGAAACATGACATAAGGGGAAGTCCCTTTGCTGAGCCTCTTTCCTAGGATTCTTAGGAAGAGAAGCTTATTAACAGTGTCAGATATCCCAGCTGTAGCTTCTAGACATGAGCGTCCTCCAACACTGAAAGGTTAAAGGTAAGCAGCCCAATCACTTGTTATCTTGCAATGTCTGTAAACAGAAGCTGATTTTTCTAAAACTTAATGCTAGTTTCTACCAAGAAGACAGGAAATATAACTGACCTTCCAAATCTGAAGCTTACCATCTTGCCGTTTCTTACTATGTCTTGTATTATGGCTTCCTGTTTCTTTTACACTTCAGTTGGAACTCTGTGAGAGAATGATGTCTTCTGAGTGACTAAAAAGAATTTTGTAGTAATAATAACAGTAGCTAACTTCTAAGTGCTTAATGTGTTGCTAGCCATATACGAAACTCTTCAATTGCTGCTCTTAGGCTTTACGGCGACCCTGTGATATATGTACCAGGACCAAGCCTCTTTTCCAGATCAGAAAATGGAGGCACAGAAGGTTTAAATAGCTTGCTCGCAGGGAGGAAACATGCAGGGATAGGAAGAGTGAAGCCCTAGAGTCCATGCTCCTAACCACTGGGCTACACGGAGAAGTGGCTATTTACCCCCAATCCTCAACTACTCCATATAAGATTAGAGAACTCAGCTGGGCACAGTGGCTCACACCTGTAATCCCAGCATTTTGGGAGGCCAAGGCGGGTGGATCGCTTGAGGTCAGGAGTTCGAGACCAGTCTGGCCAACATGGTGAAACCCCATCTCTACTAAAAATACAAAAATTAGCGGGGCATGGTGGCGGGCACCTGTAATCTCAGCTACTCAGGAGGCTGAGGTGGGAGAACCGGTTGAATCTGGGAGGCAGAGGTTGCAGTGAGCCAAGATCACGCCACTGCACTCCAGGCTGGGTGACACAGCAAGACTCCATCTCAAAAAAAAAAAAAAAAAAAAAGATTAGAAGACTATGCCTGGAAGTGCCATGAAAATGGAGGAAAATGCCAGGCAGTTGGCACATGCATTTCATGAAAATGTCTAGAAATAAAATAAGGGGGACTGTATGTTTAAAATACACACACAAAACCAATTTTCATATGGTAAGAGCTGGCTTGAAGTAATCAGTTCTGAGTGTGTATTTTAAACTCATATTCTACCCCCGCCACCCATTTTATTTCCAGAAGTTCCCATGAAATGTGTGCGCCAACTGCACTATCACGGTACTTCTAGGCATAGTCCCCTACTCTTACATGGGGTGGGTGGGGACGTGGAGGCACAAACAGTGCATCAGGAAAAGCAAAGCCCACTGGAGCAAATGCCATCTAGAACTCGTTACTTCCATTTTAGATGTATTTGAATGTCATTACATATTTTTTGTCTTGAACAAAATATATTTATTACCTTATAGTCTAGGATGCAATATGGTCCATTAACCAAGTAATTAAAACCAGTTGTGATGAGTTAAGTAAATGGGAATCACTGAAAATGCTTAAGACTGTGGTATGACCAGAAGTGAGCTGTGAGGTATAGTGAACAAATTAAAAACTTATTTTTTTCTCCAATCCTCCTTTTTTGAATTTGAGAAAAAAAAAATGCTAGAAGGAATAAGAAATGGACCATAGATAATTTGTGCAGGTGAAAATATAATTTACCTCAAATCATTATTTTTAGGAGTAAACACTTCATTGGGGCAACAATATTGTTTTCTCAGAATTAAGTGCAAAATTGAAAATAGCTTTTTCTTCTAATTGTGGCAGAAGAGAGAAAGGGTGACTGCCAAGTGTGTTGATATTTCTGAAATTCAACCCTAACCTGTCATTTTCTTTCTTTAATTTCCTAGACTCAGTATTCCCCTCCACCCATCCCCTAATTCCCTTCCACCTTATATACTCTGTCTCTCCCTAAAGGGTGTGAAAATGGAATGAGTGCATTCTTCTTTCCATCTCATTCATATTAAATAATGAAGCAAGGAATTTTACAATAAATCATTTATAAAGAAGAAATAGAAACCATATTAATAGCATTTTTACCATAAATCTTAATCAGAATGTTAACACCCAGCAAATATAGATCGCATCTAAACTAGTAAGAAAAACCATATAAGTTTTCCTGATTATTTACATAGAAGCAACAAGAATATTACTTTATGATATGGGTCTTCTGAAGTTTACTTTTCTGGAAGTTACCATAGGGATCTCAGATGGAGTTTTAAAAGCCTTTGTTATTTGCTATTCCAAGGCTTCGGTTCTTAGCCAAGCTGAAGAATTTCTCTCTACCAGATTTTACCAGTAGCATCTATAATCAGCAAATTCCTCTGTCCTTGAGTTCCCTAAAATACCCTGCCCTTCCTGTCCTTCCCAGCATTGATCTTCCTTACTTACCTGTAGAGAGCCTACAAGCCAGGTACCACATCAGCTTCCCTGGGAGAATTTTCCAAGTGCTGGTTCTTTAGTTCCTCAAAATTGTCTGATCATATCTGATTAAATGAACATCTTTCCCAAATATGACATTCCAGGCAACGCCTTAATTACATAAACAATTTTTCCAATTATGGTCTGGTAAACAAAGGACAGATTCTTATTGAATATTTGCTAATCAGTATATTGCCATGAAAAGTAAGAATACTTGATAATAGTTTGTGAATTCAAGCGGTAGGTGGGAGGGGTCAGTGAGAAAAATATATCATTTAAAAATATTTTATTACTGTTTACAAAAGCAAATGGATATGGGGTTATGGGGTTACAGATAGCTTAAGAAAGAATTTCCTTATATATCTAGAAAAGACAGCATTAAAATAGTATCAACAATATTCCAAACACATAACTACAATCATCCCTCCATTCATTCACTGCTATGTAATTAATTCTTGTTCTGTGGTAGCTTGGGTTAGCAGTTTTATGAAGCCTTCTGTTTCTCCGTTAGAGTTCTGAAAATCCTGATTCAATCCTCAGGGACAGACTAAAAGTTGCTACACAGAAGCCTATACGAAAGAGTCTATTTTTAGAAGTGTCAATAGTTTAAAGTATGTGGTACAGTTCTTTTCCATCAGTTTCTGAGATAGCCATTATTTCAAGGCAGCAAGTCTGGAGGGTAGCTGATTGCAGAGCCTTCAGGAAAGCATTAAAAGAAAACACACCCTATCTATAGATGATAAAGTCTTAAAACAACTGTGGTAAATTGATTACTGATTATTTTCAGAGTGAAAGGCCTGATGAGAGTTCATAGCAAGAATAATGCAACTGACAAGAAAGTTTGGTTGTTTCTGCGGTGTGCAAAATAAAACTTTTAAACAAAATGTCTATAGGGACGATAGCCAATTTTCAATGTCTATAAAGACTATGATTAGCCAGTTTTCCATGTCAGTATGTGTTACATTTGATTAAAAAGAATGAACATAATTTTTACATGTAATAATCTTGAGATACAGTGTACCAAGAGTATGTTAAGACTATGCCAATATGAATATTTCAAGAATATCAAGTAAGGAGATTCAGCAAGTCTAGAGTGAGTCCCAAACATCTACAGTTTAGTAAAACTTCACAGCTAAGTCTAACATGCATCCCCAGTTAAAAACCACTGGCCAATAAGTTGCTAGTTTCGAATTAAATAAGTAATTTTGTGACCAAGTTTCACATAATAAAATGATGATTGATTACCCTATAGGGTTTTTTACTGACATCATCAGACAACTACAACTGATAAGTATAGGAAACTTCATCAGAATTATTTCATATTATTTCAGTGTTTTCCTTGAGGTTCAAACATATTAAAAATAAAGGCATCGGCAAATCTCTAGGGACTTTTCATGAAGCACAGAATTTCTAAAGCGTTATATTGAGAACATTTTACCTATGCAAATGTACAAGATTTAACCCACCTAAAGCAAACAGCATGATCTTTTCCTGGTAGGTAATGAATGAATAATACAATTTTAAAGTTAATAATTACTCGTATTGCTTAGTAACAAAAACAAAATCCAATTTATGTTTTGTTAATATATTGAAAAATAAATACAAAGTTAATTAATGTTCAACACAAAAAAAGTGAGTTATGCATTAGATCTCTGCAGAGCTGCCACTAGAGGGCACTATAAACAGATTACAGAATAAAACCCCTGGACCTTGTCTTTTTTGGTACAGAGCTTGACTGTTGAATCTTAAACTGTTAGTAACAGCAAGAAGGTACGTATCTTTGAGACTTGGTGAATGTGTAACCTCATATCTGGTTGCCACACCAGCTCCATGGATATTATTTAGGGGATTTCTGCCAGGGATGGAGGTGCAGAAAGTCATATTGGAGGACTCCCTCTTGTGCAACGTTAAACTAGACCCTTCACCTCAGGATTCAATTACTTTAATAGGTTTTCAAATATTATACTATATGTATAATATAGTATATCATATCTATATCTATATCTCCTTATTAAACCTTAGGCTAAGTACCTAAATGTATGTTATTGTCTAATTTGTTTTTGCATCATATATGTATATTATATATGTATATATTATACACATATATGTGTATATTATACATGTATATGTATATATAATATATGTATATGTATACTATGTATAATACAATAGAAAATTAGAGAATATATACTTATTCTCTAATTTATGTACTTACTTATTCTCTATTTATGTACTTACTTATTCTCTAATTTATGTACTTACCCTAAGGTTTAATAAGGAGATATAGATATTTGCTTCAGATACAATCATGGGTTGCTTAACGACAGAAATTTATTCTGAGAAATGCATCATTAGATGATTTCCTCATTGTGTGAACATCATAGAGTGTACTTATACAAACCAAGATGGTAGAGCCTACGACACACCTAGGCTATATGGTGTAGCCCATTGCTCCTAGACTACAATCCTGCACAGCATGTTTCTGTGCTGAATACTGTAGGCAATTTAACAGTGGCATTTGTGTATGTAAATATATCTAAACATAGAAAAGGTACAGTAAAAAGACAGTACTATAATCTTATGGGACCATGTCATATGTGTAGTCCATTGGCCAAAATGTTATTATGTGGTACATAATTGTATTTTTAAGAAATAAAATACTTTACAGATACAACAAAAGGCTTTTGAACTCTCAGTTCTATTGCTTCCCTCCCTCTCTGTTTAACAATTTCAGATTAAACCACTATTTTGAAATTGATATGTGTACTTCTCACCCTATGTTTAATACCTACATTACATATAAGGAGATACTGTTCATATTATATCATGTTGTTATGTTCCAAGAGACATTGTTCTTTCCTTCCATTTCGATTGTTTTCTTGATGCTTGCTCCTGATTTGGAAATTTTATGTTTTCTTTCTACTTGTTTAGTATGTATTTTTGGGCTAGTAAACACATTATATCATTTAATGACCTCAGAATCTTAAATATGGTCTTCCCTATTCCCATTCTTCATGTCATCTATCATTTGTTCTTTTGTTTTTTCATCATTGCTCATCACCTGTAAATATTTTTGCCTTACGTTTGAGTGTTGGTAGTGGGAGGACCATCTCTCTCCATCAGCTCAGTTCATTGGGTTGTTGGAATTCCACAAATAACCTTCTAATTGGTCTTCTCTCCAACCCACTGAACACCATCAGATTAATTTTTGTGAAGTACAGATTTTCTCATTATACCTCTTTACCACCTGTGAACATTATACTACTTTCCAGCTCAAGTGCTCATCTATTATGTTTGGAACCATATAATATGTCCCATCATATCCTTTCTAACTTGTCTCACTGTTTCCAACATGAATCCCCTAATCTAGATCATGATTCTTCCTCACTGGTCCACAGTACCCTCTGTGTTGATTGATTCACTTGTGCTTTTTATTATGCCTATAGGCAATTCTTTCTCTTCTTTTTCTCTATCCCAATCCTATATTTCCTCCTAAATCAATTTAAGGTCCAGTTTGTGAGAGAGTCTTATTCTAGTTACTCCATATCTATCCATCTTTATCTCTTTTCTCATCTCTTAAGACTCTAAAAGAGGTCGGGCGCGGTGGCTCAAGCCTGTAATCCCAGCACTTTGGGAGGCCAAGATGGGCGGATCACGAGGTCAGGAGATCGAGACCATCCTGGCTAACACGGTGAAACCCCATCTCTACTAAAAAATACAAAAAAAAAACTAGCTGGGCGAGGTGGCGGGCGCCTGTAGTCCCAGCTACTCGGGAGGCTGAGGCAGGAGAATGGCGTGAACCCGGGAGGCGGAGCTTGCAGTGAGCTGAGATCCGGCCACTGCACTCCAGCCTGGGCGACAGAGCGAGACTCCCTCTCAAAAAAAAAAGACTCTAAAAGTCTATGATCCAGATTTACATTGATCATATCTTCCCTTAAACTATTTTTTTTAAAGGATCAGTCCCTCTTGATTAGAAAACAGAGTTGGTTGTTTATTGGCTCTTTCGTTTAACTGACAGATGCAATAAGTATTTATTGATTTGAGTTCAATTTTAAAACACTTTAGCAATTAAATACAAAACACTCGTATTCTGTTTGTAGAAAGTTTACTAGGCTAGTTCTGTCAATGATTTCCAATTAAATCAGGGCTATCTCCCTTCCTTGTTAATTTACATCACTGTTACAGTCATTCAGATATCAAGTGAGAATGTATGCACAAGTCTCTGTGCTGTGAATCATGAGGAAAGGCAGAGACACTGGTCACAAAAGCCCACTTATCCACTAGATATCACACACAAGAGGTAGTAGAATTTGGACTCAGACTGTCTCAGTTCGAATCTCAGTTCAACCACTTCCTGGCTATATGACCTTAGCAAGTTCTTACTCTCCATGCCTTAGTTTGATGTATAGATAAGGACAAATGGCCAACCTCCTGGTGCAGCGTTCACTGGAAACCACTAATGGAGACAGGAAAATATAGTAGTGCCAGCCCCCAATCTGAGTTTTCACTTGCCACGAACAACCAAAGTCCAAAAATATTACATACAATAGGATATTTTGAGACCGACAATGTTCACATAAAGTTATTATAGTATGTTATAATTCTATTTTATTATTAGCAATTGTTATTAATCTCTGCCTAATCTATTATATAAATTAAATTTTATCATAGGTATTACATATATATATATATATATATATATATATATATATATATATGAAAAAACATAGCATTTGTAAGGTTTGGTATTATTTATAGTTTCAGGCATCCACTGGGGGTCTTGGAATGTATCCCCCTCAGATAAGGGGGCACTAGTGTAGGTGTGTGAGTCTCCCAGTAAGTCAAAGACAGCACATAGCAATCTGGTCTTCCTGGATGTCAGACTTCAGGAGAGCGGACTCCCCCGCTTGCCTTGTGTTGCTTTTAAGCTGCATGATTAGGAAAGTCCAGGCCCTTCCTTGGTGTGACCAATACCAGGGTGGAATACACTAGCAACATGATGGGGTAGGATTTTGCCTCCAGTCCTATCCTTCCAGCTCAGCCCTGGCAGTTGAGGTTAGCACCAGGGAGCTGGTGTGCAAAGCAGTGGCAGGATCTACCACCTGAACCATCATGCTTGGGGAAGCCCCAGCCCCTGTCTGGCAGGAAAAGGACTCAGGCTGCCTGGATTCTATTTTCTGTTCAACCACGTACTGGCAAGACTTGTGGGCAAGCCTTGCTTTGGACTACAAGCTGGAGTTTAAGGCAATTCATTCTGACTGGTTTCCAGGGGATCCTGGGGTAAGTCACCTAATTTTTCTGGAAGGCCAGCTTGTAGGGGATCATGAGACCAATTAACTCCTACTTCTCACTTTCCTCATCTGTAACAGGGATAATAATAGTACCTACCCCCAGGGGGTTGGTGTGAGTTTAAATGGTTTAAACATATAGTATGCATAAGAGTGGGTAGTACCTGCTAAGTGCTCAATAAGCTTTATTTCTTATGTGTGCATTTAATTACAACACAAGTGCCTTTGAAGAGATACTATCCTATGTGAGTTCAGTGAATCACTAACTAGAATTACCAGAAATGTTTATCTACATCAGTCCGAAGTTGGTGTCTCCTCAAATCTGCTTATGCAGAATCGCATACCTTGTTGGGAGCCTCTCTGTCTGGATTCTACACTCTGCCTTTTCTATCTGTTTGCTTTGATCTCTAGAGCCTGAGGCCCATCCACATTCTCTGAACTTCACTTCTGCTGGCTTGTCTGAATGACTAAGCCTCACTGTTCCTCACAGACATCCCAGATCTCCTGGGGACCTTAGCTTCACCCAATGCTCTGCTACTGCGACTATTCTTTGCCTTAGTGACCCTAGAATCTTTTATTAACCCTAGACTGAACTTTACTGTGGATAAACATCATATATATATATATATATATATGTTTTTGTTTGTTTGTTTGTTTTTGTTTTGAGACAGGATCTCGTCACCAAGGCTAGAGTGCAGTGGAGCAATCATGGGTCACTGCAGCCTCAACTTCCTAGGCCTAACCAATCCTCCCACCTCTGCCTCCCAAGCAGCTGGGACTACAGGTGTGTATAACCACACCTGGCTAATTTTTGTTTTTGTTTTTGTCTTTTGGTAGAGATAGGGTTTCTCCATGTTGCCCAGGCTGGTCTTGAACTCCTAGGCTCAAGCAGTCCTTCTGCCTCAGGCTTTCAAAGTGTTGGTATTTTAGGCATGAGCCACCACACCCAGCTAAATCAGCTATTTAATCAAACTGTGTTTATCCTCTCTCTCTCTAAAGCCCTGCCCTTAACCTTCCCTTCTTTTATCTTTGACCCTTAAACCAAGCTCTACCACCTGATGTAACTTGTTTTTATGCTTTCTAGCCTCTCCATTTTTCACCTCTTATAGCATCCTTTTGTGAATAATAAAACCAAATCATAGCATATTTTATGAAACATTATAAGGTACACAGTAGTTGTTAAAGGATGAGTAAGACAGAATTCTTGCTATGTAGGAATTTACAACTTATAGGAGAACTCCTTTATTATCCTTTCAATATCCATGGGAACTCCAGTGATGCCTCTCCTCGTCTACTTCTGATATTAGTACAGTCAGCCTTCCATCTTCATGGGTTCCCCTTTCATAAAATCAACCAACCATGGATTAAAAGTATTTTTTGAAAAGCAAAAATAAAGATAGAATAAAATAATACAAATTTTTAAAAAGTACATTGTAACAATTATTTACATAGCATTTAAATTGTGTTAGGTATCAAAAGTAATCTAGAGATGATTTAAAGCAGGAGAGAAGATGTGTGTAGGCTATTTGTAAATACTGTGCCATTTTATGTAAGAGATTTGAGCATCCATAAATTTTGGTATCCATGGAGAGTCCTGGAACAATTCCCCAGGGTTTTCATGGGACAACTCTAATTTGCGTCTTCTCCTTTTTTCTTGGCCTAGAGAGTAACCAGTTTGAATGATCTTTTAAAATAACTAGCTTTTGATTTTGTCTATTAATTTTCTACTTTCCATTTCCCTGATTTCTGCTCTAATTTTTCATTTTCTTTTCTTCGGCTTATTTGGCATTTGGTTTGCTCTTCTTTTTAAGTTTTCTAAAATAGAAGTTTAGATTATTATATAGATCTTTCTTCCTTTCTAGTTTATGTATTCAATGCTATAGATTTCCTTCTAAGTACTGTTTTTGCTGCATTATGCAAATTTTAATGAGTTGTATTATCATTTTCATTTAGTTTGAAACATTTTTTAAGTCCTCTTGAGATTATTTTTCTTATCCATATATTGTTTAGGAGAGTGTTTCTTAATCTCCAAGTATTTGGGATTTTCTAGCTATCCTTCTGTTATTATTTTTTCATAAGCAGGAGCTGAGGTCTCTATCTTTCTGTTATTGATTTGTAGTTTAATTACATCATGGTCTGAAAGCAGATGTATGATTTCTATTCTTTTAAATTGTTTAGGTGCATTTTATGGCCTGAAATGTGGTGTATTATGGTGAATGTTCCATGTGAGCTTGAGAAGAATGTGTAAGGTCCTGCTGTTGGATGAAGCAGTCTACAGATATCAATCATATCCAGTTGATTGGCACTGCTACTGAGTTCAGCTTTGTCCTCACTGATTTCCTGCCTGCTGGATCTGTCCATTTCTGATCAAAGAGTGTTGGAGTTTCCAGCTATGATACTGGATTTATCTATTTCTCCTTGCACTTTTATCTGTTTCTGCCTCATTTATTTTTATGCTCTTTTGTTAACCACATACACGCTAAGGATGATTAAGTCTTCTTGCACTGTTTACACCTTTATCATTAGTTAATCCCCCTCTTTCACCCTGATAATTTTTCTTGCGGTGAAAAAATATAACAATATGATAAATTTCTTTATAATAGAAGTGTTATGGGGCAGTCAAGAAGTATAATTTCCTCTGAAAAAGGGATGCACGGGTCAGAACTTATTTTTTATCATTTATCATGTGCCAGGTACTGGGTCTAAGAAACGGGGGCAAGGATTGTTTCTTTAGGCATGACGTGATTGGAGGCTGGATGCATGAAGTTGGTAGCAATAAATAAGAAAAAAAGCTTGTGTCTATATATGCTTTGTGTATCTAGTCTATCTACCTACTTATCTATCTGTCTATCTATCTTGCTGAATCAGTTCAGAATGAGACATTATGATATTTTATTCCTTAATAGTTCAATGTACATCTAAAAATAACTGCTAAGAGCATTATCTGATCTCACAAGACAACTATTACATCTAACAATTAACAGTTCTACACTGTACTAGTTGTGCTTTATTCTCCCTTTGCCTCCCACCTCCAGATGCATTCTCCACTTTTCTCAGTTTTGCTCTGACCTGTGAAAGGCTGATTTCTGCAGACTGCCATGGGTGGCCAGTTAGGGTCAGCCAACGGGAGGCACCTACAAGACATCAGAGGCCAATGGGGAGCACTGGCAAGAGATTGGAGGGTGGGAGAGAGGCTGGGATACTCTTTCTCTGCTCTTCCCTGCTGAGTTCCTGGTCTGGTATTGGCTGCAGCTGCCACTGTATCCCTTGTGAAGCCACACTCTGTTCAGCAGCTCCAGCTGTGACTGGACCCTCATAACTGCCCCCATGCCTGCTCCTTCAGGTCTACGAGTGCTTCCCTGCTGCATCCTGAGTGCCTCAGCACCCCCTGTTGATTCCATTAGCTCTGCCCACATCCCTCAATAGTCCCTTCTTTAACTGATTGATGATTAAGTTATTTTGAGTTTGCCATTGGTTTCCTGCAAGGACCCTGCCTGATATTTGAATATTCCATATTCAAAATTCACCATTAACCCAAAGTGTTTTTAAAGCTTTTTTTAAAAACCAAAATCCACTCAAGAATCCCATGTTGAATTGGTTTTGCATGTTTAGTCCCTCAACCTAGCACCTCTTCCTTTTTTCCTTGTCATTAGCTTTTTTTTTTTGAGACCATAACAGTTGTCTTATTCTGTCCCATATTCTGAATGTGTTCAAGTTTCCCTTAATTTGTTCTTCTCTGCTTTGTATTTCCTTTAACTTGAATCTAATCCAGCCTTTAGATTCCATTTCCATTTTAAACATTATCTCTTAAACTTTATTGACAGGTGCTGTCATATAATTTATAAAGCATTATCTCAGAAGTCACACAGCGTCATTAATAGTGGGACAATCAGGTAGTAAGTTACCTAGTGATAATAGCCATATATCTCCACGGTAAAGGGTACTTTTTCCTCCATTTGCTATTAACAAGTAATAGCAAATTACTTGTTATTTTAAGGGTGATACTTTGGTGCTTTTTGAATATCTAGTTCTCTGTTCACTGTTCAACTAAGAGTTTTAGCATTCATTATTGATCCTTGTTTGGATTATTTCATAATGTCTTGCAAAAATATTTTCTATTTCCATGATTATTTCTACATTTATTATCTAGCATTCTTTTGTATACAAAAGCTTTAGTTTAATAACAGGAGCTATTTATTTTTCCTGACTACAGGTGTTATGTAAAAGCAGAATAATCCCTAATTTGTCCCCCTTTAATTCCTTACTCTGAAATTAGATAATCAATGTAATGCCATTACTAATATAAACTGTCCACATTGTGTTTCATTAACGAGGTCTCATAATTCTGTGCAATTAAGCTTGGTTATCAGGGAAATTGAATGTTGTATCTTCTCAAACACAATAAATTCAGCTTTGTCTGCATCTTCTTACCTTTTATTATTGCTGCAGAGATGTCTGGACCAGCCCTCATCATCCATACATTACTAGCACTAATAGATACAGACCTCTGGTACTGTGGTAACACAAACCAGATGAACAAAACCCACTATCAATAGCTGATATTTACACCACAATTAGATTGTACATCTCATAAGAGTGCTCAGAAGGCATTCAAAAGGGCCATCATCTCTTTCCTGTGTAAGCTATTAGTGTCACAAATCTTTGATCAGGAGACCCTCAAAGTTTAGTTGTACTGTTACGTTGCTTTCTCATGCTGAAATCAGCCATTGTGCTTCCCTAAGTGCTTCTGTCTGAAAAAAATAATGGATTTTTTCAAGCTCAGTGAGATTTCTGGGTTCTGTTGGATTTTCCTGAGTGATCATGTGGAGGCTGGCCATTTGTTATCCTCAAGTGCACTTTGGACTGTCTCCTTCACTCCCTATATGCAGTCACAGGTATCTGCTACATGTAGTAATAGCCTTTTGCCAAGTTCTCTTTCAAATACTCAGTGCTGGTCAGAGTTCCTAGCCTCATCTGTATGGCTCTGGGCTTTTCTCTGCAGCTGCCACCTCTTAGTAGCTGTTCCTCAATTGCGAACACCACAGCAGAAGGGAGAGAATCAGACAGAAAGAAAAGGCTCGCATGGCCATTAATCGATTAACAAAGTCTTTCTCCAATAAAACTAACAATAATGAGCCGAAATCCCTAACGTATCAGTGATCATCACAAATAAATCTCTCTACTCATTGAGCCAACAGAGAATGAGCTGTATATGCCAAAAACATCTAGGCTGAAGGACGTACAAAACAAAGTTGTGATAAGGTCTGTGTGGCCATTGGCTTATTTGCTCCCAGATCCATTCATTGTCTTTCCCCTGTCTGTTCCATGTTACAGGGGTTATCCTCTGCAAACTACAATTCCCAGTTTATTAATTTTCTATTACTCTATAACAAATTACTGCAAACTCTGCAGCTTAAAGTAACTCCCATTTACTATCTCATAGGTCTATACTTCAGAAATCGGGGTTAATTTGGCCGGTTCTCTGCTTAGAAAGCCCAAGTCAAGGTGTGAGCTGGACTCTTATTTTGAGACTCTGGGGAAGAATGCACTTTGTAGTGCATTCTGGTTGTTGGCAGATTGTCGTTCCTTACAGCTATAGGACTCAGGTTGCTTTTCCTTGCTGGCTGTTGGCAGGAGACTAGGCCTTGCTCCTGGGATCAAGTGATTGACTGGGAGAGGTGGGATGGATTTAGAGGAAGAGCAAGGTGGTTTGAGGAGTGGGCCATGATGAAACTAATTGCTGGGGGCTGTTAGATAATACTCCTCCTCTCAGCTGGGCAGTAAGTCCTTTCTGGTAGGAGTATCTAAGCCAGGGGTTGGTAACTGTATATAGCGTGCTGCCTATTTTGGTACAGCTCCCCAATCTAAAAGTAGATTTTTACATCTTTAATGGTTACATTTTATTTTTATTTATTTATTTATTTTTTGAGATAGGGTCTTACTTTGTTGCCCAGACTGGAATACAATAGCATGATCATGGCTCACTGAAGCCTCAACCTCCTAGGCTGAAGTGATCCTCCTGCCTCAGCCTCCTGAGTAGCTGGTACTATAGGTACAAGCCACTATATCTATATCTGTATCTATCTATCTATCTATATATATATTTTTTTTTAGAGAAAGAGACGGTGTTTCACTATGTTGCTCAGGCTAGTCTCAAACTCCTGAGCTCAAGAAATCCTCCTGCCTCAGCCTCCCAAAGTGCTGGGAATATAGGAGTGAGCTACCATACTCTTAGCACCTACATAATATCTTGATTTTGCTGCTTAGCTCTCACAGGTTGAAATATTTACTATCTGGCCCTTTACAGAGAATAATTCATGGGCCCCTGAATTTTATGCTGGGCATCTTTGTGTTTGCTCAACCCTGGCAGGTCAGAATAGAGGGCATGGTGAGGGGGACTCTGATACTGTAATTGAGGAAGGGAGAAAATGGGAGACACATCAAGTAGAAAAAAAAACCCAAAACCGAGAAATATGATAGCAGGGCATGCATAAAAAGTGAGACTGTCATTTAAAACTTCCTGGAATGGAGTATAATTTTTTAGGTCTTTGCTAATTTGTTGTAATAAAAATATTCTTGTTTTAATTTGCATATCATTTGGTTACTAATAAAGTTGGAATTGGATCTCTTTTCATATGTTAATTTAAAGGATTGCAAATGACAGCCACAAATAAAATGAACAGATTTCTGAACCAAGGATAGAAACAAAATAGTTAATATCCATATACCAAAAATAATCTACAAAATGGCAAACATTAAGTTTGCAACCAAAAAATGAACAAATGTTTATGCTTTTAAATTTGTTAATATTTGAAAACAGAAACAAATTTTGAAGCGTAGCTTCTGAGTCCAAAACCTCATATTTGAGCATTTTGAAATACCTAGGGTATTCCCTAGTACTTGCTACCAGTTCACTTCTCTAACTGATTTGGCTAAACTAAATAGTTTTATTTCTAAAGAATACTTATGTTATTAAAGAAGCAGAAAAAAAATTTTCCTAAGGAAAAATGGAGTCAAGAATACCAAGTTTTATATTTGTAATAACGATATTTTCTCTCAAAGAAATTGCAGGAAAAAAATTTATAACTATTAGTGCACAGCTAGAAAATTGAAATGGCACCAAGAAAAACCTATGTGATTGCAATCAGCTCTTGTTCAAGAGTAAAATCCCCTTTAGTGCCTGAATTGTGATTTTTAAATATCATTCTCCACTAAAAGAAATTCCTTTTGAGAAACAGTTGATTTTAGGTCCACATCAGGACATTTACAAGATGAGTAGACATATTTTCCTGCCAGAAAGCAAGGAAATAATCAAACTTTAAAGAGGTCATGTCAAAAGTACACAGGACCTAAACTGAAAAGGCTTCTGCTGGCAAAGTTGTGACAATTCGAGCCAAAAGGAACAATGTAAGTGCTTGAAACATAAATATATAAAATTCAGTAGTTCACGACAATACTCAGGGACCAACTCATTGGTCACCATCTGAGTTGGCTAGGGCACCAACTCTACTCTCAATTGTTTTTGTGTTTGTTTTGAGATGAAGTCTCCCTCTGTTGCACAGGTTAGAGTGCAGTAGTGTGATCTCAGCTCACTGCAACCTCTGCTTCCTGGGTTCAAGCGATTCTCCTGCCTCAGCTGGGATTACAGGTGTGTGCCACCATGCCCAGCTAATTTTGTATTTTTGGTAGAGATGGGGTTTCACCATGTCGGCCAGTCTGGTCTCAAACTCCTGATCTCAAGTGATCCACCTGCCTCGGCCTCCCAAAGTGCTGGGATTACAGGTGGAAGCCACTGTTCCTGGCCTACTCTCAAAATTGATAAAAAAGAAAGAATCAAGATTTTACTTTTCTTTGATAAGCTGCATTTCCATTTATCCAAAGACTTGAGGTCATGTACTTCACAGAATTCTAGCTAACAAGTGCAGAAGAAATGATGGGCTTAGAAAATCATGATCTTTCAATTTCAGTGAGATACTATGGATCTAGGATAATCAATGGTTGACAAATATTATAATGGAGGGATCCAGCTGCCACTTCCTAATGCACTGATCAATTTTAGCATCACTCAAGTTAGATAGGCCTTGACACTGTATTTCAAGATACAATGCCATAGGAACTATAAAGCTCCGCTTACAAAGTATTCGTACTAATCAAATTGAACGTGTTTTGAGCTCTAACAATAAGTTTATAGGAAATATGAGGAAGACAGGAACTACTCTTTAAAACCATCATGAGACAGCAATCAGCCAAATTCAAATATGGAATACTCTGTGGTAGGAAGTTTGGGCTTCTCCAACAAATCAACTGTATTAAAAAACAGCAGAAGGGTATGGAATAAAATACATAGCAGATAGAATAATCAAATGCAATATTTAGGCCATATTTGGATCCTAATTTGAACAAACCAGCTGTAAAAAGCATTTGAGACTATCATAAAATCTTAATATAGTCTCAGGATTACATGAAATGAAAAAACTACTGTACATTTCACTGAGTAGCATCATGCCATGGCGGTTGCGTGGGGAGGAAAAATAGTCTTTATCAGTTAGCAAAGCTCCAGGCAGTCTAAACTTCCCTTAAGGCCAATGAGGACTCTTTAGAACACAAAAGAAATCACGTGGGCTCTAAAACAGGCTGGTTCTATCTGAAGCAGCATTTCTTTCCTTTCAGGAAACAGTATCTCATAAGTGGCAGGCAAACTGGGGAGTGAAGATCATGATGCAAAAGTTGTGGTGGTGAATATGCGATTTTTGCCAACACATCATTTGAGGTGATCAGGGTAAATTTTCTTACAGGGAGGGAGAAAGTCTAAGAAATATATGAGTACTTTAGGGAAAAACCTGTATATCCATACAGTGAAGACCTTCAATGAGGTAGTGATTCTTGAAGCCATTAAACCAGCCACTAAGTTTTCTATTACATCTGGCGAAGCTATGAGTGCAGCTGAAGACGCTTTGAAGAGACATCCCTCTGTATTGAAACCCTAGATCAGAATTCTAATGTTGATGCCTATGTTCTCCATTGAGAGTTAATGCCCCAAGGACCTACAAGAAGCCTGAGTCCCAGGACATAAGGCTGCAAAGGGCTGTCTTTGATGCTAAAGGCAAATGTTTACAGAGATTCAGCCATGCTAGTATTTCTATTTGTATCACACTCTTGCGTTTTTTACTTCCTAATTCTAACACTAACCCCATTTTTCTCATAAGCCCTATTATTTTAAGTATGGTATATTGCTAACTGAAAAGTGTGACTTTTTTTTTTTTTTAGGAATGCATATGATGTCATAGCAAAGATAACTGTGTACCAAAGTTAAAATGTTGGTCACTTACTAGAAGCCTAACATTGAACAAACCACTGATCTTCTCTGGACTATCTAGCTTTCTAAAATTTGACAAATGGGAATATCATCTCTCTTAAAGGATTGCTAAAGTTGTATACAAAAAGCACCTAATATGTCATCTAGCACATGGGAGGACTGAATAAATAGTAGCTATTATTATCCAAGGGTAAGTGTTGGTCCTCGACCCGCTGCTGCTGAGCTAGGGAGCTCAACAGCAACCAAGGTGAGCAGTCTGCAGATATTTTGACATGAGCACTCAGTGATTTATCCTGCGCTCTCTTCACCTCCTCTGCCAGACCACATAAACATAACTAGTCTTTCATTGTTCCCTCCCTCTGGTCTGTAGGTTAAACCCCAAATGGAGCCACCCCTGAAACTTCAGCCTGGTTGTTACAGACAAACTGAGCCAAGCTCAGAAAACTATAAGTTCCTGCTTCGCTCAGTGTTAATGCAGATTAACACATGGTGTGTTGAGAAGCAGTCCCGGCAGCCGCCCAGAGGCTTTTCCAGACATCCCATTGCTGGTTTGATAAACCAGGGCCTAGCATATCACCTCAGAGGAACTCCTACTTCAGAGTACTGTGACCAGGGCCTCAGGGTCAGTCCTATCACCCCAGTGCCCTCCTCAGTGCTTCTGGCTGCAGAAGCTTGGTCAAAGGGAACCCCAGATGGAATCCTACCCATAGCAGACACTTCCGCTAGTGAAAAGAGATACAAAAGGAACCTGGTGAGAAACTCCTAGAGCCCTTTAGTTCCTCTCCAATGTGGCCACCCATATACATTTAGTCAGACATGAGGAGAGTTTAAAAACACAACACTGAAAGGAAAGTGGAGCCTTGGATCTAACTCTCCTCATGGGAGCTCTCCTGAGGCTCAAGGCAAACTGCTGGGACCCAGGGCTTGGGGCTTCCCTGGTGAGGCTCCTCAGATTCCTACCCTGTCTTTCCTCCCTGGTTGCCTGGGAACTGACCAGCCTGCTTATGGCCACTTTTCCTTTCCACTCACCCTCTTCTGACAAAGGGCACCCCCTAGACTGCATCCAGCACGAGATCCCAAGGAGATTCCTTTACGGCATCATGGCGTGATTCAGAAAAGGGAAATGGAGAAACAGAGAAGCAGGTGAAGAAAGTGCGAAAAAGAAAATAAAGGGAGGAATGAGGCTAAAGTCAAAAGAAAGGCCAAGAACTTATTCATGGCTGGGGTGTCACATGTGGTCATCACCATCATATATTTCCTGATTCAAAAATTATCTAAAAGGGCTGGGTGCAGTGGCTCACACCTGTAATCCCACTACTTTGGGAGGCCAAGGCGGGCAGATCACCTGAGTTCCAGAGTTCGAAACCAGCCTGGCCAACATGGTGAAAACCCGTCTCTACTAAAAATACAAAAATTAGGCAGGTGTGGTGGCACATGCCTGTAATTCCAGCTACTCGGGAAGCTGAGGCAGGAGAATCACTTGAACCCAGGAGGCGGAGGTTGCAGTGAGCTAAGATCCAAGATCGCGCCATTGCATTGCAACCTGGGCAACAAGAGTGAAACTCCATCTCAAAAAAAAAAAAAAAAAAAAAAAAAAAAAAAAATTATCTAAATGTACTCAGGAAAGAATTGAAGGATTATATCCTGAAAGGATTCACTGTTTTGTTGTGGAAATTTGGCCCTTAAGGGCTTTTGTTTCCTGTGAAAATACATGAGCTATAAGAGTAGAAAGTTTACAGACCAAGTAAGAGATCTTCAGAGTTATTTAGGTTTTATTAAGCTTGCCTCACTCCGTATATATTTTTCCAAGGGCAGTCAGTTATCTAGACATGTAATGTTAATAAAATGAAGTGCCATTTGGTGCCATTTGTATTGTCTATGTAGAAGTGACTGTTGCCTACACAAAGCTTTCTTCCCAAACAGTGTAACATTCCCATGGAACGCACTAACAGGCAGACAGATCTTTTCATTGTTCTCAGAAAGTGCTTCCAGACTTGTAAACTCAGAGAGAGTGCCTTGCTTACAAGTAGTCTGAGAACAAGTTCTTACATGTTCTAGAAAGGAAGACTCTGAAAACATAGAAGCAGCCTGTTTTCAAAAAAGGGGGAAGAAAAACAGATGTCCAGTTGATTGGACAAATTAGTCCTAGGTAGAAAAAAGAATGTGAAATGCACAATAACTTGAGGAGTGAAAGGCAGTTGTGAGATGGAGAAGGTAACAATGAATGATGATTACTGTGTATTTACTTTGTGGAAGGAGAATGTAGGAAATGTTAGAGTTGAATCATTTAAAAATTCATTGGTTTTTCACCACTATTCTTGACAAAATAAAACGTCAAAATTCACACAATAGCACAGAAAAATAGATGAAACATAGGCAGAGAGAAGTTGTGAGTGACTCGTTCTATCTTGAATGTCTAGAGGCATCTGGGTGTTTTAAAGATACCTTTACAAAAAAGTAAAACTTAAAGGAACTAACTAGACTCCTTTTTTCAGAAAAAAATAAAGGGGATTGCGTAAAAGATTATTGCTTAGAGATTTGGAAGAATTCCAAGAACATTCATATTCCTAAAATAAAAGCCAGCCCAATTTAAAAGTTTTATGAAGAGCTTAACTGGGGTTGTTTCTAAATTAAATCCAAGAACACTCTCAAGTTGATTTTGTCTATTTAGAATTGCCTAAAATAAAGGAAAAGTGTGAAAAACATATATTAGGAACACTGCCAGACTTAAGTTTTTGCTTCTATCGAAAGGATTATACTGAAGGAAAGAGTCTCTGCTTCTTTATGCATGAAGAATATGTTCTGAAAATAAAGATATCGACTACCCAAGCAAGCTTTAAAATTGCTCTTTTGTGAGATCCCATGGTATGTGGTCTAAGTACAAATACATTAGAGGTGTGTATTAATTATTGATGGCTGCGTTAAAAAATTACCCCCAAATTTAAGAGCTTAAAACAACATTTATTACCTCACACCATTTTGAGGGTCAGTGTCAGGGTCAGGAATCCAGGAGTGGCTTAGTTGAGTGGTTCTGCCTTATGAGATTATCATCAAGCTGTCACCTAGGGCTGAAGCCTTCTGAGGCTTGACTGGGGCTGGAGAATCTGCTCCCAAGCTTATTCACATGGTTGACAACAGGTCTCAGGTCCTCATCACGTGAGATTCTCATTGCATGATTGTTGGCTTCCCTTTGAGTGAGTGATGACAGATGGTAGCCACAATGTCTTTTATAACCTAATGTCGGAAGTGACATATCATTACTTCTGCCATATTCTGTCACACAGATAAATTCTAGTACGTTGTGGGAGGGGAATTTTACAAGGGTATGAATACCAGGAGGAGACAATCTTGGGGGCTGGCTACCCTAGTCTGCTTTCTAGGCTCAAATGAATCAAGTCCCTCCAACATACAAAACACATCCACTCCATCCCAACACTTCTAAAATTCTTGTCTCATTACAGCATCAACTCAAAGTCTATAGTCTTGTCATTTAAATCAGGACCAGGTACACAGAGGTTCATTAGGTATAATTTCTTAACTCTAGTTCCTTGGGTATAGTTCCTCTCAATCTGAAACTAACACGCACACACATAGACACACACACACACACACACACACACACACACCCCAAACACACAATGGTGGAACAGGAATAAACACTATGCATTAATATTCAAAAAGGGAAGGTACTGGACATACTACTATGTCCCCATAGCAGCTCTGAAATCCAGCCAGGCAAATGTTGGAAGCGCCTTAGGATTTAGTCCTATTTCTACGCATGAGTTATTCTCTGAGGCTCTTAGCTTCCCCTTCTGAGTCATCCTTTTTTTTAAAGAGACAGAGTCTTGCTATGTTGCCCAGGCTGATTCAAACTCCTGTGCTCAAGTGGTCTTCCCACCTTGTCCTCCCAAAGTGCTGGGGTTACAGGAGTGAGTCACCATGCTTGGCTATTCTTTCTTTTTCATGCAAGTTAGTACATGTATGCAGCTGAAATTTTTTCTTAACCTGCAATGAAACAGGGGCAAAGTGAGTACAAAAGCCTTTTTTCATTTTATACTGTCTCTGTCCCTTGAGTTCTAGTTGGCATGTTTCTACTAATATAATTCTTTTTAAAAATTTGTGAATCTTCTACGAATTTTTAGGGGTACATTCCATTAGACAAAAGTCACACCCAAAAATCTCTTTGAGATAATCCCTTTCCCACCTTGTGATTCTGCTGAAAAACTATGCTCTTAAGCTTCTTAGGAGCCCTGTTTTTGAAAGAATCTATGAGTCATAGCCTTAAAAACTTTAGAGGGCCTTTGTGTGACTAAACTTGTACTCTGAGGATCCACTTTTGATCTTCCTGAGGTCATAACAAAGGATTTATAGTCACACCTCAGCTTCATCTTTGGATTCTGTTTCCATGATGGTGCCCAGGATTTGACCTCTGTCCTTCAGCCATTTCTTAATTTTAGCATTTTTCACCATCTGTAAAAGCTGAGAGTCTTTATGTCTTTATGAATAGCAAATTAGATCACCCAGTTTACCAGGTACATTTCCACCACATACATTACTGCAGACAACAATATTACTAAGATTTATGCCACTCCATAGTAAGGATTCCCTGTCCTGTTTTCAACAAGATTTTTCTCACTTTCTTTTAAACCTCCACCAGCAGCCTGGTCAAAGTCCAAATTTTTTCCAATGTTTTGTTCAAGACTCTTGAGACTTTTACTACTATGCTTCTTCAATTCTTTCCAGCTACCTTCACTGTCTAGTTTCCTAGCTGTGCCTACATTTTAGGTATTTATTATGGTAGCACCGTACTTCTAGGTATTAAAAAATATATTAGGATAACAAATGATCCCAAAACTTGGTAGCTAAAAAAAACAAACTTTTTTTTCATCTCATACAGTTTTTGAGGACCAGGAAGAGGTTAGCTGAGTTGTTCGAGCTGAGGGTCTCTCACGAGGTTGCTGTTAAGCTGTCAGCCAGGGCTGCAGTCTTCTAAAGGCTTGACTGGAGCTGCAGGTTTCACTTCCAGTGTCACTCACAAGGCTACTGTCACTTGGGCCTCTCCATAGGACTGCTCATTACATGCCAGTGGGCTGCCCCCAGAATGAGTGATCTATGAGAGACAGAGAGACCTAATGTCTAATGACATATTGCATTGATCACACAAACTAACTCTGGAACCACAAGGGAGGGTGGGAGTACCTGAATTGGGATTATTAGGGGGAAATTGTGGAGGCTATCACAGAGCATAATTTTTAAAAGAACTCCTTTTCTCTCCCTTGCAGAACCAATTGAAAAGTAGATGCAATGCAAGAATCAAGCAAAGAGATGAAAGTATTAACTTTATTATTGATAGAAGCTAAATTGGAGGAGGTGGCTTAGACATGTGGCTACAATGAGCTTTAATACTTGGCCTCCAAATTAGACTTACCTACCCAGTTACAGAAAGAACAGGACTTCTCACTTATCAGATTAGCTTATAGAGCAAAACAAAAAGCACCTCTTGTGTGTTGTTTTTTCTGTATTTTTGTGGGGTCTTTTTGTGCACAGTTGCCTGCCTCTTGTGTAATACATCTAACAAAATCTGTCCTGTCTTCTTCATCAGATCCTAGAAAGCTCTCAAGCTTAGTATGCTGATTGCTGGGCCTGGAGAATTTCCATTCCTTTATAAATTCCCAGATAATCTTGATACAGCTGGTCTGAGAACAATACTTTGAGAACCACTGGCCAAGTACCTATGAGGCACTGATGCTTATGGGCGTCTCATTTTCATTCCCACTCTCATTAGTGTCCATAAAAATGTAAGATAGATTTCACTAACCCTTCCCCTGCACTTGACAGACAAGGAGAACAAGGCTCAGAAGTGAAGTCGGTGGGCCAAGCTTACATCCTGCTAGGCATGCAAAGCCAGTCTTCAAACCCAGGTCCAACTCCACAGCCTGTGGTCTTCCCTCTCCACCGGGTTGCGACTAGTTACTAAGGACTGAACATCAGTGCATAGTTTGAGTCTTAACAGTAATCTCCTAGAACTGTTTTCTATTAACTCTGCTTTGCATCTTGTTTTTTATTTCTATTTTGTAAAACTAGAACATTTATTTGCATGATGAATTGTTGACGTTCTGAAGATAAACTGGATGCTGCAACAGTTGCCTTTTTGGGTTTAGGTGTTGTTCCTTCACAGAATTCATGCCTGAATCTGGGGTGTGCAATTATTATTATTATTATTTTTGAGACAGAGTCTCGCTCTGTTGCACAGGCTGGAGTGCAGTGGCACAATCTCGGCTCATTGTAACCTCTGCTTCCAAGGTTCAAGCAATTCTCATGCCTCAGCCTCATGAGTGGCAGGGATTACAGGTGCGCACAATGACACCCAGCTAATTGTTTTGTATTTTTAGTACAGACTGGGTTTTACCGTATTGGCCAGGCTAGTCTCAAACTCCTGACCTCAGGTGATCCACCTGCCTCAGCCTCCCAAAGTGCTGGGATTATAGGCATAAGCCACTTTGCCCAGCCGCAGTGTACAATTTTTAAGTGCCTCATTTGACCAGTCCTGGTGGCATTTCCTCTTTCAGCCTTGGTACTCTAGTTATACTTTCTCTTGTGCTTGTCAGGGTGGCTGCATTTGACACAGATCAACCTCTGAAGTTGGTAGGCCTTAGCGCCACAGCGGCAGCATGTTTACTCCTTATTGCAATGATTTTCAAATGATGACTTTCTGTTCATCGCCCTGTGTCTGTGGCCAAGACAAGACACTTCTCATCTTCTTGACTTGTAGTCTCAAGCACAATTTGCTCCATTTTCATTTGTCAAACATAATTGTATACTATGCACAATACATTCAACTGGGTCATGTCCATGCATGTTAAAAGTAGGTAAATGTGTTTACCTTAAGGGGCAAGGTTAAGACTACCAATTCACAATGTGCTACCATTCCAGAAGTTCCATAAAAGAAGTTAGAAAACGTCCAGCACAGCAGATACTTGGCTGCTTTCCCTCCAGGTTCACTGTGCACCTTCTCCCCCACTGCCCAGGAGGTGGACCTCCATGACCTACATCAACAGTCTTCCTTGCCTTCTAGATTCCCATTGGCTTTCTCCTCTCCAATAGTGAACAGAGGGAGGAAGGAGAGTTCCCCAACTCCCTTCATGTAGGGTCACCTTGGACTAACTGCATTTTTCCATAAAGTACATGAGTCCTCTGAAGGCAGCTGCTCTGCTCTGAGTGATTTTTTTTTTTTTTTTTTAAAGACAGAGTTTCACTTTGTCTCCCAGGTGGGAGTGCAGAGGTACGATCTAGGCTCACCGCACGCTCCACCTCCGTGTTCAAGCGACTCTCGTGCCTCAGCCACCCAAGTAGCTGGGATTACAGGCGCACACCACCCTGCCCAGCTAATTTTTGTATTTTTAGTAGAGGCAGGGTTTCACCATGTTGGCCAGGCTGGTCTCAAACTCCTGACCTCAGGTGATCTGCCCATCTCAAACTCCCAAAGTGTTGGGATTACAGGCGTGAGCCACCGCACCCAGCCATGAGTGCTGTTTTTTTTTTTTTAAAGAGGTTTCAGGAACTCCTCCCTCCCCTATCCCTTCAGGCTCAGGGGACAGTAATATCGCTGTGGTTTCCCTCACCCTAACCATAGCTTTCTAAACAACCCCCTTATTATTACCTCCTTGAATTATCCTAACTTGAGTGTGCTATTTCCCTTGGGGCCCTGAATGAATACCTATTTCAGTACAGTTTACAGTTTGGCAGTCTCAGAGCCAGCCCAGGTGCCTTAGCTTAAGGTCCATGTCATCTTCCTAGAAGTCAGTAACTTCCTGTTGCTGCCCAGATGGTCATTAGTTTAAAGGTATGAAAAACCGCCTTCTGGGCCTCACATGTGCTTTGTAGGTAAAACAAATGGCAAGAGGTGACTTGGAAGGTTCTACAGGCAAAATTCTTATTATCAAAATTGCTGCTAAATTTTAGAATTCTATAATTTTCTACCTTATATTAGGCATTTATTCTAGCAAGAGGTAAATTATCCCTGGAAGAAAGAGATAAAGTTGTCAAAGACACTTGGGTTAAATGAGTTTCAGATGTTTCTATTTTGACTGCTAGCTGCAAGCCTGGTTTGAGAAAGAGGAAGATAAAATCCATCTAGATTCTAGAATAATAGTTCTCAAGGTGTGTGGGGAAGATGGTTTTCACTGTCTTCTGGAAGGCATTTTGGAAATTGTGGGGAGTCTTTGTGAGCCAAGGGCCAGAGATGCTAGTCTGCCTGTGGTGAAAGGGATGGTTCCACACAACGGAGAATGGCTCTATGGGAACTGTAATGTTCTAAGAGCATTCATGTTGCTGAGAAACCTGTTTATGATTACCCAGGCAAAGGGCTTATGTTTTCTTTTATGGAAAGAAAGAAGGGAAGAAGGGAAAGATGGAAGAGAGGAAGGAAGGAAGGAAGGAAGGAAGGAAGGAAGGAAGGAAGGAAGGAAGGAAGGAAGGAAAGAAGGAAGGAAGGAAGGGAGGGAGGGAGGGAGGAAGGAGGAAAGTAGGGAGGGAGGAAAAGAAGAAAAGGAAAGAAGGAAGAAGGGAAGGTAGAAGAGAAGGAAGGGAGGAAGAAGGAGAGAGAAAGAAAGAAAAGAAAAAGAGAAAAAGAAAGAAAAAAGGGAAAGAAAGAAAAGAAAAGAAAGAAAGAATTTGTGTATGACTTTAATACTTACTGAAATTTCCAGGACTGCAACTGCCATATAAATGGAGGGACTATCATACATTGTTTTGTTTGAATTTTACCAAGGTGGTTACAATGAGAGAAAACCACAACCGTCAGTCTGCATTTGTAGTTGTAGCATTCAAGGTGAGTCTACAAACATATTAAAGTTCTATAACTTCATTGTATCTTAATCTAGTGGGGTTTTATTCTACCACACATACTGACATTTATAAAGAAAATGTATAAAGAAAAATTAATGTAATACACCAATGGAAATCTAATAGATACATACAAAGAAAGTAGTTATAATTATTTCATTTCCAGATAGTAAAAGGTGTATATAGCAAAGTACCTACCACAGAAATGGGCATTGGATTTGATGAAATTTGGGATGCACAGATCTAAAGCGAGGTGTTCTGATGGCTGAAGGTACCACTGGGGAGGAGGTCCACTGTAGGGAAATCCCTCTTGGGAGAAAATTGCCACAAAAGAAGCTATGTGGAAAGAATGAGAAGGAAGTGATGACAATAATGCCTAGTGTGTATCGGAGGCCTTCTAGTATGTGTAAAGCCTCGGAGTGGGCCTTATTCCTTATTGATAACACAACTTTTTAAAAAATTACTGACTTCTTTCAAGACCCAGTGGCATTAGTTTCTCTCTCAGTATCATCTGGCATGGAGTGGATGTTCAATGAATGTCAAAGAAAATCATTCAACAAAACTCTCCTTGAATAAATTAAAGATACTACCACTCATTACTGGAAACATTGATCAAAAAAGCAACCATGATTTGTAACTTCTTTACAAAGATATCCTGTAATTTTTTTTTATCACATATGGTGACTTTGGTGGGTGTAATTTCCTATGTAACTTCAAATCTAAAATTTAGTGTTCACAGCCAGGTGAAAGGTTATTTGGCCAAACTGAAGGCCTCAAGGGCCCAAATAAATCAGGAGCTGACTTGTTTTGTTATGTTTATTATATTTCACTTCTTAACAAGTTAGGAAATGTCTTGGGTGTTTTTAAATGTCCGGTGTGCAATGACAGAGATTAATAAATCATCTGGAAACAGAGCTTCTTTATTAAGAAAGAAAACTCAGTGAGCCCCACCCTCTTCACCTGACAGCTGCTCATGCCTTAGGTCTCAAGCCCTTCCCTGAACCCCACGTCTGGGTTATGGGTCTTTCATCTGGCTTTCCCAGGATCCGATACACTGACACAGGAGCTACAAGGGTAACTGCTTGATTACTTACCTGTTTCTCCCAGTAGACTCTTGAGGTCCATCCATGTTTCTCTTGTATTTGGCACACAGGTTGTCAGTGATTAGTCAATCATTCAACAAATTATGCATTTGCGTATTGCAAATGGCAACATTGGCTTCAACACTGTTCTGCTGAGCAACCAAGGATAGGTGTGCCTTCACACATGGTTCCCACTGAACACCATCTAACACAACTTCTGTGCTTTCTGCATTTTCTCCTCCAGCCCCAAAGTTCCTCTGCTTTATCTATTAGCTTTTATCTCCAATCAAGTTGGGACTAGGAAGCATGAGAGGGCTGGGAGGTAGAAGAGATACTATTCCTATCTGTTTCTTTGACTGTTCAGTTTAATTTTAATGAAGATCAACTTCTTTTCCATTTCAAGTCCCTCTTCAGGCTTCAGTCAGTTGTGAGAAAGAGAAAACTCTTTGGTTTGGTTTGAGAAAATGTTAGTTTGATTGTTCAGATGTTCCCAAATTTTAGAAGGCTGGGCCTCCAGGGTTTCTCATTAGGGAGGCCTGAGGTGGAGCCCAAGAATTTGCATTTCTAACAAGTCCCCAGGTGATGCTGGTGTTGTTGGTCTAGGGATCACACTTGGAAAATCACTGGCTGAGTGAGAATAAGTTTTAGCAAATGTTATCTCCTCACCAGGTACTTGTCTTTAAAGATATCTCCAATTGTGAATAACAAAAAAGAAATTAGTCTCCTGTCGTAAAAGATATGCAGATACCAAAAAGTAGATAGAATCTAAAGTACCAAGAGGGGCCTGAATATATGCCAAACTCCTTAAGACAAACCTGGTTCTATTCTTCAGGTTTGGCTGAGGAGGCAGAAGGGCACTTCTTACAAAGCAGCCAAGTTGGGACCTGGCAAGAAATAGAAGAACTTTCTAAGGCCCAGTGCCTCATTCATCCTCAAGTAGGTCTGCTCACAGCAATACCCACTTCTTAATCCTGTCTGAATGGGAAAACTATTCTGGCTGAATCTGAAGACCATCCAATGCATCTGCCTATTTTCCAAAACATTTGTTTTTGAGTTCACATTTAATAGTTACCATGTATTACCCGCTAGGAACAAAGTTTTGGAAAAGATAAGGAGTTGAAATGTAATATGTTTTAGCTATCTTGCATGTGTGCTTTTTCTTTTTTAAAAAAAAGTCAGCGCTTTTAAAAATTATTGATCTGCTAACTTTTGCTGTATTTTCCTAAGCAGCTACTTTTTTTCCCCCATATATCCTTTTTCTTTCTAAACTCCCTCATATGGCAGAGTCATATTTTTTAAATGGCAGCAAATGTGTACTATCCTACCTCTGCCCAGACAGTCAAGGCCAGGGCAGACATTCTCACAGAAGCATTTCTGCTCCCAAAGTATGGCTAGGAAAGAACATAGAGAGCCCTTCAAATGGTCAGGGCATGGCTTGTGACAACCAACAACAGAAAACCAGTCAGGCCGGCCAGGAGAGTAGAGCCAGAGGTGTTCACCAGGATAGGTCACACTTCAAACCAAACAGTTTCCTCTTTCTTACAACTGACTGAAGCCTGAATAGGGACTTGAAACAGGAAAGAGGTCGATCTTTATTATAAATAAAAATTATTTCCTGAAAGCAAAATCAGGAATGCAATCCCATTCATAATTGCCACAAAAATAATAAGATACCCAGGAATACAGCTAACCAGGGAGGTAAAAGATCTCTACAGTGAGAATTACAAAACACTGCTCAAAGAAATCAGACATGACACAAACAAATGGAAAAACATTCCATGCTCATGGATAGGAAGAATCAATATTGTTAAAATGGCCATACTGCCCAAAGCAATTTAAAGATTCAATGCTATTCCTATCAAACTACCAATGACATTCTTCACAGAACTAGAAAAAAACTATCCTAAAATTCATATGGAACCAAAAGAGAACTTAAATAGCCAAGGCAACCCTAAGCAAAAAGAACAAAGATGGAGGAATTATATTGCCTGACTTCAAACTGTACTTCAAGGCTACAGTAACCAAAACAGCATGTTGCTACAAAAACAGACACCAGACCAATGAAATAGATACAGAGCCCAGAAATAAAGCTACACACCTCTGACCTTTGACAAGCTGATAAAAATAAGCAATGGGGAAAGGACTCCCTATTTAATAAATGGTCCTGGGATAACTGGCTAGTCACGTGCAGAAGATTGACACTGAACCCCTTCCTTACACCATATACAAAGATCAACTCAAGATGAATTAAAGACTTAAATGTAAAACCTGTAACTATAAAAACCTTGGAAGATAACCTAAGGGATACCATTTTGGACATAGGAGCTGGCAAAGATTTCACTACAAAAATGCCAAAAATAATTGCAACAAAAGCAAAAATTAACAAATGAGACCCAATTAAACTAAGGAGCTTCTGCACAGCAAAAGGAACTATCAATAGAGTAAACAGAAAATCTGCAGAATGGGAAAAAATATTTGTAAACAATGCATCTGACAAAGGTCTAATATCCAAAATCTATAAGGATCTTAAACAAACATACTAGCAAAAAACAATCCCATTAAAAAGTGGGCAAAGGACATAAACAGATACTTTCCAAAGGAAAACACATGCAGCCAATAAACATATGAAAAAATACTCAATATCACTAATCATTAGAGAAATAAAAATCAAAACCACAGTGAGACACCATCTCACACTAGTCAGAATGGCTATTGTTTAAAAGTAAAAAAATAACAGATGCTGGCAAGGTTGCAAAGAAAAAGGAATGCCTATACACTGCTGATGGGAGTGTAAATTAGTTCAATCATTGTGGAAAGCAGTGTGGCAATTCCTCAAAGAACTAAAAGCAGAACTACCATTCAACCCAGCATTTCCACTACTGGTTATATACCCAAAGAAATAGAAATCATTCTACCATAAAGACATATGCATGTGTATGTTTATTGCAGCACTCTTCATAATAGCAAAGACATGGAATCAACCTAAATGCCCATCAAAGGTAGACTGGATAAATAAAACGTGGTACATCTATACCATGGAATACTATGCAGTCGTGAAAAGAACAAAATCATGTCCTTTGCAAGAACATGGTTGGAGCTGGAGGCCTTTATCCTTAGCAAACTAACGGAGCAACAGAAAACAAAACACTGCATGGTCTCACTTATAAGTCGAGCTAAATAATGAGAACACATGGACAGAAGCAGGGGAACAACAGACACTGTGGCCTTCTTGAGGGAGGAGGCTGGGAAGAGGGAGAGTTTCTAGAAAAAAAACTGTTGGGTACTATGCTTAGCACCTGTGTGACAAAATAATCTGTACACCAAACTCCCGAGTCATGAGTTTACCTGTGTAACAAACCTGCACATTTACACTTAAACCTTAAATAAAAGTTAAAATATTTTTCTAAAAAAGAATTATTTCCTGCATACCTGAATTTTGGGCAGAGGTTCACATCTACTACACATATAAGCTCAATAACTGTGTTGTGTTGTCTAGTATCGTACACTTTCTTAAGCTGTGAGTTTGTGGTGTTCTTTCCTTAATCACCAAAATCTTATCATTGATTATTCTTTGGGAGATGGTCTACCTGCAGCTATTTTTTATTTTTAGTTTTAGTTTTTTGGAGACAGACCCTTGCTCTATCACCCAGGCTGGAGTTCAGTGGCGTGATCTCGGCTCACTGCAACCTCTGCCTTCTGGGTTCAAGCGATTCTCATGCCTCAGCATTCCAAGTAGCTGGGCACCTGCCACCATGCCTGGCTCATTTTTCTATTTGTGGTAGAGATGGGGTTTCGCCATGTTGGCTTGGCTGGTCTTGAACTCCTGACTTTGGTTGATTCACCCACCTCGGCCTCCCAAAGTGCTGGGATTACAGGCATGAGCCACTGCACCCAACCTGCTGTTTATTTTTTGGTGAAGCACTTTAACATTTAAGCTATATATAGTGAAGACCTGTGAACTTACCACGCCACTTGATTAAAAAAAAAAAAAATTTTTAGAGGTATTTGAAACCCTCTGTGTTTTCCCCTAATCTCATCCCCTTTCCCCAAAGTGAATGCAACCATGAATGTTTTTATACTACATACATATCTAAGCCCTGTAAACAATAAATAGTATAATTTTGCTTGTTTTCAGGTTTATATAAATAGCATTTTGTTTGTCCTATAACTAGTTTTCACTCAACATTATGTTGAGACACATCCATATTGATACACACAGTTGTAATTCACTAATTTGTAGGATTATACCATATCTTGCTTAGCATTTTTCCAATTGATAGTAATTTTCCTTTCAATATTTTGCTTTTATAAGGAATAATTTAATGAGTAGTTACATAAATGTCACCTTGCACACAAGTGCAAAATTTTCTGCAGGATACATGCTACAAAAATATTGTTGGATTATAGCTATTACATACCTTCAACTTTTCCTGATATTGTTAAATTTCTAAAGTGGCTATGCCAATTTCACTCCAAATAGCAGTGTTTCAGAGTTCCCATTATTCCACATCCTTACCAAGTCTTGATATTGTCAGTTTTTATTCTTGTTGCCAATCTGGTAAGTTTGAAATTATATATTATTTAAAAATTTAATTTACCTGGTTACTAAAGAGGTTGTACATCTTATTCACATTTACTGGCAAATATAATACCCTCTTGTGTGACTCAGTTGACCATTTTTCTTTTGATCTTATTACTTTTTCTTTGCAAGAGCCTTCAATTTTTATCAACTATGGGTTGCAAGCATATTTTCCCAGTCTCTCTGTGTGTGTGTGTGTGTGTTTATTTTGTTTTTGCTACCTTACTGTATAGAAGTTTTAAGTTTTGTGTAGGCAAATTTCAGTCTTTTTCATTGATATTTTTGTCTTATCTGTATGACCTAAAAGTTGGAGAATAATTTACATCCACAATTTGCCTAAAGGTTTTGCTCTTCACATTTATATTCTTAATCTTCCTGGAATTGATTTATGTATTGGTGTGAGGTAGGAATCTAATTTTATTTTATTTCACTTTTTCTGTAGAGATAAGCATTTTCTCAGTGAGCTTTACCCAGTATTCCTTTCCCCCACTGATTTATAATAGCACACTTGTCATTCAGATGTGTAAACCCATATGGAGTCTGGTTCCAGATTCTGTTCTGTTACACTGGTCCATTCTCTGCTCTTTTATTGTAAAGTGATAGTAAATAAAGCAGTTTGTTAAAGCGTGTGTTAGTCCGTTTTCATGCTGCTGATAAAGACATACCCGACACTGGGAAGAAAAAGAGGTTTAATGAACTTACAGTTCCACATGGCTGGGAAGGCCTCACAATCAAGGAGGAAGTCAAGGAGGAGCAAGTCCCATCTCACATCGTTGCCAGCAAGCAAATTTGTGCAGGGAAATTCCCGTTTTTTAAAACCATCAGATCTTGTGAGACTCATTCACTATCACAAGAACAGCACAGGGAACACCCATCTCCATAATTAAATCACCCCCCACTGGGTTCCTCCCCATGACATGTAGGAATTGTGGGAATTACAGTTTAAGATAAGATTAGGGTGCGGACACAGCCAAACCAAAGTGATTCCCCCAACACCTAGTTAATCTCCAATATTTGCCCTATATGTAGTCCTCTATTCTCTCATATAGAAATATTATATCAATTAGTCAAGGTCCATAGACAAAATAAAACAAAACAAAACAAAACAAAATCTTGTTATGAGCCAAACTAACTCTTAAAACCAAATAGTTTTTTGTTTTTGTTTTTGTTTTGTTTTGTTTTTAGAGAAAACTGAGTACTTGTACCTACTATTTCACTCATTATTTGAGGAGTTTATTAGCTAGAAGAAATATACATTTGTTTCAGGCCTTAAAAATCCTGGGAACGACTATCCTGATACCTTCTGGAACCATTTGTATAGTAGCTTTGAGAGAATGACTTGCCAAAAACTTTATTTTTCTAATCCCAGGGAAGATACAAACTCAGCAGTTGCTGTGTGGTGCTCTAAATGATTAGCCCAAAGACCTCCTACTGAGATCTCCATAAACTGGCAGCTTGGATTACTCAGTGATGTCACCCCATGCAGGTTTATGGGCAGATGGCCAAACCTTGACACAAGGCTGCAGTCAGATCCCAAACAAGTACATACACATAGACTCTTCCTTGTCTATAGCCTAAGCCATGGTCTGAGAAAGTCAGAAAAAACTCCAAAGAGGAATAGACCGCAATAACATGGCTTATTGGTTTTCTATCATTAAATTTTAGAAATATTTTAGGAAAAACAGCCTTCATAAAAAGCCAGCATCTATATGTAGTTTTCTATTGCAACAGCTTTAGTAATAAGTGTCCTATTTGCCTTATAGAATTCTAAATTTAGTATAATTTGCAGCTAAATCTATAGAATTGTACTATAGAACTGAAAGAGAACCCAAAGGTAATCTAGTTCAGTGATGGTTCCCAACCTTAGTTGTACTTTAGAATTACCTGAGTGGCTTTAGAAAATCTCAATACCTAGACTCCGACTAACTAAACAATATTGGGCAGGTGATACGGTTTGGCTGTGTCCCCACCCAAATCTCATCTTGACTTGTAGCTCCCATAATTCCCACATCTTGCGTGAGGGACTCACACAACATGTGGGAGATAATTGAATCATGGGGGCAGTTTCCCCCATGCTGTTCTTGTGGTAGTGAATAAGTCTCACGAGATCTGATTATTTTATAAGGGGCTTTCCCTTCACTTTGCTCTCAGCCTCTCTTGTCTCTCACCATGTAAGACATGCCTTTTGCCTTCCACCATGATTGTGAGGCCTCCCCAGCCATGTGGAACTGTGAGTCCATTAAACCTCTTTTTCTTTATAAATTATCCAGTCTTGGGTATGTCTTTATCAGCAGCGTGAAAATAGTCTAATACAGCAGGAGGCCCAAGTATCAGTATTCTTTTAACGTTCTTTGAGTGATTTCATTGTACTGCCAAGATTGAGAGAACCATTGGCCTAATTCACACCTGTTGCATACTAAGAAAATGAGACTTAGAGAGGTTAGGTGACTTTTCATTATATTCTAAACTTACACTATCCAATATGGTAACCATTAGCCACATCTGGCTATTTAAATTCAAATGTATTACAATTAAATAAAATTACAAATTGAGTTCCTCAGTTATGCTACTTTCAAGTACTCGACACCCACATGTGGCTACTGGCTACCATATTATACAGCACAGGATAGACATTTTCATCATCACAGAAAGTTCTCTTAGACAAGTAATTTTACATATGTTTTTATAAGTCTTTTGGGTTTGATTTCTATCCTGGCATTTAGTAACTTCAGAAACATTTTAAACCCTTATTCCACAATGATTAATATAATAAAATATTTTTAAGCAAGAATAGCTTAATAGTAGCATGACATCTGTAAAGTTCCTAATACCATAATAAAAGCAACGGCTCCCTAGGGAAATGTAGATGTGACTCAAATTCACCCACACTCCACCCTTACCTCCAAAGCAATAGATAATAATCCAGAAGGCCGTTTCCCCCACTTGATTGGTAAGGATAGCACACTGGGGGAAGGCGAGGAGGAGCTACAATTTCCCAGTGACTGGCTCGTCACTTTAAGCGCCAACCCACAAGCATGGCCAAGCACAGTCTTGGCTCAAGAAAAGCGTAAAGGAAATTGGTAGAGGACAATCTCCTCCTTCTTATGGAAAAACAAGACACAGTACAAGAACCAAGTTGAAGTAGATTTTTCCATTCTCGGCATAACAGGATGTATCACCACTGTTGTCTTTTTTAAAATTATAGGACAGAATTTATCATCTAAAGCTTCTCGACCTCTTAAAGAAAACATGCCATGGAACATATTTCATAAAGCAGGTGTTAGTGCTAGAGGGATTCAAATCTGTTGTGTTGGTTATATTTTTGTCACTGCAACCACCTAGAAAAATGTCAAGATTTTTAAACTTTGTTTTTTCAGTTGTGTTATGAAATTGAAACTTGATATAACTGTACCGGAATATATTGTTCCTTGTCACGTAGCTCAGCATTTCCATTCCCAAGTGCATTATATCAAGCCATGTGATAGCTATGCCTTACTTTAAACAAAAGAAAGCCAGAAAGCCAATAGTGCAACAATAAGCCAATTTCAGTGATTACAGAGTACTAGGCACTGTTCTAAGCATTTTACATGGATTACATCATTTAATTCTCACAACTTACAATGAGGTCAGTGCTATTATTATTTTCATTTTACAGATCAATAACCCAAGAGACCTACAGCTGAGTAATTTGCTTAAGGTCACACAGCTAGGAAGTGGTAGAATTGAACTTCCAACCCTGGCAGTCTAACTGCAGAAAATAGCATTTGAATTGCTCCACTCTGTTTTCCACATGTACATACTTCATCAAAAGGTCATCCATGACTTATTAAGGTCAAGATAAGAGACACTGGAATAGACTGGTCGATTTGAGCAGGAAAAGGGACCCCATGTGGCAGCAAGGTGTGGACGTGGATATATGCAGCCCTAACCCCAGGTTTCCCAAGATTGCTTTATTGGGGAGACGCCTCATTCTCACTTTGACTTTTATATCATCTACTCTCTGGCACAACACACACCCCTTGTTTTCAAGGGCCACAGTAGTAGTTGCAACAAAAATGGTTACCAGAGACTAGGAAAAAGCAGGGGAGCAAAACAAAACAGCAGTAGCTGCAGGAGCTGCTCAAGTGGTTACACAATATTCCCTAGTGTCTGGGCCCTGGATAGACATGGAGGAGTAAGGTTTCCTGGCTCAAGGCAGGGGGCTGAGATGGATAGATGTCTGCATTAATTAGATCATTATATAAAACATCACCTTTCTTAAGGCCATATTCTCTCATTCATAACCTTTACAAATCTCAGCATGTTTCCACATTTCATCCACAAATTTCATCCACAAGAAAGACAGTCTGTTCCAGTGTTACTGGTTTTCCAGCCTGAGCAAGCCAAATTATTTTCTCCCCCAGACAGCAAGCAGCCTGATGTTCTTATCAGCATCAGAGTGTTCTTTGGGTCTTTCATACCCACGGTTTCTTTGCTTATTGTGCTACAGACTAATACAACTTTTCCATGCAGCCTGGCTTTGAGCCCTTTGGACTTGTCCCCTTCTCTCCCAGCCCCAAGGATGTCCATTGTTTTAAAACAGACTTTTTTTAAGTGGTTTTAAGTTCACAGCAAGCATGAGCAGAAGGTACAGAGAGTTTTCATATATGCCCCCCACCCCACAACACATACACAGCCTCCCCAACTATGAACATCTCATACCAGAATGGTGTATTTCTCATAGGTGATGAACCTACATTGACACATCATTATTCCTCAAAGTCTGTAGTTTACATTAGGGTTCACTCTTGGTGGTATAGATTCTTATGGATTTTGACAAATAATAATGACATGTATCGACCATTATAGTATCATTCCATTGTTTAAAGGGTATTGTCTTCATTTTGTGCTGCTGTGACAGACTACCACAGATTGGGTAATTTATAAAGAACAGAAATTTACTTCTCATGGTTATGGAAGCTGGGAAGTTCAAGAGCAAGGTGCTGGCAGGTTCAGTCTGTGGTTCCAACATGGCAGCTTGTTGCTGCATCCTCTGGAGAGAAGGAACTCTGTGTTCTCACATGGCATGAGAGCAGAACAGAGAGCACACTCCCTCAAGCCCTTTTTATAGTGGCTTTAATTCATTCATGAACACTCTGTCCTCATGCCTTAAACACCTCCCCCAAGGCCCCACCATTTAACGCTGTTGCATTGGGGATTAAGTTTCTAACATGTGTGTTTTGAAAGGAACAAAAACATTCAAACCATAGCAGGTACCATGTGTATACTTTGTCCTGAGAGTCCTCACTTGCTTTTCAGAATTCAAAAATAGTCTAATTGTTTCTGTGAATTCACTACCAAGTCCTTTGCACTTGGTCTGACAGTGAGTGACAGCAGAGGCGTCTGAGGCTCTGAGATACTCCTCACACAGCCAGCTTAAGAGCCAGAACTCTGCAGTTGCCTTGGCAACAGCTGAAGTTTCCTGTCCCGGGCTAAAAAGCGTGATATCTCTTCATTTGTAAAAAGTCTATTTTATTCTCTCAATCTGCCTGGGGCATAAATATGCCAGGAATGGAACCCTCAGGGTTGGATTCCCTGTTCTTGATTTTGAAATAGAAGGTAAAATACTCATAGGACGAGGTAAAAAGCAGGCCTGCACTTGTTCCTGATAACAGACTCAAATATTCGAATATAGCCAGAATCTGAGCTGGTCAAAGTCTTAAACTTGCAGACAATTTGATTTTAGACCTAGCATTTTTTTTTTTCAGTTCATCACAGAGAGAAATAATTCAATGGTCTTCATTTTGCAGAAATGAAGAAACTCCCTAACCCAGCTCTTGCATTTTAAAACTCTAATAGAATTTTGAAAGGGAAAAAAAAGTGAAACATCTTTAAATGACTACATATTTCATTATGCCTAATATAGCTTAAATACTACTAAAGAGCTCAGAATATTCTCCAAATGTGAGCTCATTCTAGCCTAAAACACTTAGGAAGCCCATCAGCCTTGAATTAGACAACAGAAATTCTCTCCATTTCAACTCTCTTCTCTAATTGAAGCTTCCGTTTAAGCCCAAAGGATTGCAATTTCCTTGACTGTCTCTCCCTCCAGGTTCTCCAGACCATTGCTTATCCCAAAGCCTACATTTCTGACTATCCGGGACACAGGTATATAAATAATATTTAATCTTTCTTCCCTCCCTTGAAGTGTTGACTGAAGGCTCAAATAAAAGGCATTATAACATTAAAAATTTTAAGTTAATTTCACCTTAGCCAAGTTTGAGGACAAATAGCCCCTGAAAACACTGACTTAGCACAACCTGAGAATGAGTCTCAGAGTGGGTTACATGAGGCATGGTATTTATGCGTTCCATTACATAGAAAATGAAGGAAAGGGGTAATGAAGCAAAGGTGACATTCTCACAATTCTGATGGGTGCTCAGAGACATTGTACCTAAGATAAAGCATACAATGGTTTATCTTACCATTGTATATATTCTTTACTGGTTAAAGTATATAGGGTAAAAGGTTAACAAGTGTGTGGGCGTCTTAGGGTCTGGAGAGGGATGATTGATTCTATTCCTGCCTTTGTGCTGTATCTGATAGGTAGGGTTGTGTTATAATTGGTACATGTCAGTGAAATATTTGACAGACTGCAGTCTTGCCGTTGAGGGTTCAGCTTTAATTCATAGGCCTAGTTTCTATTGTCTATGTCCAATATGCAGCCGTCTTAGGCCACTTTTAAATATATTTTTCTTTCAGATTTTCCTTTTTCTGAAGAGTTAAGTACCTAGCTTCTAACAAACATCCACCAGATTTTATTTTAGAACTTGGAGAATAACTGAATTTCTTGAAGCAACATGATTCACATATTTCTACTGTCCTATGAGTTCATATCACTGGGGGTGGTTACCGCCCAGGTGGTTATATGCACCTAGGCTTAGCAGGAAGTCAGGCAAAAGAGAGCATTTGGCACTAAGTAAATCCAGCAGCCTCAACCCAATTGCAACATCCACATCAGGAGGTCAGACATGCTCCTGCCCATCCTTGAGGGAGGCAAAGTATAAAGACTAAAAAAAGTAAATTGCATGCTTTTTCATCTTTCCCCTAGCAGAGGACGGCGGGAGGTTCTGGCACGGTGGAGAATAACCTCAGAAGTGCACCAGTGGGCGGTAACAATGGCTGCACTGAAGCAAGTTAAGTACTTTGAGAAAAGTGATAACATCTAGAGCAGGCTCTGCTCCCTGGCCTCACACCTCCATCCTACTCTGAGATAAAGAAACTCCTCATCAGTTATCTTTTGGGGCTTTATACATAATAGATATTCAATAAATAATTCAATGACATGAAGGATCCCACATTGAGGAAAGAGCAGAGAAAACATGGCTGTAGTCTTTGTGAAATTAAATAATTCAAACTTCAAATAATTCAAACTTAAAGCTGTTAGAACTAAGTTATCCTGAGACTTGAGAGGAATGTGGCTATGCAGCTTAAGTCACGTGGCATGCAGCTGCAACTTCTGCCTTTTTTATTTTCTGTAAATAATTAAGAACAAAGTTCCCCAGAGATAAGACTCCCTCAGCTCACTGCTCTTCCTCTTTGAGTAATAAAGCAATCTTCCTTAGAATGTAGCAGTTTGTAACCAATCAAATCACTGTGACCACGTGTGTGTGCACTGGTCTTGTATGGAAAACGTTGCCATGCTCTGAAATTTAGCTTCTCCACTTTGGAATGCTTGTCGCATTCATTTGGAGTCAATGTTTCTGGGTGGCTATCCTCAGACTTTGCACTGGAATAAACTCTATACTTAGTTATATTTTTTGAATCTCATTATTTAAGGTTGACACCTTTAAGGAACTTCTAAGTTTGTTTCTGGCTTATTTCTCAACACATACAAACCATGGTTGGAGTACCGGCAAGGAGCTATTGGGAGGGAGGTTTGACTAATTCTAGGGAGTAGAAAGGACAGACTCAGTGAGAAAAGCTTCACAGAGGTGATGTGCAAATTGAGATTTCCGGGAGGAGTACAAAATGGTCAGGTTGGACAAATGAACAGGAGAGGCATTCTACCCAAAAGAAACTAACAAACCTGCACGTTGTGCACATGCACCCTAGAACTTAAAGTATAAAAAAAATCATCCACTGTCATATTAACAAAAAAGTCAATAAAATAGTTGATAAGGCAAAAAAAAAAAAAAAAAAGAAAGAAAAAAGAAAAAAAAAGAAACAGACCTAGTAAAGACACAGAGCCCTTGGGTTATTCCTCAAGGAATATCAACTATCAAGCTGGTAATAGGGAAGGACTTTAGGTACCGACAGGCCTAGAAAGAAAGATTCAGCTGGACTGGGAAAGCTTTGATTACCAAAAAGCCAAGATGAAGAACTCAAATGTCTCAGGAAACACAGCAGAAAACAAAGTGGTGCTGTTGCATAACATGTGGAGAACATTAGCACCTTGTTTAAGGACAATGAATTTAAATTAAGAATACCAAACTAGTCAGTCAAATACTTCTGCAGACCATACAGCTTGCTTTCCTTCTCCATTCATATAGGGGTGCAGGCCCAGGAGATCAGGGGACCCTGACTTCTAGGATACCGACGGGGCATCAAGAGATACCATATCCGGGCCAGGCACAGTGGCTTACACCTGTAATCCCAGCACTTTGGGAGGCTGAGGTGGGTGAAGCATTTGAGGTCAGGAGTTCAAGACCATCCTGGCCAACATGGTGAAACCTTGTCTCTACTAAAAATACAAAATTAGCCCAGGCGTAATGGTGCATGCCTATAATCCCAGCTACCCGGGAAGCTGAGGTGGGAGAATCAAACCCAGGAAGCGGAGGCTGCAGTGAGCTGAGATTTTGCCACCGAACTCCAGCCTGAGTAACAGACTAAGACTCTGTCTCAAAATAAAAGAGATACCATATCAAAGTTAACAAAAATATATCTGAATAGGGAAAATCATTCAGGCACCAACACAACCTATGCTGAGACTGGCAGGCAACCAGCAGACTAAGGACCTCAGCAACTTTCAGATTCCATACACCAAGCAACTGTGAAATCTAACATTCCTTATTCTTGAAAATCATAGCACACCAGGTGTATCACAGGGTGATGACCCATGTTCCCAAATCAAACAGGAGGAGAGATTTAACCTGTCATTTTTTATCGTAAACTTCAGATCCTTCCCCATGATAGCTTTTTAAATTTTCTTTAAGATCAATGGTACAAGTTAAGAAAACTATTTGAGTTCTATTCCTTATTCCTTAAACTATATGCTATACACTTATATTTAGATATGGATAAATTAGGGTTTCTAAGAGATTTTTTCCAACTACCTACGTTGTCTGCAAGAAGTCTGTGAATGTGACAGTCACTTTCTGTCAGGCTGCCAGAGGCCCAGGATTCACACTTTGAGAAGCACAAGTCTTGGGTGAGATTTTAATCACTTGAATGTAAATCCTGTAGGCTTCTGTGGATGCACATGTGTTTTCAGAGGGCAGGAACTACGACTTGGACACTGTTGTGTCCTCCACAGTGTTTGACACCATACATGCCTCATACATTTGCTGGACTGAATACCAACCCTGTCCAGGGAACAGCATGCCAGGCCTAGCTGGACTTGAGCACCCTGACTGGCTTATTAAGTACATGCCTGTGTGGGTGGCTGCCCTGGGTTTTATGACTTGATTACAAACCCCTTAATCTCATCTAGGAAGAGGAAAAAGATGAAGAGCTTACTGCGAGCGGTACTAACTGTGCTAGATACTTTATGTACTGTATTACATGTATTGCTCATAATCTTACAATGTATTTTTTTTTCTAGTTTACTGGGGAGGAAATTGAAGTTCAAGTAGCTTCTCTAAGATTAGAAGCTATTGTACCTTTGCATGTTCGACTCCAAAGCCCAGAATCCTAAGAGGAAAAAATCCCAACCCACTACCTATCAATAAGGAAATGTGTTAACACGGCCTACCTGATAGGTGCTGTTTGGTGGAAATTCTAAGGTGGACCCTTTATACAAATCAGGCTCTTTCGAGTTTGGCAAATAAACAAACCATGTTATGCACCTCTGATAAAATCAAGTTTCTAAACCTGCAAAATAAAGTGTGATGGAAAGAAATATTACCCTGCCCCCTGGTGACTCTGCCAGAGCACATCCTCCCTGGGAGGCTCAGCCCCAAACAGGTGGTCAATCTTACCTGTACAGCACACAAACAAACCAGAGAATGAAATTTCAGAAAAACCTCTTTGAAACCTCTTCTGCACCCACAGGAATGGTCCTGAATCCACTCCTCTCGAGCTCCATCTGCGTTCCCAGGGAGCCAGCCTGCTAGGATGCCTCTGTCCTCCAGGATAACCCTTATCACCGCAAGGAGGCTTCTCAAGGCTCTATTAGCATTTTTTACTTCTAACCCACAGATTGCACATCGGCAATACAAGTGCGCCCATAGTGAGCCTACAAATGGTGTAAGGCTCTAAACAGCACTGAGTGACACTTTATTGGTAATAAAATCTCAAGCTAACTGGAGAGAAAGCATGAAAGCTTCTCAATCTGCTAGAGAAGGGGAAAAAACAAATCAAATAAGGGAAATTTTTCCTGTACCCCACTCCACTCATGTTTTTTTGAAGCTTGATTTTTGTAAAGAGAAAGGCTCTTAAATTCTACAATTAAAATCATGAAAGAGACAAAGGGAAAGAGTGAGACAAAGAAATAGAGACACAGAGAGACAGAGAGAGAAGAGATGCCCAAAAGAGATGTATCCTTTTTAAAGTTAAATACTATTCCATTATCTGTATATTCCACATTTTGTTTATCCATTCATCCATAGATGGACACTTGGTTGTTTCTAATTTTGGCCATTGTGAATAATGCTACTCAAACATGGGTGTACAAATATATCTTTGAGTTCCTGCTTTTAATTCTTTGGGGTATATACCTAGAAGTGGAATTACTGGTGCATGTAGTAATTCTGTTTAATTTTTGAGGAACTGTCATACTGTTTTTCACGACAGCTTCTATATTCATATTCTTTAACTATTTGTAAAGCACAGAAAAAGAGAGAACATTTTACATACAAAATGTTAACAGTAATTTCTGGGCTATGAAATTATGGGTTAATTTCCCCCTAAGTATTAGTTGTCTATTGATATATAACATATTGCCCCCAAATGTAGTAGCTTAAAGCTACAAACATTTATTATCTCATAGAGTTTCTGAGAAGCAATTAAGTTGATTGGCTCTGATTCAGGATCTCTAGTAAGGCTGTAGTTTAGGTGGCAGCTGAGGCTAGAGGATCCTCTTCAAAGTTTGGTCTTATGGCTGCTGGCAAGAGGCTTTAGTTCCTTACCACAGAAACCTCTCCATAAGGCTGCTGATGACATGGTTTCCTCCAGAGCCAGTGATCCAAGAGAGATAGATTGAGAGAAAGAGAGACCAAGACAGAAGCTGCAATGCCTCTCTTCTTCTTCTTTTTTTTTTTTTTTTTTTTTTTTTTTTTTGCTTTTTTGTTTGTTTGTTTTTGTAGTCAGGATCTTGCTGTGACACCCAGGCTGGAATCCAGTGGTACAGTCATGGCTCATTGCAGCCTTGAACTCCTGGGCTCAAATAATCCTCCCACCTCAGCTTCCTGAGTAGCTAGGACTACTGGTACATGCCACCATGCCAAACTAATTTCTATTTTTTTTTTTTTTTTTTGTAGAGACAGGGTCCAGCTATGTTGCCTAGGCTGATCTCAAACTCCTGGCCTCAAGCGGATCTCTCACCTTGGCCTCCCTTAAAGTGCTGGAATTATAACTATGAGCCACCATTCCCAGCCTGCTGTATCTTTTATAACCTAGTTGCCAGCAGTAACACATTACTTTTCGATATTCCATTGTATATACAAGACAACTCAGGTATAATATAGTAAGAGACTGTCTAAGAGTATGAATATCTGGAGATGGGGGCCATCTTGGAGTCTGGCTACCATACCACATTGATCTATATTTTCAACTTTAAATAAAATGCATATCTTTAGTGACACAACACATATAAAAAGAGAGGATTCTGAGGAAGTGACAAAGTAGGAAGCACCAGGAATCTGTCACCCCACCTAGACAACAATTTTACTGGCAAAATATGTCTGATGTAGCTATTCTGAAGCTCTGGAGTCTATTTTGAAGGCTTGAAGCTCCAGAGGAAGCTTAGACAGTAAAGGATATTTAATTCTGATCAATTTTAGTTCTTAGCACAGTAGCAGCTACCCATCTCTCACCTTCAGCCCCATGGCAGGTAGTCATGCCTGTAACATTACACACATGTCCTTGAAGCAACTTGCAGAAAACTTGCAGGAGCTAGGGTGAACATAAAGGGCTATGTCATCCAAACATCAGAGATTTCCATTCTAATCACTGATTGCTGCTTCTGATCACAGAGGTGCAGAAAAAGAGAGGGGCCACTGTTGTTCTACCTCCTACCCCACCACCATTGTTGCCAACCCCTCCATCTCTGGCTGAAGTAACTTACAGGGAATTGAAAAGGCAATTGTCCTTTCTTCCCCTTCCTTTCATGTTTTTTCCCCCACTTTCAGGGGATAGACATTAAAGACTAGAACATTCAAAAGCAACTGCAAATACAAGGAAAATTAGAAAGAGACCACACATGCCCAGGGAAAGGTGCAGGCTCAGAAAAGACCTAAGAAGACCTTAATTTTATACCTCAGGCTGATCCTTGGCAGAGAGAACCTACAAATATTTAAAAAACTAAAACCAAAAAACAACAAAGGAAACAATAGCAAACCACAGGGAAAGAGGAGAATCTGATTACCAGAATTATTACATTATTAGATTCGAATGTCCAGTTAAAAATATTACAAGGTCAAACAAAGAAACAGGAAAGTGTGACCATTTCAAAGGAAAAAAAATAAATCAACAGAAACTTCCCTCCAAAAAAGACCTGATGGCAGATTTACTAAATGAAGACTTTAAAACAGCTGTCTTAAGGATGCTCAAAGGACTAATGGGAGATGTGGAGAAAGTCTAGAAGGCATGGCTGGGTGCAGTGGCTCACACCTGTAATCTCAGCAGTTTGGGAGGCCAAGGCAGGTGGATCACTTGAGCTTAGGAGTTTGAGAAAAGCCTGGGCAACATGGCAAAACCCCGTTTCTACAAAAAAAAAAAAAAAAAAAAAAAAAAAAAAAAAAAAAGCTGAGTGCAGTTGCCACACCTGTAGCTCCAGCTACTTGGGGGGCTGAGACAGGAGAATTGCTTGAGCCTGGGAGGCAGAAGTTGCAGTGGTCTGAGATCATGCCACTGTACTCCAGCCTGAGCGACAAAGTGAGCAGTCCCTGTATCAAACCAACCAACCAACCAAAAAAAAAAGTCAAGAAAGCAGAAGAAAGCAACATATGGACAAAATGAAAGTATCAAAAAGATATTAAAAACCTAAAAGGAAACCAAAAAGAAATTCTGGAGCCAAAATATATAACTAAAATTAAACATTTATTAGAGGGATTCAAAGTTAGATTTAAGCAAGCAAAAGAAAGAATCAGTGAACTTGAAGATAAGATGATAGAAAATATCAAGTCTGAGGAACAGAAAGAAAAAGATTGAAAAAAAAAAAGCAGTGTCTAAAGGACCTGTGGGACACCACCAAGTGGACCAACAAACATATTGTGGGAGTCCAAGAAGCAGAAGAGAGAGAGAAAGAGGCAGAGAGAATACGTGAAAAAATAATGGCTGAAAACTTTCCAAATTCGTTGAAAACCATGAATATAAACATTCAAGAAGATTAACAAACTACAAGTAAGATGAACTCAAAGAGAACGACACCGAGACACATTATAATTAAACTTTCAAAAGTCAAAGAGAATCTTGAGGGCAGCAAGAGACAAAGAACTCTTTCAATACAGTTGACCCTCAATTAGATTGTCAGCAAATTCCAAATCAGAAACTTTGGAGGTAAGAAGGCAGTGGGCTAATGCATTCAATGTGCTAAAAGAAAAAAAAACAACTGTGAACCAAGAATCCCATATCTGGCAAAACTGTCCTTCAAAAGTGAGGGAGAAATTAAGGTGATCTCAAATACACAAAAGCTGAAGGAGTCTGTTACTAGTAGACCTGCCCTGTGAGAAATGCTCAAGGAATTCTACAGGGTGAAATTATGGCACAGCAGACAGTAACTCAAAGCTGTATAATGGAACAAAGATATCAATAAAGGTAAATACATGAGCAATGATAAAAGCTAATATATTGTAACAATGCTTTATAATTCCACTTTTTGTTTTCCACATGATTTAAGAGATTAATACATTTTAAAAAACAATTATTAGTCTAACGATTAGAATTATTGTAATGTTGGTTTGTAACTTCACACTATTTTCTACATAATTTAAGAGATTGGTGCATTTAGAAGAATTGTCAGTTTATGTTTTGGGGTACACAATGTACAAGGATGTAATTTTGTGACATCACTAAGGAGATAAAAGCAAAGCTGTAAAGGAGCAGACTTTATGTATGTTATTGAAGTTAAACTTTTATAAAATCAAATTAGAGTGTCATAACTTTAGGATGTTAAATGTAATCCCCATGGTAACCAAAAAGAAAATAGCTATAGGGATATACACAAAAGGAAATGAGAAAGGAATGTAAACATTTCACTATAAAAATAAACTAAACATAAAATAAGACAGTAATGCATAAAATAAAGATCAAAAAGCTATAAGGCAGATAATAAATAACATTATGACAGAAGTAAGTCCTTCCTCATCACTAACCACTTTAAGTACAAATGGCTTAAACTTTCTAGTGAAAAGACAGAGATTAGCAGAAGGGATTAAAAACACATGATCTAACTATTTGCTACCTACAAGAGGCTCATTTTAGATCCAAAGACACAAATAGATTGAAAGTAAAAGAATGGAAAAAGATATTCCATGAAAATAGTAGCTGAAAGAGAGCAGAGGTGGTTATACTAAGATCAGACAATAAGCTTACAAGAGTTAAAGGACATTATATATTAATAAAAGATTTAATACATCAAGAATACACAATCATTATAAACATTTATGCACCTAATGACAGACTATCAAAATCTATGAGCATAAACAGACAGAATTCAAGGGAGAAATAGTTCTACGATAATAGTTGAACACTTCAGTAGCCCACTCTCAATAATGAATAGGTCACCAGAGAAAAGAAAAGTAGGGAAATAGAAGACAAACATCACAATAAATGAATTAGAGCTAGCAGACATATACAGAACACTCTACCCAACAACAACAGCATGAACATTTCTCTCAAGGGCATGTGGGGCATTTTCCAAAATAGACTATATGTTAGGCCACAAATTAAGTCTCAATAGATTTAAAAGAATAACTATCAAAAAAAGTATTTTCTGACTGGGCGTGGTGGCTCACACCTGTAATCCTAGCACTTTGGAAGGCCGAGGCAGGCAGATCACAGGATCAGGAGATTAAGACCATCCTGGCTAACACGGGTGAAACTCCATTTCTACTAAAAATACAAAAAACTAGCCGGGCGTCATAGCACGTGCCTGTAGTCCCAGCTACTCAGGAGGCTGAGGCAGGAGAATCGCTTGAACCCACTAGGCAGAGGCTGCAGTGAGCCAAGATTGTGCCACTGCACTCCAGCCTTGGCAACAGAGTGAGATTCAGTCTGAAAACAAAAAAGTATTTTCTCTGACACAAGGAGATGACATTAGAAATTGATAAAGAAGTAAAATTGGAAAATTAAAAATTTGTGGAAACTAAAAAATGCATTATTAAACAACCAATGGAACAAAGAGGAAATCACAGGAACATTTGAAAATACTTAGATATAAATTTTAGAAAGACACCATTCCAAAAACTTAAGGGATGAAGGGAAAGTAATGCTAAGAAGTAAATTTATAGCTATAAATACTTACATTAAAAACAAGAAAGATCTCAAATCAAAAACCTAACTTTACAACTAAACCCAAAGCTAGTAGAAGAAAGAAAAAATAATACTAGAGCGGAGATAAATAGAAAATAGAAAACAATAAAGAAAATCAGTGAAACCAAAAGTTGGGTCTTTGAAAAGAGAAAAATTGAAATACTTTTAGCTTGATGGATTAAAAAAAAGAGAAAAGACTCAAATTACTAAAATTAAAAATAAAAGGAGAACTTACTACTGATTCAGTATTATCTTTTTAAGAAATTAAAATGATTATTAGAGAGTACTATGAACAATTGTACACCAACAAACTGAATAATCTAAATGAAATGAGGAAATTCTCAGAAACTCAAAAACTACCAGGTCTAAATCAGAAAGAAATAGAAAATCTGAATAGACCTATAACTAGTAAGGAGATTGAGTCAGTAATAAAAAAAACTTCCTAAACAAAGAAAAGGCCTGGACCTGATGGCTTCACTGGGGAATTCTAGCAAACAACTAAAGAAGAACTAATACCAGTATTTCTCAAATTTTCCCAAAAAACTGAAAAGTAGGGAACACTTTCTAACTAATTCAGTGAGGCCAGCATTACTCTGATACCAAAGCCAGACAAAGAGACAACAAAAACTACAGAGTAATATTCCTTAAGAACATTGATGCAAAAATTCTCAACAAAATACTAGCAAACCAAATTTAGCAGCATATTAAAAAGATTATGTACCAAGTGGGATTAATTTCTGGAATGCAAGGATGTTTCAACATATAATAATCAATCAATGTAATATATCATGCTAAAATAATAAAGAAAAAATACCACAATTATCTCAACAAATGCAGAAAAAGCATTTGACAAAAATCAACCCTTTTCGTAATAAAAACATTCTAATTAACTAGGAATAGAAGGATATTCCTATTACCTATTACCCCAACATAATAAAAACCGTATATGAAAAATTTAAAACAAACGTCATACTCAATGGTAGAAGACAAAAACCTTTCCTCGAAGATCAGAAACAAGGCAAGGATGCCTACCTTCGCCATTTCTACTTAACATAGTACTGGACGTTCTAGCCTGAAACATTAGTCAAGAAAAAAAAATTAAAATCATTCAAACTAAAAAGGAAGAATAAAATCATTTCTGTTCAAAGATAATATGATATGCAGAAAACCCTAAACATTTCACAAAAAGCTTTTAGAGCTAATAGAGGAATTCTTCACAGTAGTAGGATACAAAGTCAACATACAAACATCAGTTGGAAGTCTATATACTGACAATGAACAATCTGCAAAGCAAATTACAAAAACAATTCCATGTATGATAACATCAAAAATAATAAAATACTTAGGAAATAACCAAGGAGGTGAAAGACTTGTACAATGAAAACGACAAAATATTACTGAAAGAAATTAAAGACCTAAACAAGTTGAAACACATCCCATGTTCAAGGAATGGAGGATAATACTGTTAAGATGTCAATATAAATACAGAGCAATCTACAGATTCAATGCAATCTCTATCAGTATACCAATGACTTTTCTTTTTTTGCAGAAATAGAAGAACCCATTCTAAAATTCATATGGAGTCTCAAGGGACCCCAAATAGCCAAACATTCTTGAAAAATTACAAACCCGGAGGACTCATGCTTCCTGATTTCAAAACTTACTGCTATGTTATTGGCATAAAGACAGACAAACAGACCAATGGAATAGAATACAGAGCACAAAAATAAACCCTCATATATATCATCAAATGATTTTTGACAAGGCTGCTAAGACCATTCAATGGGGAAAGAACAGTCATTTCAACAAATGATGCTAAGAAAACTGAATATCCATATGCAAAAGAATGGAGTTGAACGCTTACCCAATACCATATGAAAAAATTAACTCAAAATGGACCAAGGACCTAAATGTAAGAACTCAACTATAAAATTCTTAGAAGAAAACATAGGGCAAAAGTTCTGCAACATTGGTTTGGCAACGATTTCTTGAATATAATACCAAAGGCACAGGTGACAAAAGAAAAACACACAATTGGATTTTAAGAAAATTTTAAAATTTTATAAATCAAAAGACAATATCAACAGAGAAAAAAGGCAAAGCACAAATAGAAGAAAATATCTGCAAATCATATATCTGAAAAGGGATTAATGTCCAGAATATATAGAGAACTCTTAAAACTCAACAACAACAAAAAAACTAATTCAAAAATGGGCAAAGGACTTGAATAGACATTTCTCCAAAGAGAATAATCAAATGGCCAATAAGCACATGAAAAGATGCTCAACATCACTAATCATTAGAAAAATACAAATCTTAATTGTAATAAGATACCACTTTGCACTTGCTAGAAAGGCTACTGTCAAAAAACAGAAAATAAGTGTTGGTGAGGATGCGGAGGAAGTTGAAAATTGGAACCCTTGAGCGCTGCTAGTGGGAATGTAAAGTGGTATAGCTACTGTTGAAAACAGTATGGCAGTTCATCAACAAATTAAAAACAGATAACCATACAATCCAGCAATTTCACTTCTTGGTATATGTCCAAATAATTGAAAACAAAGTCTCAAAGAGAAATCTATCACCCATGTTCAGAGCAGCACTATTCACAGTCGCTAAAACATGGAGCAGCCCGTGTCCATTCAACAGATGAATGGATAAGCAAATTGTGGTATATACATACAATGGAATATTATTCAGGCTGACAAAGGAAGGAAATTCTGACATATGCTATAACATGGATGAACTATGAGCATGCTATGCTAAGTGAAATAAACCATTCACAAAAAGAAATACTGCCTGATCTCATTTGTATGAGGTATTTAGAGTTGTCAGAATCATAGAAACATATAGACTGGTTGCCAGGGGCTGGGGAGTGGGAGAAATAAGGAGTTACTTTTCAATATGTGTAGAGTTTCAGCTTTATAAGATGAAAATCAGTTATGGAACCAGATGGTGGTGATTATTAAACATTATGAATACGTTTCATACCACTGAATTGTACAGTTAAAACTGGCCAAGATGGTAAATTTTACATTAGGTGTGTTTTAAGATGATTAAAAATATATAAAGAGTAACTGCTGTTAAGACCCACAGAAAAACGCCCATACTCAGTAAAACATTTCCAAGCATTGAAAAACAAACAAGTAAAAATATCAGGATTTAGTCAACTTTTGTCTGACTTCATAAAAGACAGATTGATCAGAAAAAGTTTTCATTGAGGAAGACTTTATTCCTATCACTCAGCTTGTTCTGGCCTCATCTTTAACCTTCAGCTTCAAACAGAAGCCCTGGATGTCTTATGATTCCCGGAGGACCCTGAGCAGTTCTACGGCAGTGCTAGCACAGAGTCCAGAAGGCTGCAGCAGAGGTAAACCTGCAAGGCGTCTCTGGGGTAGCTGGCCTGCTACCATGGTCCCTGCCTTTGGTTGATCTTTTGTTGAGGGCTGAAATGTGACAGCTTTACTGAAGGAATAAAGCTAACACTTTATCTACAAAATCTGACTATCCCTGGAAGAGGTAACACATCATAGCTTTATTGGTCACAATTTAAAGATACTTAAACACTTCTAACAAAATCTTAAATTATAAAATATATATCATAAGATGTATAGAAACAAAAGTATAAAGGACAAAATTCATCACCTAATTCTAGCGATAAACAGAGCGATTGGGTTTTGGAGTTGGGTAAGCTTGGATCCAAACCCTGGCTCTGACACTGAGTAGCTGTGCAATCTGGGGAGAGTCACGGACCTTCTTGGAGGCCACAGTTGCTTCATCTAAGAAATGGTATATATTTATAATATCCCCAAACTGTAAACAACTGAAATGTCCATCATCTGGTGAACGGATAGACAAAAGCTGGTATATTCACTATACTGGGAGATTTGCTCAGTAATAAAAAGGAATAAACTGCTGCTGTGCTATGAAATAGACAAAACTCAAAACCATTATACTAAGTGAAAGAAGCCAGGTGCAGAAGACCAAGGGACCACATAATGTATAATTCCATTTACATAAAATGTCCAGAAAAGGCAATATAGAGACAGAAATTAAATTAGTGGTTGTCTGGGGCTGGGAGTAGAAATGGGGATTAACTGTAAAGAGACACAAAGGAGCTTAGTAGGGAAATAAAAATGTTATAAAACTGGACTATGGCCGGGCGCGGTGGCTCAAGCCTGTAATCCCAGCACTTTGGGAGGCCGAGGCGGGTGGATCACAAGGTCAGGAGATCGAGACCACAGTGAAACCCCGTCTCTACTAAAAATACAAAAAATTAGCCGGGCGCGGTGGCGGGCGCCTGTAGTCCTAGCTACTCAGGAGGCTGAGGCAGGAGAATGGCGTGAACCCAGGAGGCGGAGCTTGCAGTGAGCCGAGATCGCGCCACTGCACTCCAGCCTAGGCAACAGCGTGAGACTCCGTCTCAAAAAAAAAACAAACAAAAAACTGGACTATGGTGATGACTGCACTTCTTGGTAAGGTTACTAGAAATCACTGAATTGTATTGAAATAGATGAATTCTGTGATATGTAAAATATGCCACAATAAAGCTGTTTAAATAAAAAGGATGAAAACTGGTCATCCACTTACAATAGTCTGTGCTAAAAAAATAAAATTATTCATGGTAATGGTTTAAAAAAAGATATAATCTCATCCTATGGTTAAATGTTTAAATAAGGATATCTGTAAAATACTAAATGCAGGGTCTTGCACATGTAAACACACAAGCCATTGACTGTTATAAGAATAGGGAAATATCAGCCACTGGGAACACAAAAGGAAACACAATAAAAGGAAACATAATAAAAGGAAATACAATACAAGGTATTTTTTCTAATGCATGCATATTTCCTGTAGGCCAGAGCATCTTGTATGATATTAGTCCTAGCTTGCCTTTATTCTATTTACCACAATTTCTGTATTATTACGTTTTTCTTTTCTTTTCTTTTTCCTTTTTTTTTCTGAGACAGAGTCTTACTCTGTCACCCAGGCTGGTGTGCAGTGGCGTGATCTCAGCTCACTGCAACCTCTGCCTCCCAGGTTCAAGTGATTCTCCTGCCTCAGCCTCCTGAGTAGCTGGGATTACAGGCATGCGCCACCACACCTGGCTAATTTTTGTATTTTTAGTAGAGGCGAGGTTTTGCCATATTGGCCAGGCTGGTCTCAAACACCTGACCTCGGGTGATCTGCCCACCATGGCCTCCCTAAGTGTTAGGATTACAGGCGTAAGCCACCATGCCTGGCCTATTATGTTTTTCTTAAGCACTCCATAATGACATAGCGCATGATAGGGCTAAGCATAATTTAAACATTTACTGGTGGGTACTTAGTTTTTACAATTTTGCTAGCTTTTATTTATTTTTTTATTTTTATTTTTATTTAATTTATTATTTTTTAATTTTTGTTTTACTTTAAGTTCTGGGATACATGTGCAGAATGTGCAGATTTTTTACATAGGTATACACATGCTGTGGTAGTTTGCTGCACCCATCAACTCGTCATCTACATTAGGTATTTCTCCTAATGCTATCCCTCCCCTAGCCCCCCACCCTCTGACAGGCCCTGGTGTGTGATGTTCCCCTCCCTGTGTCCATGTGTTCTCATTGTTCACCTCCCACTTATGAGTGAGAACATGTGGTGTTTGGTTTTCTGTTCCTGTGCTAGTTTGCTGAGAATAATAGTTTCCAGCTTCATGCGTGATCCTGCAAAGGACATGAACTTATCCTTTTTTATGGCTGCACAGTATTCCACGGTGTCTATGTGCCACTTTTTCTTTATCTGGTCTGCCATTGATGGGCATGTGGGTTAGTTCCAAGTCTTTGCTATTGTCAACATTGCTGCAATAAACATACATGTGCATGTGTCTTTATAGTAGAAAGATTTATAATCCTTTGGGTATATACCTAGTAATGGGATTGCTAGGTCAAATGGTATTTCTGGTTCTAGATCCTTGAGGAATTGCTGCACTGTCTTCTACAATGGTTGAACTAATTTACACTCCCACCAACAGTGTAAAAGCATGCCTATTTCTCCACATCCGCTCCAGCGTCTGTTGTTTCCTGACTTTTTAAATGATCATTCTAACTGGTGTGAGATGGTATCTCATTATGGTTTTGATTTGCATTTCTCTAATGACCAGTGATGATGAGCTTTTTTCCAAATGCTTGTTGGCTGTATAAATGTCTTCTTTTGAGAAGTGTCTGTTCATATCCTTCACCCACTTTTTGATGTTTTTTTTTTTTTTTTTCTTATAATTTTGTTTAAGTTCTTTGTAGATTCTGGATATTAGCCCTTTGTTAGATGGATAGATTGCAAAAATTTTCTCCCATTCTGTCGGTTGCCTGTTCACTCTGATGATAGTTTCTTTTGCTGTGCAGAAGCTCATTAGTTTAATTAGATCCCATTTGTCAATTTTGGCTTTTGTCGCCATTGCTTTTGGTATTTTAGTCATGAAGTCTTTGATCATGCCTATGTCCTGAATGGTATTGCCTAGGTTTTCTTCTAGGGTTTTTATGGTTTTAGGTCTTACTTTTAAGTCTTTAATCCATCTTGAGTTAATTTTTGTATAAGGTATAAGGAAGGGGTCCAATTTCAGTTTTCTGCATATGGCTAGCCAGTTTTCCCAACACCATTTATTAAATAGGGAATCCTTCCCCCATTGCTTGTTTTTGTCAGGTTTGTCAAAGATCAGATGATTGTAGATGTGTGGTATTATTTCTGAGGCCTCTGTTCTGCTCCATTGGTCTATATATCTGTTTTGGTACCAGTACCATGCTGTTTTGGTTACTGCAGCCTGGTAGTATAGTTTGAAGTCAGATAGCATGATGCCTCCAGCTTTGGTCTTTTTGCTTAGGATTATCTTGGCTATAGGGGCTCTTTTTTGGGTCCATATGAAATTTAAAGTAGCTTTTTCTAATTCTGTGAAGAAAGTCAATGGTATCTTGATGAGCATAGCATTGAATCTATAAATTACTTTGGGCAGTATGACCATTTGTTACTCTGGATCAACCTACATGGGGAAGTGTTGGATAATCACTATGCCATTTGTCAAGTGGATATATCCAATAAGTGTAAACCCAGAGGGTTATCATCATTCGTTATGAAACATCCATACTTGCACTAATTCCTATTGTAGGTAAGAATTCTCTACTCTAGACTTTTGTTCTCTGAAAACTAAATTTTGAGAACCTCTTCCTAAAAATTATTTATCAACATGGAGGGAAAATGTTCATTTTTTAAAAATCGGTGTCAGTAAAAAGTAGATATATTTGAGAAAGTTCTTAAATATGCAATGTGTTAAGTTAAAATAATCGAAAAACTGATCTTCAAAGATGACACTAGTTGTGTAACTTTGGGAAAGTTATTTTACTTGAGTCTGTTTCCTCATCTCTAAAACAGAAAAAAATTGCATCTTTACCCCAGACCTATGTGACAGCTATAAGAAATTGTAAGTCACCAAGCCCATCAAAAATACTCAGAGATTCTTTCATTCTTAGGACAAGGAAACTAAATGGTAGGTCAAGTGACTTAATTTTCTGTAGATTCTACTCAGGCAGGAAAATGTAAAAATAGTAAGTAATGAATAATATTATTTACTGTTTATTCCTCAAAAAAATTGTGCTAGGTCCTTTTATCTTATCAAACCTTCACAACACTGGTTGTTACTCCCATTTCAATGATGAGGAAATTGAGGTTTGAAGAAATTATCCTGCTTTTCACACAGCGAGTCAGATGCTTCCCCATCACTCATTTCTGGTGTTTCTTCCATGCAACTAAATGCCCAATTTGTTAGCTTGTTATCCAACGACCTGCTTGACATGTCCACTTAGATGACTAATGGGCATCTCACACAAGATGAAAAGCAAGGTTCTGGCCTTACCTCCAAATCCTGATGTTCCTATAATCTTCCAGACTCCATCATTCTAGGTGCTTAAATCAAAAACCTTGGAGTCATCCTCAACTTCCTCAAACCCCACTATTATATTTAATAGATCCTGCCAACTCTGTCTTCAGCTATATCCAGATTCTGGACAACTTCTTACCTTTCCAAGCTACCACTCTGGCTGAAGCTGCCAATGACTCTCACCTATATTAAATATCCTCCTATGTGGTTCATTTCTGTCCTTGTGCCTCTTCAGCCTGCTGGCACAAAGCTGTTAGAAAGATCCTGCTAAGATGAAGATTTGTCCACATCTCTCTGCCCAAAACCTTCCCCTGGATTCCTGTGTGACTCAGAGTAAGAGCCACAGTGCTTTCGAGGGTTCGCACAACTGACATGGCTCTGAATACCACTAATCACAATTTCCACTCCTCCCTCATGGCTCACTCCATTCCAGCCACACCAGCCTCCTCACTGTCTCCTCTGAGACGGCTGCTCTGACTCCAGATTCCACCATGGCTCACTTCCTCACTTCCTTCAGGCTTTATGCAAAAGCTGCCTTCTTCAGGAGGACATCCTTCACTACCCTACCTAAAATCTCAATGCCCTAATTCATTCACATCCCCATTTCTGCTTCATTGGTTTCTTTTGCACTTATCACCAATATACTGCATGTTGTACTTATTTCTCTTGTTTCACCTTGCTAGAATGTAACTTCCATGGCACCCAGGAATTTTGGTCTGTTTTGTTCTCTGATATGTTTCCAGTGCCTAACACATGGGCACACCATAAATATATGTTGGATCAGTGCAAGAGTTTGTAACTGATTTGTGCTTTGCTCCACCCCTGCTGTCTTCCGTCTTACTTCATTGCACATTGAGAGTGTCCTTTGCAGACACTTAAACTTTTCTGCACATTACCACCTGTGACTTTCATCAGGTATAACAGGACTATCCTTAGAGTTTTCTACAACCCATTTCAGGCTTTCCTCCAGATTTTATTGAGGAGTCTGGGTCACGTGAAAATATCTAGTCCAACCACTGGCAAAAGGGCATGGGACTACCATAGCTGTAGTGGTTTAGTCATGATTTATTCCCTGCAGCTGGGCAGATTGCTGCAAGCAATTAGAAAGAAGAGGGTGAATTTTATGTAGGAAAATAAGCATCTGCCAAATCCACTGAATCATGATTTCCTGTCTGTAATCACATTTGAACTTCAATATCTTTATGTGGAAAGATAGACAGGAATTCTAACCATTTTACAGAGAAGGGAACAAAATTACAGAGAGATTCCCCAGCATGCCAAGGTCATGTTGTAAATCAGAGGAGGTCCAGTGTATTCTACCCAAGTTCCGGGTTCTAGAGAAGAAGAGTAGAGCAGGAGTCAGAGACCCAGAGATTCTTTCTCAATCTGCACAGAAAAATTATATGACCCTAAAGGGGTTCTGACTGCTCACAGCCTCAGTTTCCCCATCTATAAAATGAAAATAAAGTCTCTTTCTTGCTCCAGAACCATGCTGGGGCTGATTAATCATTAAGAATCTTTTCTTATCTGTTGAATTTCAGCTCAGGCTGAAGTGTGTTGGTGGACTTCGCACTTTACAGAGCCAGAAGAGAAGAATTAGATTTATTTCTCCTTTCGTTCCGAAAGTAAATACAAAAGGATGGTCTTTTTAAACCTTTGTGTGTTTCTGAGGCTTTCCTCTGGGTTGTGTCTCTAAACCCTTCTAGATCCAGAGCATAGGTGTTCCTCGGCAGGTTGTCTGTTCCTCATTTAGAGATCAATTTCCTTTTGCCTCCACAGCTGGAAGCTTCCATTGCACAGCCCAGTTGTAGAGCCCACTGTAGTGTTCTTCATAGCTTGAGAGCTCACCTATCCTGAGGCCTTGCTGGCCAGGGTCCCGGTACACACAGTTGCCAGGCTACATTCATTCTAAATTCTGCTGTTGCGTTTCTCACTCCTATGCACAGTTCCCAATATGTTGCCTAAGAGAGTCGAGTTTCTCTGTTGAAGGAGTGGCTTTATGGGGACAACGGGAAGAAAAAGGTTGTTTAATAATTTAGAGTACATTGCATTCTAAGTTCTATACCCATATGATGCATCTCCAACCTTCTAACCCCATAGATTCAGATCTTTCCCCCTTCTAAAATGTAAAAATTAATACTCAATAATCCTTCACTTCTGGATTATTTTGGATAGAAATTTAGGGCGCTTCACATACTCTTTCATGTGATTTTACAACTGAGAATAGATTAGGTAACTTGCACAAGGTCATTCAACTGGTAAACAACAAAATTGAGATTAGATCCCAGGGCTATCAGGCTGCCTCTGACGTGTTATACGAGGTACTATAATTTTCATGCATTCAAAATAGACATTTATTTGTACTTCAAGTTACCAACTGTTAGGATCTCAGGTTATATCCTTTCTGAAAAATCTGGAGAGGGAATTTTACTTGAAGAGAGCTGCTTACAAATTTTATTACTTAAACCAGGCGTTGCCAAACTTTTTCTGTTAAGGGCCAGGTAGTAAATATTTTAAGCTTTGTGGGCCAGATAATCTTTGTTGCAACTACTCAGCTCTGTAGTGGTAGTGAGAAAGCAGCCATAGACAATATGTAAACAGATGAGCATGGCTCTGTTTCAATAAAAGTTAACTTACAAAAACAAGCAGCAGGCTGGATTTGACTTATAGGCCATTGTTTGCCAACTCCTGAACTAGGCTGGGGTTCTATTAGAACCATGCACTCTTTTACACAATGCTTTCAAAGGTATTAGTGAAAATGTTTGTCTCTCATTCTCTTAGTCAAATGGGGAGGTAAATTTTGTTTCACAATATATCCACCCAGTACTTCAAAAAGATCTCTATACATTTTCCTTACCAATCAATATACTCCACAAACTTGACTGAAACAGGGAATGTTTCATATCCCTTATTAGTATACAAAAGATACTTGAGATCATCTAGTTTAAGCCTCTCATAAGATAAACAACTGGGGATGGGGAAACAAAGGAAGTTTTTCAACCTCCCATCCAAAAGAAGTACAGGGTACACTTTGGAAGACCAAGAAGTTATGAATGTTAAGCTTAATGTGTGATTGGAATCTTGATATTTCTTAGCTAAAGAATAAACTATAACATGTGAAATACATCCTGATAACTTTCTTTTTTGCCTTAGTAATATTATAAAGAGTTTGTTTTTCCTAAAAGGTATTGTAAAGCCTTAACAAAAACCAGGCAGAAAGATAGGAAAAGCTGCTTTATTTTCCTAGACTTGAGCAAATCTCTTTTTAAAATGTTGCTCTCCTGTGTCCTTTAGTTACTGGCGGAGACACTAAGCCCTCTTGTTTTAATATAGCCTCCCACAAGATGCCAGGGGACCAACTCTCAGTCTGAGTCACAGTGGAATGCAGACAGCACCCTCAGATCAAGATTATTCACAGGGGAGGGCAGAGTGTTAGGGAATCACAAGGGATAGGGCATTCACCCAAGGAAGCTTTACCACTCCTAACATCTGAAAAGGGACATCTCAGGCCCAAAAGCATGAGCCGAGGCAAACCCCAGAACTTGCAGTGGTGAAAATGAGGCTTCCTTAAAGCAACATGGCCCTCAGTCATGGTACACATTGCCCTATGCGAGACTGTTGTCAGCTTGATACCTCTGCTCCTGTCTGAGTCTGGAAAGTCAGTTTCCTGAATGCCCTTCCCAGTATAGTTCCAGGTTAGGGTTTGCCAAGGAGAAGAATTCACGTGAAATTTGGAAGGTGAACTTGAGGGAAAAACCATTACTTTTGGGAGGTCATGTTGGCCAGACACAGTGACAGAGAGATGCCATGTTCCTGGCAGGCCCCCCTCCACTGGCCCTCTCTCTTCTTGCTCTGAATATAGCATGTTTCTCTGAGGGTTGACACTGTTCACCCAATCAGCCTCAAGCCTACCCTACTTGGCGGCAGCTTCCACAGACTTCTTGACAACCTCCCCTTTCTGGGTCCCACTCAATAACCAAACATGCATTGCTTTGTAGACTCTTCTATGAGCTCTATTGTACTGGGAAGCCCTGATGCCAGCACACTGGCTAGAGTGACTATGATTATTTCTCTGACCCTCTGAATCTCTCATCCAGACCTTCTCATCCTAGTGCCTTCCATCTTTTGCCTAAACTCTTCTTTCTATATTAAATCCTTTCTTCCTGGCTTATTTGCAGTCATCCTCTTTTTCTGACACCTCTGGATGCTCAGCACCAGGTGACCTTGCAGGAGGGAACCAAGTGAGTAGACACTCTGACCCTGCTCGCCTCCCTCCTTGACTCTCTGGCCAAAACTCTCCATTAGCTGAACAGAACTAAAAGTCAAAGATGAGAGGCTTCTGATACAGACCACCCAAGTCAGTCTCCAGGGCAGAGAGACGGGTGTAGGGGAAGGAGACGGGTCTAGGGTGGGTGGAGGGGAGGAAGAACATCTGTGGCACAGGACACTCAATAGTTTTTGCTAGACCAAACTTACGATAAAACTTCAGAACATCTTACAATTTCAGCTCTACATATATATGAAACAGCAAGGTGAGTGGCCTTCTCTGTACTCTCCCTCCAAGTAAAAAAAAAAAAAAAGAAAAAGAAAAAAAGTTGAAGACTTCAAGTTGAATGTCTATGAAAACCTAAGAAACTGAAAAGCAACATGTTTGTGGAATGGCTCCCTTTGTTTTAAGGAAACTGAATTTCATGTAACCACATTTTATAAAAAAGACTTTGCATAGAATAATGGTCTCTCTGAACCATCTGTGCTGTGCCTTTACGGAAGAGAGGAAAAAATGATACTGAATTTGTATAAAGAAATTTAAATCAGACACTAAGATAAAAGAAAAAAATCAATTTTTTCCAAGATCAATTAAAGTAAAAATTTATTCTAGAGAATTCCAGCAGAGTTCGGTAATTCTTCACCTCTTTCTAGTAAGAACCCTGTTAGGAACCAGAGGACTCTTTAGAGCAGGGTTGTTCAACAGCAATACAATGCAAGCTACAAATGCAAGCCACATATGTAATTAAAAATGTTCTAGAAACAACATTTTAAAAAGCAAAACTGGGTAAAATTACTTTTAATAATATATTTGTGTTTAACCCAAGATATCAAATATTATCATTTTAACATGTACTCAATATTTTAAAATCATTAGTGAACTATTTTATGTTTTTTTTTCATGCTAAGTCTTCAAAATCTGAGATTTGTTTTATACTTACCACACATCTCGATTGAGATTTGACACATTTCTAGTGTTTAGTAGCCACATGCGACTGATGGCTAGTGTATTGGACAGCATAGCTGTAGAGCATGTATTATTGTCCAATAAAAGTTTCCTTCTCGTACAAAAGAATGCAGCATAATGTAAAAGAACACGGGTTACTCTCGGCCTGTGTTTTTCGGGTGTTCACCAGTGTTTCCAGCTCTCCTTTGCTTTTCTTTTTTTGAGACCGAGTCTTGCTCTGTCACCCAGGCTGAAGTGCAATGGTGCAATCTCAGTTCACTGCAACCTCCACCTCCCAGGTTCAAGCAATTCTGCTGCCTCAGCCTCCTGAGTAGTTGGGATTACAGGCACTCATACCCAGCTAATTTTTTGTTTTTAGTAGAGACGGAGTTTCACCATGTTGACCAGGCTGGTGTTGAACTCCTGACCTGAGGTGATCTGACCGATTTGGCCTCCCAAAGTGCTAGGATTACAGGCATGAGCCACAGCGCCTGGCCCTCTCCTTTGCTTTTGAGTAGATAAGAAGACTGTCTTCCCCACTCCCTTGAAGTTGGGTGGGCAATGTCAAATAATTTGCTTTGGCCAATGGAATGTGAGCAGAAGTGATGCACCACTTCCAATTAGCAGCATTTAAGAGCTGGCATGTTCTTATCCAGGCTCTTCTCCTGCCATGATGATTGTGGAAGCTTGTGTTGATATGGAGCTGTCCTGAGATTGAAGCTGCCTGAAAGGCTGAGCCAAAACATGGAGGACAGCTGTCCTACATGACCAGGATAATAAGTTTTGTTCTATGAAATCACTGCTTCTCTTGGGTGGCCCTTTCAGGGTTCTGATAATACGTCCTCCCTCTTGCTCTTTCAACCCAGGCAGGCTGGTCACTCTCTGATGTTGCCAGCCTAGGCATTCGGTTTTTCTGGAGCTCTGCCCTCATCTTTGTAAACTGTCCCTTTATCAAACTCTCCTCAATTATCCTGTTGACTGTGCCATCTGTTTCCTGTTAGAATTCTGACTGATACAGTATGTTTGCCAAATATAAAATGAGCCTAAAGACAGAATAAGATGAGTACATTCAAGGAATAATTCCTTGAATGACTGTAAATCAATTTTCAAAGCAATTTCCAAGATAGTTCCCTCACCAACCACTCTTATTATACAAAAGATCCTCTTTATCCTCCTTCTATAAAAACGTGCAGTTATTGCTCACAGTGATTGGTGTTTATGTGTTTAAGGAAATCTCTTTCTTTCTTTTTCTTTTCTTTTTTTTTTTTTTTTTTTTTTGAGATGGAGTCTCACTCTGTCACCCATGCTGGAATGCAGTGGCGCAATCTCGCTCACTGCAACCTCCGCCTCCTGGGTTCAAGAGATTCTCTCACCTCAGTCTCCCAAGTAGCTGGGATTACAGGCGCCTGCCACCATGCCTGTCTAATTTTTGTATTTTTAGTAGAGACGGGGTTTCACCATGTTGGTCAGACTGGTCTCAAACTCCTAACCTCAAGTGATCTGCCTGCCTTGGTCTCCCAAATTGCTGGGATTACAGGCACAAACCACCATGCCCAGCTGGAAATCTGCTTCTTGAACCTGATTGGTCTTCATTTTTACTTTAAATACATGTTAAACATTTACTTACAAATTTGTGTTTGGCAAAATTAGCAACAAATAAAATAACTAGGAATTATGGTTAAAGATCAAACTCAAATGGGATTGTATATACAGGCTTGAGCTCCTATCAAGAAGCCTGGGACTTGTAAGAGTTATTGCTGTATTGTTTGTTTCTTGTAAAAAGATCAGAAAGTTACAAATAAGCACAAAGAAGGTACAGATAACTCATCTCACAAAGATAATCACTACTAGTGCATCCAATTTCACATTTTTAGAAATCAAAAATTATTGTTTGAATACAATCTTAATTTGTTAATTTTTGATTAAAGTTTGAACTTATTTCCATATAAAGAAACATTTTTATACAATTTTTTTTTAACTTAAGTTCAAGGGTAATGTGCAGGTTTGTTACATAGGTAAACGTGTGTCATAAGGGTTCATTGTACAGATTATTGCATCACTGAGGTATTAAGCCTAGTACCCATTAGTTGGTTTTCCTGACCCTCTCCCTTGTCTCACCCTCCACCCTGCAGTAGGTCCCGGTGTGTGTTGTTCCCCTCTATGTGTCCATGTGTTCTCATCATTTAGCTCCAACTTATAAGTGAGACTTGCAGTGTTTGGTTTTCTGTGCCTGTGTTAGTTTGCTAAGGATAATGGCCTCCAGCTCCATTCGTGTTCCTGCAAAGGACATGATCTCATTCCTTTTTATAGCTGCATAGTATTCCATGGTGTATACGTAACACATTTTCTATATCCAGTCTATAATTGGTGGGCATTTGAGTTGATTCCATGTCTTAGCTATTGTGAATAGTGCCACAATGAACATATGTGTGTATGTGTCTTTATAATAGAAAGTCTCAGAATACAAAATCAATATGTAAATATCATTATCATTCCTATACACCAACAACAATCAAGCTGAGCACCAAATCATGAATGAATTTCCATTCACAATTGCCACACAAAGAATAAAATATCTGGGGATACAGTTAACAAGGGAGGTGAAAGATCTCTAAAACGGGAACTACTAACCACTGTTCAAAGAAATCAGAGATGACACAAACAAATAGAAAAACATTCCATGCTCATGGATAGGAAGAATTGATATCATTAAAATGGCCATACTTCCCAAAGCAATTTACAGATTCAGTGCTACTCCTATTAAACTACCATTGAAATTTTTCACAGAACTAGAGAAAACTATCTTAAAATTCATATAAAACCAAAAAAAGAGACCTAAAGCCAAAGCAATACTAAGCAAAAAGAACAAAGCTGGAGGCATCACACTACCTGACTTCAAACTATACTACAGGGCTACAGTAACCAAAACAGCATGGTACTTGTACAAGAACAGACACATAGACCAATGGAACAGAATAGAAAACCCAGAAATAAGACTACACACCCACAACTATCTGATCTTTGACCAACCTGACAAAAACAAGCAATAGGGTAAGGATTTTCTGTTCAATAAATGGTGCTGGGATAACTGGCTGCGAATATGCAGAAAGCTGAAACTGAACCCTTTGCTTACACCACAGACAAAATCAACTCAAGATGGATTGAAGACTTATATTAGTCTGTTCTCAAACTGCTAATAAAGATGTACCTGACACTGAGTAATTTAAAAAGAAATAGAAGTTTAATGGACTCAGTTCCACATGGCTGGAGAGGCCTCACAATCATGAAAGAAGGAGAAGGAGAATCAAAGTCGTGACTTACATGGTGGCAGGCAAAGGGCATTTGCAGGGGAACTCCCCTTTATAAAACCATCAGATCTGGTGAGACTTATTCACTATCACGAGAATGGCATGGGAAAGACCCCCTCCATGATTCAATTGAGTCCCTTCCAGAAATATGGGAATTATGGGAGCTATGATTCAAGATGAGATTTGAGTGGGGACACAGGCACACCATATCATACCACACTTGACCCCTCCCAAATCTCATATCCTCACATTTCAAAACCAATTATGCCTTTCCAACAGTACCCTGAAGTCTTAACTCATTTCAACATTAACTCAAAAGTCCACCATCCAAAGTCTCATCTGAGATAAGGAAAGTCCTTTCTGTCTAGGAGCCTGTAAAATCAAAAGCAAGTTAGTTACTTCACAGATACAATGGGGATACAGCAATTGGGTAAATATGCCTGTTCCAAATGGGAGAAATTGGCCAAAACAAAGAGGCTACAGGCCCCATGCAAGTCTGAAATCCAATAGAGCAGTCATTAAACTATAAAGTTCCAAAATGATTTCCTTTGACTCTATGCCTCACTTCCAGGTCACACTGATGTGTGAGAGCAAGAGGTAGGCTCTCACAGCCTTGAGCAACTCTACCCCTGTGGCTTTGCAGGGTACAGCCTACCTCCTGGCTGCTTTCATGGGCTGGCATTGAGTGTCTGCAGCTCTTCTAGAAGCATGGTGCAAGCTGTCAGTGGATCTACCATTGTGGGGTATGGAGGACAGTGGCCCCCTTCTCACTCCTTCACTAGACAGTGCCCCAGTGGGGACTCTGTGTGGGGGTTGCAACCCCACATTTCCCTTCTGCACTGCTCTAGCAGAGTTTTTCCATGAGGGCTCTACCACTGCAGCAAACTTCTGCCTGGACATCCAGGTGTTTCCGTACATCCTCTGAAATACAGATGGAGGTTCCCAAACCTCAATTCTTGACTTCTGTGCATGCACAGGCCCAACACCTCGTGTAAGCCACCAAGGCTTGGGGCTTGTACCTTCTGAAGCAATGGCCTGAGCTGTGTGTTGGCCCCTTTTAGCCATGGCTGGAGCTGAAGCAGCTGGGATTTAGGACACCATATCCCAGGCTGCATAGAGCAAGGGGACCCTGGGCCTAGCCCATGAAACCATTTTTCCCTTTTAGGCCTCCAGGCCTGTGATGGGAGGGGCTGCCATAAAAGTCTCTGACATGCCTTGGAGACATTTTTATTGTCTTGGTGATTAACATTTGGCTTCTGGTTACTTATGCAAATTTCTGCAGCCAGCTTGAATGTCTCACCAAAAACTGGGGTTTTCTTTTCTACTGCATTGTCAGGCTGCAGTTTTCCAAACTTTTCTGCTCTGCTTCTTTTTGAATGCTTTGCTGCTTAGAAATTTCTTCTGCCAAATACCCTAAATCATCCTTCTCAAGTTCAAAGTTCTACAGATCTCTAGGGCACGGGCAAAATGCCACCAGTCTCTTTGCATAGCAAGGGTGGCATTTACTCCAGTTCTCAACAAGTTCCTCATCTCCATCTGAGACCACCTCAGCCTGGATTTATTGTCCATATCACTGTCAGCATTTTGGTCAAAGCCATTCAACAAGTTTCTAGGAAGTTCCAAGCTTTCCAATATTTTCCTGTCTTTGAGCCCTCCAAACAGTTCCAACCTTTGCCTGTTACCCAGTTCCAAAGTTGCTTCCACATTTTCAGGTATCTTTACTGCAGCGCCCCACTACCCAGTACCAATTTACTGTATTAGTCTGTTCTCATGCTGCTAATAAAGACATACCTGAGACTGGGCAATTTATTAAGAAACAGAGGTTTAATGGACTCACAGTTCCATATGGCTGGGAAGGCCACACAATCATGGTGGAAGGTGAAGGAGGAGCAAAGTCACAACTTACATGGAAGCAGACAAACAGAACATTTGCAGGGTAACTCCCCTTTACAAAACCATCAGATCTCATGAGACTCATTCACTATCATGAGAACAGCGTGGGATTCAATGCTGAATTCCCATGATTCAATTACCATCCACCAAGTCCCTCCAGACATTTGGGAATTATGGGAGCTACAATTCAAGATGAGATTTGGGTGGGGACACAGCCAAACCATATGAAGACTTAAATGTAAAACACAAAGCTATAGTATGTTCATTACAGCATTATTCACATTAGCAGTTATTGTTTATAGTAACTCTGGAAGATAACCTAGGCAATACCATTCAAGACATAGGAACAGGCAACGAATTCATGACGAAGCACCAAAAGCAATTGAAATAAAAGGAAAAATTGACAAACGGGTCTAATTAAACTAAAGAGCTTCTGCAAAGCAAAATAAACTATCAACAGAGTAAACAGAAAATCTACAGAATGGGAGAAAATTTTTGCAAACTATACATCTGACAAAGGTCTAATATCCAGCATCTATAAGGAATTTAAATTTACAAGAAAAAACAGCAACCCCATGAAAAAGTGGGCAAAGGACATGAACAGACACTTCCCAAAAGAAGACATACACATGGCCAACAATCATGAAAAAAAAAAGCACAATATCACTGATCTTTAGAGAAATGCAAATCAAACCCACAATGAGATACTATCTCACACCAGTCAGAATGACTATTATTAAAAAGTCATACAATAGCAGATACTGGCAGAGTTGTGGAGAAAAAGGAATGCTTATGTACTGTTGGTGGGAGTGTAAGTTAGTTCAGCTATCGTGGAAGATGGTGTGGTGATTCTTCAAAAACCTAAACACAGAAATACCATTCAACCCAGCAATCCCATTACTGGGTATACACCCAGAGGAATATAAATCATTCTATTATAAAGACATGCATGTGTATGTTCATTACAGCATTATTCCCATTAGCAATTATTGTTTATAGTAACTTCCTTGTCATCATTATGCCTTTCCATCTTGTTGGCTCTTTTGTTCAATGCCAATTTTTCAACACTCAAATAATACTATAAGCTTCTTTGTATCTTTAAGTATCCGGTCAAATTTTCCACAGATAAATTCTTGGAAGTGAGAATATCCAGGTTAGAAGGGTTTGCATGTTTTAAAAGGTTCAGATAGATTTCTAGTTCACCCTCCAGAAAACAACTGATTAATTTATATCTTTCATAGGAATGTAGGAGATTGCTCTGTATTTCCACATGGACACCTTGGCAACACTGAGCATTATCTTTGATTTTGTATCTTTAACAGGAAATAAATGGTAACACATTTGAAGTTTGCAGTGAAAGAATAAACAGTTCTCTATTTTGGACAATTGTATGTCTTCACTTGTATAGTAGCAGTCTTTCTCATTTTCCCACTTTGCTATTAGTGAATATTTATGCTCATAATACTCTCTAAATGCAAACATTTGAGCGCTTTCGTTAGGCTATGTTTCCGACAGAAACCATTTTTTGTGATTTCTCTTACACCCCTATAGCATCTATACAATTTTTCTCATAAATGAGAAAACAAAAGCTTTAAAGAGTTAATTAACTTAATCAGGATGACTAAATTATTGTAGAAGATACTACTAGTACTATCCCTAAATCACCTAGTCCATCTAGCACTGCCATCCTCCAGGGTCTAAGATTGTTTGTGACTAACAACTCAATTTTCCATCCTTCTCTGGAAAATTATCCCCAAAGGGAGCTCAAATGCCAAGATGGCCAATAGCCAGTGACTGACTTGTGAAAAGGGACACCCCAACCCTGGTAAATTAAAAACTTCAGCTGAATTAAAGTTAAATGAATGTAATTGAACAATGAATGATTCCCAAATTGGGCAGCCCCCAGAATCACAGCAGATTCACAGAGACTCCAGTGCAGCCATGTGGTGGAAGAAGATTTACAGACAAAAAAAAGGGAGAAATGATGTACAGAAATGAGTAGCGAGGTACAGAAACAGCTGGATTGGTTACAGGTTGACGTTTGCCTTATTTGAACACAGTTTGAACACTTAGCGGTCTATGAGTGGTTGAAGCATGGCCGCTGGGATTGGCCAAGACTCAGTTATGGTTACGGGTGCATACTCCTAAGTTTGGTTTTCCATCTTGTCTGACTGTTAAGGTAGGTTACAGTTCATCCACAAGGACTCAAATGTAGAAGTACAGACTCCTTCTCAGGCCGTATTTAGTTTGCGTTAACAGTTCCCCCTTTTTGGTCATTTTCTCAATTTTGAGAGATTGATGGAAACTTTAGTCATTGATGTTACTATCATTTCGTAAATGTACTTATACGGTCTTGAAACCCATTGGGGAACAGTAGAACAGTGGGTATTGCAAGGAGGGAACAGGGACTGAGTTGAGAGGGTACCTCCTTATATTGGAATGGCCTGTAGACAGGAAAAAAACAAAGTCTTGTCTGTTCTAGGATTTATGTGTTTCCTTAAAGTCTTGGATTATGTCACATTTAGCATGAGTGACTCCATTTTAGTTTGGTCTGTTGGGGCCTAGCCCATGAGCTCAGTCAAAAATAATGGCTGTCCATAATTTTGTTTTTTAAAAAAATGCCCCCTTTTTGGCCAGGTTCTTACTTAGGCAACAGTGTGACCAAAACTTAGGGCCTTAGTACCACTCTCAGCTATCACCATTTTGGGTTTCCAGGCTTGGCATGTCATTCACAGGTTACGTTGTCCTCATGGTCACACATTTCTTTCAACTTTTGTCATTCCAGTTGAAGACAGAGCATTTGACATTCTAGAGATTGCTGCATGCAAACATTTAAAACCTTTGAGAGAATACAGTGCACTGGGGAGACTATTATTATGACTGTGAGAAGGATAATATCAAGAGTTTGCAATATGCTCCTTACCCAGGGTCCCCATAAACCAAACCACCTAGAAGTAAATAGATTAAAGAATAAGCTAAAGAGTCTACTTACTTGACTAAGTGGTCTTTTCATTAATCCCCTACAACTGAAGTTTTATAATCTACATTTCTCCATAGGCCACAAGTGTCAGCAGCTGCACAGGTACTTTTCTGTTTAGCTAATCCTATTATTTAACACAACTTTCACAAGAGAGTTTAAAGTCTATTGTGTAATGATAGCCTTTAAAGTAGAAATTGCTATAGAGCCTATTAAGAGGGAGATATTTTAAATTATTGCCTCTTTTATTCTAAATCATGGAAAAAGGACCTAACAAATGATGTCCTTCTAGAAGAGTGAAGGACTCCTGGCAATATTCTCTTTAATCCATGATGTAGGTTAACATGAGTTTTGACTGATTATGAGGCAACATATGCACTATTAAAGTTTCTTACCTATATTGGGCCTTCATCTTTTATCTATTAAAGGTTATTCACATATAAGGCTGGCTGCAAAATCCTTCACAAAAAAAGGTACACCCTATAAGTGCATATAATAGACCCTCTTTTCACTTCTGTTGTTCATAGAGGCATAAGAAATGAAAAAAAAATCAAGAGTTTCATGATAGTAGAGAAGTCTTGATCTGTGATTCTGGGAAAACCGTTCACATTAAGGATGCCATCTTCTTCTGGGAAGAAACTGTCCTGGTTAGCTTTACCTTCAGGGTTACAATAAGTGTACAGTTCCAAGAGTGTGGAGGGACCCTTCTCAGTTGTGAGATTATGAACCCAAAGTTTAAGGTCCCAAAGTTTTGCTGTAGTGTGAATGGCAAGGATGGTCTTTTTCTGATGTTCTCTTTGGGTGTCCAAATCTTTGGGCATCTGATGTCCAATCTTTGGGTTCTAGATTGTGAAGAGGTTGTCCTCAGTGAACCATGAAAAGCTTTCTTTACTCGGTGAAAATACACTGTGGCTTAATAATCTACTGTTATAACATCAGCCCTCTTACATGGGAAAGCTTTTATATAACCAGAAAACATGCACTGAAAATGGCAATTGAATAAAATTCCTTTATAAATGTTTAAATGGCCCATCAAGTAGCCAAATGTACCTGAAACTTTGATTGTCTTCCCATGAATGTGGAACCAAACATTGGCTTTCAACTATTTCTGCAATTTATAAATCACCACATCAATATATTCAGTTTGGATCATTTTATCTTTTCCATGACAAGTCATGGAATGCAGAACCTTTAATAACAAAAGCTTTAAGGACTCAGGAAGGACAAGACAGCCATCCCGGTTCTTCATGAGTCCATGTTTAACACTGAATGAATACCAGTTGTTTCACCAATTTAGGTGCATAGCACTGATAACGAATGGATTATCATAGGTAATTTGATTTAGACTATGGAGTTCATTCAAATTGTATATCCAGTATTGGCTGATTTAGCATGATAATTGGGCTAAGTATTTTCTTGGTATTTACTTAATTTTTGTTCTACTTAAGTTGGCAGTTTTATAAATCAGTCAGTCTTTTTATTAAGGTTTCAGGAATTCTTATCCAGACCAATTCTTGGGGAATTCATGGGGAATTCTTACCCATGATATAATTTTAAAGTTATTAGAAATTTTTATTCAAGAGCGCTTTTCAGGGTTCTTTCCATCCTTTCATGAGCCTCTTACAAGACACCGTGTTCTACGATTTTGCATGCTTATGAAGTTTTTAGAAACTGCATTAGCATTAAGCACTTAAGTGTGGAAATGAGTTTAAATAATGACAGTTAAAAACACAATTGATAGGCCGGGCGCGGTGGCTCAAGCCTGTAATCCCAGCACTTTGGGAGGCCGAGAGGGGTGGATCACGAGGTCAGGAGATCGAGACCATCCTGGCTAACACAGTGAAACCCCGTCTCTACTAAAAAATACAAAAAAACTAGCCGGGCGAGGTGGCGGGCGCCTGTAGTCCCAGCTACTCGGGAGGCTGAGGCAGGAGAATGGCCTGAACCCGGGAGGCGGAGCTTGCAGTGAGCTGAGATCCGACCACTGCACTCCAGCAAGGGGGACAGAGTGAGACTCCGTCTCAAAAAAAAAAAAAAACAAAAAAACAAAAAACACAATTGACAAGGAAATGTTGTTATCTCTGTGGTCTACAATAACTTAACATTATAACTTTAATTATGATTGATATCATATACTCAGACATAGAATTTTGGAAATCCCAAATATTTTGGAAAATACATTAAATATCATTCACTAAAATATAACCTGAAGATTAAACATTATTTTTATTTTGATAACGCTTCCCACGATTTTTATACCAAATAAGCCAAATGTCACTGTTGTATTAGTGCATTATTGATGTCAATCCCAAGTCTTAATAAAACTTTACAGACAAATGTATTCAATCTTAGTTTGACCATAAAGTAAGAATTTTATAAACCTTTTATAACCCTTTACTATTTTTGTTAAAGAACAGATTAGTACTCTAAGAAAAACCTGTTGTGCTTTTATTTTGATGTTCAATTTATGGAAAAACCGAATAATACCGCTTTAAATTTAGTCAGTATTTTCACACGTAGAGTTTTTTGCAAGGTTAATTTTTATAAACCTTCCGCAACTTGTTTAAACCTTTAGCTTTATTTAATTTAAAACAATCCTTTAACTATTTAATCTAGGCATAAAGTTCAAATTCCCATTACTTCTAATAATCTTTTACCAAAAGTATATTCTACTTTCCTTACACACCTTGCATGCAAACCGCTTTTTTCAATAGTCTCAAATACATGTTATACTGTTAACCCTTAGTGACTTTTACCTTTGCTGAAAAGCCTGGTTAGCAAGTGATTTTAATTATGTACCAATGTGGAACCTAGGACCCAGACAGAAATGCAGATAAGGTCTGACTCTTTCCAGCATCTAACTCCACGTGTCACAGGCTTTACATAGCTGTTAAGCAGGCAAGTTTTACAGTTAAGAGTCATAGCAGCATTTTATGAAGCATTTAGGAGGCCTAATCACCTTTAAGTTATACATTTCTTGGATAAATGCCTTTCATAAATTATTTCACAACCTATGCAGACAATCTTTGATATGCTTGGACTTCCTGACTTGTCCTAAACATCCCTCTTTTTAAACAACCAGTCATTTTACTTTAGGACAAGAATTTACCATACAAGATACTTTCTTCTATAAAATCTCTTTTCTTTACAACCTACTTTGCATAGCTAGGGGTGCAAACCTAATTCCACATGTCCTCAGGCCTTATCTAGAATCTATTATATCCAAGGTAAGTAAATTGAACAATTTTCAAAAGTCAAAAAGCTGATTATGACCTCAAAGCATTTAGTAAACTTAATATCTGACCTGCATAATTTGGACCAAATATTTTAATTTTGCCAATAATCTTTAAAGCTGTTTTCATTTCCCAAAGATTAGTAAAGTTATGTAAACTAAAAGACATTACAGTTTTTATTTTTCTTTCAAAATATTTGATTTAAGCACTTTTTTTTGTTTAAGCCAATTAATTAGAGCTCTTTAGATAAACATCACACACACAACACATATATAACTACACAGACAGAAGATTACTACAGTAGTTGTAAGAGTTTTCATTTGCCAGTTTTTAAGTTTCTTAATTGGTTATGGGCTTTACGGTGGAGTCCTTAGAAGAACAGGGCCAGAAAAGGGTTTCTAATGCCTCCTGTTTTTCCCAAGAAGTCCAGGCCATTAGAGCTTGAATTCCACTTTTAATTAAGCTGACTTTTAACCATAATAATATCCTTTTAAAGTCCTTTTAAAATTTCTTAATACCTGACTTTAGCCAAGCCAAATGGCCAATATTTCTGGCTTTGGAACTTTACCAAAGTTAACCACCGAGGTGCTTCGAGAAAGAAAAATTTAAGACAGTCCATAGAAGAGAAGAGAATCAACAAGTTCATGCAAATATCAAATCAGAAAGGACTCATTTCCTAAGCCAGGAATCAATCCCAGACAGCCACTGTGAAAGGACAAAACCTTAGCTACTGCGCTATAACACAGGGCAGTCTCCATTTCCCTTCCCAGAAGAAGTCGAGAGTAGTCATTTTGAGCTTGCAAAGACTTTTAACTACTCGAGATAGTTTTTAGAGCTAACTATGACATGAACCCTAAAATTCCTGTTCCCTGGAAAACAGAGGCCAAGAGAAAGTACTGCCATGTGGTTACAAGGTCAAGCTCCCAAGGGTATAAAACAAGATGGAGATCCCATCCAGTTTTTTGTTTGTTTCAGGGACCTGCAGCCAAGTTTGTTACTGACCAGCTTGCTGGACCATCTTGAACAGTGAGCTTATGGGGTCCTAAGCCCAGGTTTTATCCTGAGGTACCCCTCAACACAGAAAAATAAATTCATAGCACAAAATACACCAGATTCACTACAGCTTAAGACTAGCCTCAGAATTCTTTTTTGCATTAATCAAAACTTTACAGAGGAGAATAAACAGTGGTTTTTACCATTCATTCAACTGGTTTGCTCAGAGAGGGGGAAGACAGAAATCTGAATGGTAAGAATTTTTTTTTTTTTTTTTTTTTTTTTTTTTTTTTTTTTTTTGCTAGTATGCTCGGCTGTAGCCCTGGGGGCCAGGTCACAACACAAAAGATCAGATCTGTTCCTGGACCTAGTCCTATTTCTGTCACGACTTCCAAACCCAGTTTGGATCAGAAATTTGCTGAAAGAAATTCTGAGAGCTCAAAACACAAATCCATGGAGCTCCAAAATATGAGCAGGACCTTACCCATGATCCCCAGTCGCTCTGAGAGATCAATGGACACAAGTGGGTCCTGCAGGTACCTTGTGTGTTCACTCAGTGCTCCTGGGGGTCGCTAGAAGCTCTACTTTGGATCCCGCTTCTGATGCCGTCTGATAAAAGAAAAACTTCAGCTGAATTAATTTTAAAGGCATTTAATTGAGCAATGAACAATTCACGAAACCAGCAGCCCCCAGAATCACAGCAGATTCACAGAGACTCCAACACAACCACGTGGTGGAAGAAGATTTACAGGAGAAAACGGGAAATGATGTACACAAATCAGCAGTGAGGTACAAAACAAAACAGGTGGATTGGTTACAGGTTGGTGTTTGCCTTGTTGGAACACAGTTAGAACACTTAGCGGTCTATGAGTGGTTGAAGAATGGCAGCTGGGATAAGCCAAAACTCAGTTATTGTTACAGCCACATACTCCTAAGTTCGGTTTTCGATCTTGTCTGACTATTAAGCTAGGTTACAGTTCATCTACAAGACTCAAATATAGAAGTATGGAGTCCTTCTCAGGCCATATTTAGTTTGCTTTGACACCCCCAAAGTGGTACCATGTTTGCCCCTAATCTTTCATTAAGATTAGACTGGGGCTAGACTTCAGCTTGTGAAAATAAATTAAATTTGGCCTAAAGTTGCCTTTATATCTTGAGAGTCCCTAAATGGCAAACTGCAATCTAACTTACAAACTGTAACCTAGCTTAAGAGTATATTCTTGGAACAAATAGCTGTGTCTCAGCCAATCACCAGAGCTGAGCTTCAGCCAATCATAGGCTGCCAACTGATCAAACCATGTACATGTAAGGCCTTATCACACCATGCTCAAATAAGGCAAACCCACAGCTGGCTGTAATCAATCAAGCTGTTTCTGTATGTCACTTTCTTTCTCTGTCTATAAACACTACCTGTCCAAGTTGCTGGGTGAAGCTCTCTGAACTTCTGATTCTGAGTGCTACCCAATTCATGAAGTAGTTTTTTGCTCAAATAAACTTGGCTAAATGTTTTTATTTTTTTTGTTTTTTTGAGACAGGGTCTCTCTCTGTTGCCCAGGCTGGAGTGCAGTGGTGGGATTATGGCTCACTACAACCTCAAACTCCTGGACTCAAGCAATCCTCCCACCTCAGCCTCCAGAGTAGCTGGGACTACAGGCATGCACTACCACGGCTGGCTAATTTTTGTGTTTTTGTATTGATAAGGTTTTGCTATGTTGCCCAGGCCGGCTTCTGACTCCTGGGCCCAAACAATCCTACTGCTTTGCCTCCCAGAGTGCTGGGACTACAGGTATAAGTCACTGTGCCTGGCCCTTACATTTAACTTGTCTGAAGTTTAGTTTTATTTTTTCCTCACCTTTAACTTCTATAGGACTTGAAGTGTTTGTTTTTGTGGTTTTTTGTTTGTTTGTTTTGTTTTTGTAGCTAACTGAACCTTTACCTTTGCCTAGTTTATTCTCCTGTCCTGTCCTGCTTCCCTCACTTCTCTAGGTTTTACTAGAGAGGAATTTCTCAATAAGTCACTTGTATAAGAATCTTTCTCTCATCCAATGCTCCTAGGAAACCCAACCTAAGACAGCTGGTAAGTGGGAATTCATATTTAAACCCTTGCCATCTGACTCTATATGCAAGCAAAGGACTCTACCCTATCCCTATCAAAGACACCAGCTCAAACATCAAGATAACAAACACTTTCTCCTAGTTTACCATTTTTCTTTTAACTTTATGATATTTGTCATAAAGAAGTATTAAATGTATGTAGATAAATTTATTGATCTTTTCCATTGTGACTTCTGTTTTTGATGTCATGGCTATTCATCCTGAGTTTTAAACTGCATGTTATTCTAGTTCTTTTCTGGTTTTGTTTATTTACATTCATTTTTTAAATTCATGCGTTCAGTGGGATACTTATGTCAGTCATTCTAACACCATTTTAAAAATCCATTAACTCACTAATTTGAAATGCTGCATTTGTCACACTTATATATGCACTCTAGAGCTTGATTTTAGGGTTATTATTCTTTTATGCTGATTTCTATAGTACAGTGCTAGTTAAAACATTGTAAAGTTCCTTTCTATTGAAATTTTATGGGATATTCCTCTCCATTTTTATTTCAGATAAACTTAAGAGCTGCACACTTAACATATATGTACTTTTTGTATGTATATTATACTTCAATAAACATTTTACAAAAAGTACCTTAGGCAATTTATATGGAATTTCACTGTTTCATTTCTAAACAGTGGCTTATAAAACAATTTAGAGAGAATTGTCATCTTACAATACCGAATCATTTCTTCATTTTATTTTATTTTATTTTTAGAGACAGGGTCTAGCTCTGTCATCCAGGCTGGAGTACAGTGGTACAATCATGGCTCACTGCAGCCTGGAACTTCTGGGCTCAAGCAATTCTCTCACCTTAGCCTCCCAAGTATCTGGGATTACAGGTAGGCACCACTACACTGGCTAATTTTTTTGTTTACTTGTAGAGACAGGGTCTCGCTATGTTGCCCAGGCTGATCTCAAACTCCTGGCCTCAAGCAATGCTCCCATCCTGGCCTCCTAAAGCACTGAGATTACAGGCATGAGCCAACAAACCTGGCCTTGAATAATTTCTTAAAAGCACATGCTATCTCTCCATTTAGTCAAGTATTTTTATGATTCTCAGTAAAGTTGCAATTTGCATATGCTTCAAATACCTTAAATTTATTCTTAGATTTCATTATGATTTATATTATTGGAAATATTATTTTTAAATGTTTATTGCTAAAATTTAGAAGAGTTATTGACTTGTTTTTGTGAGACTTTATCTGAAATTTTCTGGTGTATACATTTGTTTTCTTGTTATCTGTAACAAATTTCAAGTAATAGAATACCCAGATGAAAGTTACATAAATTTGAATTTATCTCACTTAATAAAAGTGTTCAGAAGTAGGTAGTTTCCCAGCCAGTTAAGTAGTTCAACAATGTGATCAAGAACCTGGAATTAGGTCAGGAGCAGTGACTCATGCCTATAATCCCAGCACTTCGGGAGTTTGAGATCAGCCTGGAGAACAAAGTGAGACCCTGTCTCTACAAAAATAGAAAAAAATTAGCCAGGCATGGTGGTGTGCACCTGTAGTCCCAGCTACTCTGGAGGTTGAGGTAGGAGGATACCTTAAGCCTGGGAGGTCAAGGCTGCAATAAGCTGTGATCACACTACTGCACTCCAGCCTGTGTGACAGAATAAGACCTTGTCCCAAATAATAATAATAATAATAATAATTTAAAAAGAAAAAGAAGAACCTAGAATTAGGTCTTTTTGCTCTACCATCTTCAGATTGTTATCCGTGTGGTCTCTCATGATGTCAAGACAGCTGCAGAAGCTTATGCATGTCCCAAAGTGAATAGAAACTGTGGGAACTTGTGCATTTAAGGAAGAAAAAAACTTTTCAAGAAGCCATCCTCATACTTTCACTGAAATTTCAACAGCCAGAATTTGATTGTATATCCAAACCTTAGATACAGGAGGGGCTGAGAAAGTATATGCAGTCGTCCCTCTGTATCTGTGGGGGATTGGTTCCAGGACTTCCTGTGGATCCTCAAATCCACAGATGCTCAAGTCCCTGATGTTAAATGATATAGTATTTGCATATAACCTATGCAAATCCTCCTGTATACTTTAAGTCATCTCTGGATTACTTACAATACCTAATACAATATAAATGCTATGTGAATAGTTGTTATCCTTTATTGGCTAGGAAGTAATGACAAGAAAAAATCTGTGCATGTTCAGTACAGATGACTTTTTTTATTTTTTTGAGATGGAGTCACACCCTGTCACTCAGGCTGGAGGGCAATGGGGTGATCTCGGTTCACTGCAACCTCCGCTTCCCAGGTTCAAGTGATTCTCCTGCCTCAGCCTCCTGAGTAGCTGGGATTACAGGCACATGCCACCATGCCTGGCTAATTTTTTTGCATCTTTAGTAGAGACGGAGTTTCACCATGTTGGCCAGGCTGGTCTTGAACTCCTGACCTCGTGATCCACCCGCCTTGGCCTCCTAAAGTGCTGGGACTACAGGCGTGAACCACCGTACCCGGCCCAGATGACTTTTTTCTGAATATTTTTTATTAGAGTTGGTTGAATCCTTAAATGTGGAACCCACAGATACAGAATCCATGGATACAGAGGGCCAATTGCATCTGGCACTTTCAGTCCCCATTCATTATGGAAATGACCTCTGACAGTTAGGTAGACACAGAGGGCCGTAGCTACTGTGAAGGTAAAAAGCAAAGGCTATTACATGACCTATCTCTGTGTCTGTATTTGTAGAATGAAAGTTTCCTAAGAGTGGGCACCTGGATGGCTGAAAGCCAGCCCATGGGGCACAGTGCCAGGGGCCTACAAGCCCATGCAAATAATTTTTACTTTAATTTATCTTAAAATTGGAGGAAAAATAATAATGAGAGTATGATAATAAGTCATGTTTGGCTTATATCTATTTTTATCCCAATGCAGTTGTAAAATGTAATTTTAAATATTTGTTTTGCGAGGAAGGGCCCCCCTCCAGGGTGTCTATGGACTCCTAAAGTTATAATGTAGCTCTGCTAACACAAAATTTTGATTATATTATAAAATTATTGTCTTAGGAAGTCAATAAAGGACACTTTGGAGGGAGAAGGGTATAAAGATATTTTGATAGTAGAAAGAAATATAAGGAAAGAGTCATATGAGATGAGATGCTTTTTTCAGAAACACAGACCAAGCCAGAATATTCTAATGGGGAGATGTGAAAACCGAAGGACGAGCGAGATGATACGGGGAACCTAGAGGGTGGGAAATAATGGAAATGTAGGAAGATGAGCCAAAAAAGGAAGGGAAAAGAAGGGATGAAAATGAGAATGGGCAAAAACGATTAAATATAAATAATTTCTGTCTGTCAGCAATAACCTTGGTTGCAAGTTTGACAAGGACATTTTAGCTGGGGGCTATGACTGCTATTCTAGGATCCCAACATTTTTCCCACTTTTGAAAAAAGCTCTCAGGCCTGTGCTTTCAGAAATGAGTCTGCCACCAACATCTGGGTTAGATTGTTTTGTATTGTTAAGTCACTGTGTCCTGTGTCCTTATTAAAATGTCAGGGTCAACATGTGGTAAATTAAAGAAGAAAGAAAGAAAAAAAAGAAATCCCACCAGATTAGAGATTTCTACCCCTGCTTTTGTTATTCCCAGTAGCATCTGGTTACTCAAAATAAAGCAAAAGAAAAATGTCTTAAGACTTCACTCATTTTAATTTTAGAATGTGTGCGGCAGCTGTGGGAAGCACAGGACATTGGAAGAAGACCTGGACTGTGGCAGACCCAGCTTCCTCTGCTGCATCACCTTGAACAGGCTTCTTGATTCTGTAACTGGACATAGAGTTTGAATAGATAATCTCTAGGGTCCCTTCTAGCTACAAAATTTTACTAATTTGGGGGTGGGGCCATGCAGCAAAAGGGTAGTTTTGGAGGATTAAACCAAAACCAAGACAGTTGTAGCTCTGAAAATGCTAGAACCTCCGCAACGCACAGCAGTTCCTTTAGCATTGCCCTGTTGCAGGCTGCCCTCCATTGAGACCAGCCTATGAAATCAAGTGATACTGTGTCCACCAGCAGCACTGGAAAATGGCTGGATGTGGTGAGTATCTGGTGTCCTAGCCTTCCCATTCAGTACAAAAAGCAGCATGTGCAGCAGGTGAGGAGTTATTCTGCCCCAGCTGCGGCAATTGAGTCTTAGGAAAAACAAAGCTCCAGCATTAGGTTCTCTGCCCATGCATAGCTTATCAAAAGTTCTCTGCTGCATCAATCCATCCAAAAAGAGATATCAGACTTGAGCTCCTGTGTCCTAATTTTACTCTTTAAAAATCGATGGTTCTTCTGGAAATGGATAGTGGTGATGGTTGTAGAACACTGAATATACTTAATGCCACTGACTTATACACTTAAAAATGATTATAGTAACAAAAAATCAATGACTTAAAAATCAATGATTCATTCTTTTTTTTTTTTTTTAAACTTTCTCAGTTCATTTACTATCAAAATATGTGGTGTTTTATTGCATGTTTTTCTAAGAAGCTGGGTTGACCGTATCTCCCAGGAGTATTAAAAAATGCAATGCAGGGGCCAGGTACGGTGGCTCACGCCTGTAATCCCAGCACTTTGGGAGGCTGAGGCAGGTGGATTGCTTGAGGCCAGGAGCTCGAGACCAGCCTGGTCAACATGGCTAAATCCCTTCTCTACTAAAATTACAAAAATTACCCAGACGTGGTGGTGTGCACCTATAATCCCAGCTACTTGGGAGGCTATGGCAGAAGACTTGCTGGAGCCCAGTGGGTGGAGGCTGCCTTGAACTGAGATCATGCCACTGCACTCCAGCTTGGGCAACAGAGCAAGACTATGTCTCAATAATAATAATAATAATAATAATAATAAAATTTAAAATTATTTAAAAATGCAATGTGGGTATATCTTTTGCCTTCGTATTAGGCAATAATGCTTTTGACAATGACTACTCTGTGTGGCAGTGAGATACTGGCAAAGACTTCTCTCATAGCCCTGATGTTACAGCAATCTCCATGTTTTAATTTGCAGGCATTTTAGAACATTCGTCCCCAGGCTTCTTTGCTCTATGTTACATGCACTGCCCACTGAGCCTGATAGTCTGCCCCAGTCTACAAAATACTTTTTTTTACTTTTCCCAGCCTTCAAAATGGAAACCAAATTTTAGTCTGCGTTACCTTTATTTCACTCTGTTGTTTGTTTACTTTGCTGTGAAGAAGACCTTTAGTTTAACATAGCCCCACGGGTCTATTTTTGCTTTGGTTGCTTGTGCTTTTGAGGTCTTAACACAAAAAATCTTTGACCAGAACACTGTTCTGGAGCATTTCTCAGATATTTTCTTCTTAAAGTTTCATAGTTTCAGGTCTTAGATTTAAGTCTTTAACCCGCGTTGATTTGATTTTTTGTGTATGGTGAAAGATCAAAGTCTAGTTTCAGTCTTCTGCACATAATTATACAGTTTTCCCAGTGCCATTTATTGAAGAAACTGTCCTTTATCCATTGTATGTTCTTGGTACATTTGTTGAAATCAGTGGAGTGCAAATACATGGACTTATTTCTTGGTTCTTTAATCTGCTTTATTGATGTGTGCATCTATTTTCATATCAATACTGTGATGTTTTGGTTACTATAGCTCGGTGGCATATTCTGAAGTCAGGTTCTGTGATGCCTGCAGCTTTGTTCTTTTTGCCCAATATTGTTTTGGTTATTTACGATCATTTTTGGCTCCATACTAATTTCAGGATTATTTTTTCTATTTCTGTGAAAACGGTTGTTAGTATTTTGGTAGGGATTGCATTGAATTTGTAAATTCCTTTGGGTAATATGGTCATTTTAACAGTATTAATACTCCAATCTATGAGCATGGGATGTCTTTCCATTTGTTTGTGTCCTCTTCAATTTATTTTATCAATGTTTTATAGTTTTTATTCCTTCCTCTTTTGCAATTTGGATGCCTTTTATTTCTTTATCTTACCTGATTGCTGTGGCTAGGACTTCCAGTATCATGTTGAATATGAGTGGTAAAAATAGTCATCCTTGTCTTATACTAGTTCTTAGAGGAAAGACTTTCGGCTTTTCCCCATTGAGTATGATGCTAGCTGTAAGTTTGTCATATATGGCCCTTATTATGCTGATTTATATTCCATCTATGCTTAATTTGTTGACAGTTTTCATAATGAAAGGATGTTAAATTTTGTCGTGATTTTTCTGCACCTATTGATATGATCATATGGTTTTGTCCTTCATTCTGTTGATGTAATGTATCACATTTATAGATTTGCATATGTTGAACCACCCTTGCATCCCTGTAATAAATCCCTCTTAATCATTGTATAATATCTTTTTGATGTGTTGGTGTATTCAGTTTGCTAGAATTTATTAAGGATTTTTGCATCTATGTTCATCAGGAATATTGGCCTGCAATTTTCTTTTTATTGTTGTGTCTTTGTATAGTTTAGGTATTAGGATAATGCTAGCCTCATACAATGAGTTAAAAAAACTTTTCCTCTTCAATTTTTGGAATAGCTTGAGGAGAATTCATGTTAGTTATTTTTTATAAGTTTAATAGAATTCTTGAGTGAATCCATCTCATTCTGGGCTTTTCTTTTTTTGCAAGATTTTTTATTGCTAGTTCAATCTCATTACTCATTACTGATTTGTTTATATTTTCTACTTCCTCTGGTTCAATTTTGATAGGTTGCATGTGTCCAGAAATTTATCCATGTCCTGGTTTTACAATTTGTACAGAATAGTTGTTCATAATAGTCTCTCATGATCATTTGTATTTCTGTGGTATCAATTATAATGTCTTCTTTATCATTTCTGATTGCATTTTTTTATCTTCTTTCTTTCTTCTTCGTTAGTCTAGCTAGCGGTTTATTGATTTTGCTCATTTTTAAAAAAACTTTTCATTTTGTAGATTCTCTGTGATGATTTTTTAGTCTCTATTTCATTTACTCTTGCTCTGATCTTTCTTATTTCCTTCTAGTAATTTAGAATTTGGTTTGTTGTTGCTTTTCTAGTTCTTGGGGTGTAGCATTACATTGTTTATTTTAAATCTTTCTGCTTTATTGATGTAGGCATTTATTGCTATAAACTTCTCTCCAGGGCTATTTTTGCTGCATTCTGTAGGTTTTGGTATGCTGTATTTCCATTTTCATTTCTTTCAAAAAATTTTTAAGTTTCTTTTTAATTTTCTCTTTAACCCAATAGATGTTCAGAAGCATGTTATTTAATTTCCATGTGTTTGTACAGTTTCCAAAGTTCTTCTTGTTATTAATTTCTAGTTCTAATCCATTATAGTCTTAAAAGGTATTTGATATGATTTTGATTTTTAAAAATTTGTTAGGACTTGTTTTGTGTCCTAACATATGGTCTATACTGGAGAATGTTCCACGTGCTAATGAGAAGAATATGTATTCTGCAGCTGTTGGATGAAATGTCATGTAAATGTCTGCCAGGTCTATAGTGCAGAGTAACTCTGATGTGTCTTTGTAGATTTCCTGTCTAGATGATCTGTCCACTGCTGAAAGTGGGCTGTTGAAATCCCCAGGTTTTATTATATTGGGGTCTGTCTTTCTTTAGCTATGATAATATTTATTATCATATATATTTACAATTATATATCCTCTTGCTGAATTGATCTCTTTATCATTATATAATTACCTTTTTTTTTTGTCACTTTTTGTTTTTTGACTTAAAGTCTAGTTTTTCTGATATAAATATAGCTAATCCTGCATGCATTTTGTTTGTGTGGTATATTTTTTCCAACCCTTCACTTTCAGTCTCTGTGTGTCTTTACAAATGAAGTGAATTTCCTGTAGGCAGCTATAGTTGGTTTAAAAAAAAAATTCAGCCAGTCTGTTTCTTTTAACTAGGAAATTTAAACTGTTTACATTCAAGGTTGTTATAGATAGGTGAGGACTTACTCCTGTTATTTTGTTAATTGTTTTCTGATTGTTTTGTATATCCTCCATTCTTTTCTTCTCATTTTATTGTTTTCCTTTATGATTTGGTAGTTTTTTGTCATGAGAGTATTTGACTCTTTTCTCTTTCTCATTTGTGTATCTGCAATACCAGTGATTTCTATACTTTGGTGGGTTTCTATGATGGTAGATGTCATCCTTTCACCTCCAGATGTAGAACTCCCTTAAGCATTTCTTGTAAGTCTGGCCTAGTGGCAATGAATTCCCTCGGTCTTTGCTTGCATGGGAAAGAATGTTTCACCTTCAGTTTTGAAAGACGGCTTTGTTGGGAATAGTATTCTTGCTTGACAGTAATTTTTCTTTTAGCACTTTGAATATATTATCTCATTCTCCTCTAGCCTATAAGGCTTCTACTGAGAAATCCACAGTTACTCTGATAAAGATAGTCATATTTTTGATTTGATGCTTTTTTATTAATGTTTTTAAAGTTCTCTTTTTGTCTTTGCTTTTGACTATTTGACTGTAATATGACTTGGGGAAGGCCTTTTGGGATTGAATCCATTTGGAGATTTTAGAGCTTCCAGTATCTGGATGTCTATATCTCTTGCAAGACTTGGGATGTTTTCAGCAATTGTTTCATCAAATAGATTTTCTATGCCTTTGCCCATCTCTTCTCCTTCTGGAACTACCAAAATTCAAATATTTAAATGCTTTATGGTATGTCAAAAGCTTTCCTCACTCTTATTCTTTTTTTTTCTTTTCTTCTTCTTTTTTTTTTTTTTTGGCTGACTATGCTATTTCAAAAGACCTGCCTCCAAGTTCAGAAATTTCTTCTGCCTGAGCTAGCCTATTGTTGGGAGTTCTCAATTGTATTTTTTATTTTATTCATTGAATTCTTCAGTTTCAGAAATTCTTTTTGATTCTGTTTAATATCTGTCTTTTTGTTGAATTTCTCATTCAAATCATGAATTGTTTTTCTGATTTTGTTGTGTTGTTTATCTGTGTTTTCTTTTATCTCATTTAATTTCTTTAATATTATTATTTGAATTCTTTTCCAGGCATGTCATAGATTTTCTTTTTGCTGTTATCTGTTACTGGAGAATAATTGTGTTCCTTTGAAGGTGCCATGTTTCCTTGCTTTTTAACATCTCTTGGGTCTTTACATTAATATCTGCAACTTTGGTATAACAGTCACTTCTTCTGATTTTATGGATTGGCTTTTGTAGGGAATGACTTTTTCCTATAGATTTATCTACAGTGTTACTTGGGTAGGGTGGTTTGGATTTGATTCTGAATAGATGCAGTAGTGTATTCTCCACATGATTTCTTCAGCTGTAATCAGCATCAGCATGGTATCTGAGAGTTCCTCAGATACTGGCTTATCCAGTGGTTGTTAGTGGAGGCTGTGGCAAGGCTTTGCTGAGAATGGGGATGTCAGGTGGGCTGTGCAGACAGGTAGGTCTTCAGCCCCCTTGGTGGCATATGTGGTTCAGTGGTGTCAATAGCAGTGGCAGGCCAACCTTTGGGCCCCGGAACAGTGCACATGGATACCAGCAGTGGTAACAGTGGACTACATGGGCCCATCTCCAGGCCCCCAAGTTGTTTAGGCAGGTAGGTGCTGGCAGCAGCAGTGGCAGGCTGAGTGGCTGAGTCCAAGGACCCTGGGAGATATGTGTGGGCATCAGTGGCAGGTGGCATGGGTTCTTTCTTATGCCCTTAGATTGTTCATATGTGTGTTGGTAGCAGTGGGCATGGCAGGGGTATCCCCAGGCCCCTGGACACGGCACATTGGTGCAGGTAAGTGGGGGCGGGTTGATCCCCAGGCCTCTCGATAACATGCGTGGACACTGGCAGTGGTGGTGGTGGGTGCAGAAGAAATGTCCTTAGGCCCCTGGATGGTGAGTGTGGACAACAATGGGAGCAGGCAGTATGGATCGATCCCCAAGCCCCAAGACAATGTGTGCAGGCACTGGAAGCAGTGGCAGCGAGCAGGGCATGCCTGTCATCCGGTCCCCCCTAAAGTTGTGCATGGGTGCTGGCTGCTGTGGCCAGGGTGGATCAATTCCCAGGCCTCCGGACAGAGTGCATGCGTGCCAGTGGTGCAAAGGGTGCATGGGTGCAAGTAGGATAGGTCAGTCCTCAGGCCACTGACAACGTATGTTGGCACCACTGGTGGAGGTTACAGGTAGAGCAGGTCTGTCCTCCGACTCCCAGTGGTGCTTGTGGGTACTGGTTGTGGTGGGTTAGGTAAGTCCTGTGTCTGTTACTGTGACACTTGTCACTCTGTACTTTATATGTCCATTGTGCAACTGTACACCCAAAAAGCACAGAAGTATTGAGAGGCCAGGATCTGGGTTTGATTTCACCTGTGAGTTCTCAGAAGGCATATTTCATAGAAAGTGTTAAATAAGTGTTTTGTGTTAAGTCCCAATTCTATTATGCCATCCCTGACTACTCTGATTTATTCTTTTTTTTTTCTCCTGAAATTCCCTATCAGTCACTTGGTTTTTAATCATACACTTTCTCTTAACTCTTTTATTCTTTTAGATTGAATATATTTGAAATTTTAAATGCATAATCTTATTTTATAAGCAAGACAATATATATTTTCTCCAGAAATCTTGTACCTGTCCACAATATCAGACCCGGGACTTCAGGACATGCTCTATGTTTATGGAATTAATGGTTGGTGCTGTACTATGAGACCGTGACTCCATCAGCTAAAAGGACGTGGAACACTGCTACCATTCTATGTGATTTAAGCTAGGGGGCGTACTTTTTTTTTTTTTTTTTTTTTTTTTTTTCAAATTTCAGGGTTTAGCAGTGTGACCCTCTAGCCCCATCAGTCTGGGCAGTGGAAGTGTTATCATACTAATGATGTTCTTGAGGTGGGAGTGGAAGTTTTTTTCATTAGCAGAACTCAAAAGACTTTCAGCTCTAAGTAGAAAAAAGACATTATCAGAAGTTCTGGGTTTTCCTTTGTGTAGGAAGGTAGAATACATCTCACTTTTCAGGCTTATCATGATTCCTAGCACTGCCCTGACCAAAAGTCCCAGCAGCTTTTGGGTATCTGGGAGGCCATTAAAAAGTTGATCAGTCTGATGAGGCAGCTGGATGTCTGTTCCATCCAAGTGCTAGACTATTTATGCTAATTAAAAACAGAAACCTATAAACTGACCCCAGCTGTACTGCTTCTAACGACTTCAAGCTGGGCTCTCAAGTATTTTGCTATTTTTAAAGTCAGTTGTTTTTCCATGCCTGCATTTTGTTTTGCCATAACACATATGCAACAAGAATTTTTCCATAAGCTTTAAAAATAGAAGAAATATACCTTTAAGCTAGTTCTCTTAAAAAAAAAAAAAAAAAAAGACTGTGGTGACAACTTCAGTCTATGAGATTTTTAGTTAGTCCCTCTCATTATGTCTCAAGTCTTTTTTTCTGCTAAAAATTCTGGGGTTAGAGATATGGTCAAGATGTTTAATCAAAGTGAATGGAATTAGGAAGTAAGCCATCCCTGTTTTTCCTAGGATTGTATTATTTAGGCTTAGCTTGCTCTGCTTTTAAAGACACCTTGGTTCTAAAACATACAGGATATCAGAAACTAGAATTTAATATGGAAACAACCATCCTATGATAAAACAAACTAGGTTTGCTATACACCAATCAAGGGCTTGGGGAGAAATCAGAACTTCGAGTGGGTGGAAGCAATGAATATGGAGTACCATTTCCTAGTCCAACTCAAGAAAACTAGGCCACGAGTGTTTGATGCCAAGAAGCTGATTGTTACTTAAACCCTACCTTCCTGGAGAACTTAGAAAAGTAGTATGTTTTAATTGCAGACAATTTGGAAGATACTAACAAGCTTAAATTTTTTTAAATTAAGAATCACACCCAAATATAACCATCATGTTTATGTTGTCAGTTCGAAGTACCAGTCCCTTTTAAAGGTTTTTCACAGAAAACTGTGCAATAGAGATGGAGACTATCTTAGCAGATCTAAGCAGAATGGAGATTGGGCAGGAAGGTTTCAGGGTCCATGAACTATGTGATAGTGACTCTTCTACAATCCATGGACTCTTTGGAGCAGGTCCTGATAGTGACCCAATGGTGGGGCCATCTCACATGCAGACCTGCCTCAATAGCCTTGTGCTCTAATTCCATACCTTGCAAATCTGGGGCCCTGCATTTTGGCATCTTATGGCAGACAAATGATGCTAGTAGGAGATAGTAGAAATCCCAGCTCTTCCTTGTCTCTACCTTCTCCAGACCAGGCAATACTTTGGCAGTGAGTCCTACCAAACTCAGTATAAGCATCTAAGATGCCAAAGAAAAACAGCACCGACTTTCCATTCAGTGGTCATTCACTGTCCATTCAGCCAACACCCCAGCCATTGGCCAGACCCAAGGGCCTCCTACAGGCCTGATGCATGTAAAGCTGAGATAGAATCTACAGCAGACAGAAGAAATCGTGATTCCACATGAGGTATGTTGGGAAGGGCAAATGACGGTGTTACTACATCTGAAGGACAAACTAACACTAAGAGATGTCACCATGATGTGGCCCCAACCTCCCTTAGGAAGGAGAAAGGGAGCAGAGCATGTCAGAATCTATACAGTTACAGAATGAGACCACTGGAGCGCCTCACCCACAATACCTTTACTCTGATAAAGAGTGACTGAGAAGTTCTTCCACTAGTTGCTCCAGTAGAATACTACTCCCAATAGGTGGGAGGAGTGAAAAGTAGGCAGAGTTATGTTGGTGGTGGGGTGTGTGTGTGGTGGGGGGGAGGCTCTAAATGATAGCAGGGCTTTAGAAGTAGGGTAGAGCAGTGGCTAACACATTCCTTGCCCCTTCTAGGAGGCAAGTAGCTAGAAATGGTAACCTTAGAAATTCAGCCTAAAGACTCCTGACATTCCCCAGGTGTCCCCATTCCCTAGCTCAGGACAAGACTCCTTAGTCATCAGTGATGCTGAAGACACAAGTAAGTTGCATGAACAAGTAGCTCAGATGTCTATGACTGCAGCATAGCCTCCTTCCTCTTAACCTGCATCTAAAGCTTCCTGAGGATTGTCTATGGCTAGTTGACCAAAGAAGAAAAAAAATTAGAAAATTCTGCATGATTTGCCACCAACACCCAAAAGTAGTGGACTGCAGCACTACAGCCCTATCCCAGGGTGGCTCTGAAAGATAGTATTTAAAGAAAATCTTCCTCCCAGTGGGCAGAAGTTTGAGTAGTATGTCTGGTTGCCCATTTCATCTGGAAAAAGGGATGGCTAGAGGTCCACATTCATCATGAGCAATAACTAATGGTTTAGGTGCATAGTCAGGGACTGAAAAGGAACACAATTAGAAAATTTCTGACAAAAGAGGTCTGGGAGGGTAGTATGTGACTAAACAGCATTCACACAGAGTGTGAAGATATTTCTGTCTCATGTCAATGCTCCCTGAAAAGCAAGCTCAGAAAAAGAGTATTTTAATAATCAGGTGGACAAGCTGACCTGTTCTGTGGGTGTCAGTCAGTCTTTTCCATCAGCCATTCTTTGCCTTGCCCAGTGAGTGCTGACTCATGATAGGAATGAAGTTTCTGTATGGGCTCATAACATGACTTTTCTTCTACCAAGGCTGATCCAGCTATAGCTGCTGTTGAATGCTCAATCTCCCAATGGCAAAGTCCAACAGTGAACCCCTGATATGGCACCATTCCTAGGCCAGGTGTGGAGATGGAGAGAACCAGCTAGCCACCTGGTGGCAGATTGATTACACTGGACCACTTCCATTATAGAAGTGGCAGCTATTTGTTCCCAGTGGAATAGATACTCACCCTGGATAGGGATTTGCCTTCCCTGCCTACAATGCTTTTATCAAAACTGCCATCTGTAGACTTATGAAATGCCTTACTCACCTTCATGGTATTCAACACGGCATTGCTTCTGACCAAGAAATTTGTTTTATAGCACATAATGTATGCTAATATGCTCATGGTCTTGGAATTCATTGGTCTTATCATGTTTCCCATCATCCTGAAGCAAGTGGCCTGAAAGAATGATTGAATGGCCACTGAAGACTCGGTTATGGCACTAGCTGCATGGCAGCACCTTGTAGCGCTGCAGGAATATCCTCCAGGATGCAGTATGTAGTCTAGACCAGATTGTGCTATTTCTTCCTTAGCCAGAACTTGTGGAATCAAGGGTTGGAAATAGGAATGGCTCATCTTATCTTTGGTGATTCACTGGCAAAAATTTGCTTCCTGACTTCATAACTTTATACTATGCTAATCTAGGGTTCTTAATTCCCAAGGGGAGATGTTTCTACCAAGAACACAGAAAATGTTCCATTAAATTAGAAGTTGTGACTACAGCTTGGTGACTTTGTATTCCTCATGCCAGTTAATCATCAGGCAAAAGAGGGCTTTTTTTTACTGACTAGGATGATTGATCCTGACTATCCGGTGGAATTAAGTCATTCACAACTACAGAATGGAGAGAGGGAAGAGTATGTCAGAAATGCAGATTTCCTGTAGCATATTTTGGTATTCCATATTGTTATGGTTGAACTATTTTTTTTCCAAAGAGATACATTAAAGTCCTAACCCCTGGTACCTGTGCATGTAACCTTATATGGAAATAGGGTCTTTGCTGATATAAGCAAGATGAGGTCATACTTAATGAGGGTGGGACCTAATCCAATATGACTGATGTCTTTATAAGAAGAGAAGAAATCAGGCGCAGTGGCTCCAGCCTGTAATCCCAGCACATTGGGAGGCTGAGGCAGGCGGATAACTTGAGGCCAGGAGTTTGAGACCAGCCTGGTGATTATGATGAAACCCTCTCTGTACTAAAAATACAAAAATCAGCCAGATATGGTGGTGTGCACTGTGGTCCCAGCTACTTGAGAGGCTGAGGCATGGGAATTGCTTGAACTCAGGAGGTGGAAGTTGCAGTGAGCTGAGATTGTTCCACTGCACTCCAGCCTGGGTGACAGAATGAGACTCTGTCTCAAAATAAAAAAATAAGAAAAAAGAAGAGAAGAGATGAAGAGACACAGAAGGAAGACGGAAGATGTCCATGTGACAGCAGAGGCAGAGTGGAGTTTTGCTACCACAAGCCAAGGAATGCTGAGCATTCTCGGCATCCGCTAGAAACCAGGAGAGAGGGAGAACAGATTTTTTTCCCTTTTGAGCCCCCAGGAAAGAACCAACCCTACTGACATTTTTATTTCAAACATATATCCTCCTAAACCGTGAGAGAATAAATTTCTGTTGCATTAAGCCACCCAGTTTGTGGTAATTTGTGTGGCACCCCAAGGAAAGTAATAGATATATCCTGAGATTAATATTCATAGGAAATTCCAAAACCCAATCTAGCTAGGGCAGCAAGTGGCTCAGACCCTTCAGGAATGTGAAGGGATTGGGTCACCCCAATAGGCAAAGATCTAGGACAAGATTAAACGTTGTCGAGGGAAAAGAGAATATAGAGTAGATATAGTCAAAAAACAAAACCACATAATGGCTGCAGAAACAAGGACAATAATAGTTACGAGTATTTCTACCTAATTTTGGTATGAATGTGTCTATATATGTAGTACATTTTTCTTCCCTTCTCCCATTCCCCTACTTCTGATATAATAGTCATTACTTTTATATCTCAGCATAAGTTACAGGATATCAATGGGGAGTATGACTCAGCTAAAAGAAGAATGAACAAATTTGCTGTCCTAGAAAAATAGGAAATTCCAGAATTCCCATATCTTTATGCTTCTGAGTTAGCACTGACCATAGGATAAATTTGTGGAAGGTTTATAATGCAGAAGGGAGGCTGCAGCCCTATTGTTTTATACTGTGAAAGTCAATGTAGGAGGCCAGGCGCGGTGGCTCACGCCTGTAATCCAGCACTTTGGGAGGCTGAGGTGTGCGGATCACCTGAGGTCAGGAGTTCAAGACCAGCCTGGCCAACATGGTGAAACCTCCATCTCTACAAAAATACAAAAATTAGCCGGGCATGATGGCGGGTGCCTGTAATCCCAGTTACTCAGGAGGCTGAGGCGGGAGAATCGCTTGAACCCGGGAGGTGGGGTTGCGGTGAGCCAAGATTGCACCATTGCACTCCAGCCTGGGCAACTGAGTGAGACTCTGTCTCAAAAAAGAAAAAGAAAGCCAATGGAGGGTGCCAGGCATCCTGTACACACTGTGGTGACAAGCTGCTCACCTTGTCTACCTAAGGCAGCACTTGGGCCCATACTTCTGGTACCAGAATTCCTTCAGCTTCACAAATCCTAGGCCAAAAGCATGTGTTATTCTATGGCAAAAGGTGCCAACTTCTTCTGCAAGTGACCTGCAGCATCAAAGGTAGAGACAGTCTGAGACTGATGTGGATTCCAGTTCATCCTCACAGTTCCAGCTCATTCTCAGGAGTTTTCAGTTCATCTTTACTTTTCTTCCCACCTGGTCTGGCTGACTTAGAGCAACTTCAGGCTCAACACCAGATGCAGAGAGAGCAGCCTTGCATAGACCCTTCCACCGGTTCCCCCAACTATGTAAGGTCTTAGCCCTATAATAAATCCCTTTTTCTATGTACTTGTAACAATGTTTAGCCTGTTTAGGAATGTTTGATACACTTATTCAAGTCTGTAATTTGCAAATTCTTAAAATAAAAATGAATTTGACTTATGGTTTCCCTTTAAAAACTAAGTTGTTTTATGATGTCTCACACCATTTAAAAATATCCCTTCTTAACAAAAGTTTCAGGCATAAAGTTACATACCTAAACCCTTAGGAAAAAAATGTACCCAGGTAAAATAAAGCTCCGTGATATTACATGTTCATGTGGGACATCTGATTATATCAGCTTGCTTTCATCACTGTACACTCCTCAAAGAATGGGTTTTGGTAGGAAAGAGAAGACCATTTAGCTGGGGTTTTGGAAGAGAATTTAATAAAGGGACTATTTACATTGGTGTGAACAGGGGTCAGGGAATCAACAACCAAGAACTAGTTCCAGAGGGAGCCCTTACCACTTCCATGCATGAAGACACGAAGGACAGAAACAATGTTATCACAGTCTACTGAGAGCTAGAGCCATGAAAGGGGCCACCAACAAGGGCTGTGGATGTAGAGGGATGCGGCTATTGCCACACTATGCCATAGCAGGACAGGCGTGCCAGGAGTGAATACTCCAGCCCCTCTTCAACTCCCGCCTCCTTGTCTCCAGCTGATGTTTCCCACTGACAAGAGAGCCTGGGGAATGCAGCTAGTAGGGTGGGTCAGAAAATGGAGAAACGGGGTGTGGAAGAGAGCGAACTGAGGATGTCAGCTACATGTGGGACAAAAGGCATTTAGGGCTCATTGGGAACAAGGGACCTAGAGCAATTCCTACTGTGCCGTGGGAATCAGAGGGAGAACATGGGAGAGTAAATCATTTTTTTAGCCTATACCTAGCTGGAGCAGTTCATTTGCAGAACCAATAACAAGAATCCCTTCAGAGGCTCTCCCCAGCCAAGGAAGACAAGGTGCTGAAAATTCCACATTGGTAAAACATCCAACTCTCACTTCTTTTAATAAACTGGAACCCAGATCAGTTAAGCAGGTTAGTGGGAAAGAGAATTTAGGTTGCTTAGTCCGGGCTTTGCCTAGTCTATGAGGATCTTTCTAGAATTGAGAAGAATAGGTAGTACTTCTAAATACTTTCAAAGTACTTGAACATTGAATTACCTTTTGTGAAATATATAACATGATACTCAATCCAATCATTAAGGTAAAATAGGCAGCAAAGTCCACACTAATGAAAGAGCTGTTAAATGACTTCAACTTTTTTTATTCTGACCCCAGAAGGCTTATTTGCAGCTCTTGTTCTGCCTTAGTATCAGCCCTTGTGAGCTGTTAATCCTTCAGGTGGTTCTAATCACAAACAGCTGTGCTGAGTGGAGCTCTGCTGCCCAGGAAATGTTCTTGTAATACTTACGAGTCTTGACCCTTTCTTTCTCATTCTCACTTTCACAAATGATGATTTGGAAACCTTCAAATACAAAGGGTGAGGCCAGCTCCTAAAGTCCCTTCGCTTTCGACCGTCTACCAACTACTGCCTTATCTCATTTAAGTAAAATATTAGCCAGTAGAGGCATCCTCAAGATCCTAGAGACATTTTTTGCTTTCTCTCTGCTTTGATCCAAATATCTAATTATTTCAAGGCTTCCTATTTTTTCTTTAGCAGTTGCTTTCCTCCTCCAGTTATGCTTATCACCCTGGTCCAGAACCTCACCCTGGCCATTATTAGATAAGCCTTTTAACTGAAATATATGCTTCTAGACTCTTCCCCTACATTCTACCATGTTTTCCAGGAGTTAGTACTATTTTTAGAACATTACCTGAAGAGACTACAGTGGGTTCCTGTCAGAGCCTGATCTCTTCAACCATAACATTCAAGCCCTCCATCAACTGGACACATCTCACAACCTGATTTTGCCACTCCAGTCAGGCTGTTTAATAAAAGGTCATGCTTAATTCTGCCTTTTTC